>NC_137071.1:83207134-83544511 GCF_951640355.1 Cnephaeus nilssonii
GGGATTCCCTCAGCCCAGCCTGCACCCTCTCCAATTGGGGACCCCTTGGGGGATGTATGACTGCCGGTATAGGTCCGATCCCACAGGGACCTAAACTGACATCCCTCTCTCAATCTGGGACCACTGGCTCCTAACCGCTCACCTGCCTGCCTGCCTGATTGCTCCTAACTGCCTCTGCCTGCCTGGCTGATCGCCCCTAACTTCCCTCCCCTGCCAGCCTGATCTCACCCCCAACTGCTCTCCACTGCCGGCCTGATCTTGCCCCCAGTTGCCTCTGCTTGCCTGATCACCCCTAACTGCCCTCCCCTGCCAGCCTGATCTTGCTCCCAACTGCTCTCCCCTGCCGGCCTGATCGCCCCTAACTGCCTCTGCCTGTCTGATCACCTCTAACTGCCCTCCTCTGCTGGCCTGAACTTGCCCCCAATGGCCCTCCCCTGCCAGCCTGATCTTGCTCCCAACTGCTCTCCACTGCCGGCCTGATCTTGCCCCCAGTTGCCTCTGCTTGCCTGATCACCCCTAACTGCCCTCCCCTGCCAGCCTGATCTTGCTCCCAACTGCTCTCCCGTGCCGGCCTGAACTTGCCCCCAATGGCCCTCCCCTGCCAGCCTGATCTTGCTCCCAACTGCTCTCCCCTGCCAGCCTGATAGCCCCTAACTGCCTCTGCCTGCCTGATCACCCCTAACTGCCCTCCCCTGCCAGCCTGAACTTGCTCCCAACTGCTCTCCCCTGCCGGCCTGATCGCCCCTAACTGCCTCTGCCTGTCTGATCACCCCTAACTGCCCTCCTCTGCTGGCCTGAACTTGCCCCCAATGGCCCTCCCCTGCCAGCCTGATAGCCCCTAACTGCCTCTGCCTGCCTGATCACCCCTAACTGCCCTCCCCTGCTGGCCTGATCTCGCCTCCAACTGCCCTCCCCTGCTGGCCAATTTGGTTTTGATTGGTCCGTTTCTGTGCCACTCAACATCAAAAGCTCCACCTCCTAGGCAGCCATTGGCTCCTCACAGTTCACTCAGATTTGGTTCTGATTGGTCAGTTTCTATGCAGCATCTCCAGGCCTATCTCTGGGCCTGATCAGAGAGGTGGGGCTGATCAGTAGCCCCCACGGAGGCCCAGAGAGAAACAGAGGCACTGCTGCTGGTGAAGCCCAGAGAGAAAGAGAGAGGCAACGGCTGATCAATAGCTGCCATGGAGGCTGTGGATCAGACCCTGCCCCTCTCTCCAGGCCTCTCTCCTGGCCTGATCCACAGCCCCCTCGGCAGTCAGTGCTGGGTCACTGTGTCCGCACTGGTGGCAGTCAGTGCTGGGTCGCCATGGCAACCCAGCACTGACTGCAGGACTGACTCTGGTGTTCATTCGAGCCTTTGGTCAGTCATTACGGACCCTGGGTTTTTACATATTAGGATGGTCAACCATGATCCAAAAATATTAACTAAAAAATTCCAAAAATAAGCTTTAAATTGATTGCCCTTCTGAGTAACATGATGAAATCTAACACCATCCTGCTCTTGCCCGACCTTGAACATAAGTCAGCATATCCATGCTATATATGATACATGCCTATTAGTCACATAGTAGCCATCCAGGTTATCAGATTGACTGTTGTGGTATTGCAGTGCTTGTATTCAAGTAACCTTTATTTAACTTAATAATGATCACAAGGGTCAAGAGTAGTGATGCTAGCAGTTAAGATATGCCAAAGGGAAGCCATAATGTGTATATATATATATATATATATATATATATATATATATACTATATAATAAAGAGGGAATATGCAAATTGACCATCACTCTGTCACAAAGATGGCTGCACCCACAGCTGAGGCCAAGTTCCCATAAGGAGCCTTAACAAGCAATCAGCAGGGACCTGAGGCTACGCCCTCCCCTGCCCCCATGGGGCTTGACAGGGGACCTCAGGCTGTGTCCCCCACCCGGCAGGGCTTGACAGGGGATCTCAGGCTGCGCCCCCCACCAGGTGAAGCTTGACAGGGGACTTCAGGCCATGCCCCCCACCTGGCGGGGCTTGACAGGGGACCTCAAGGTGCGCTTCCTGTCCTGGTGTTGGGCTAGGGGACCTCAGGCTGCTCCCCCCGCCCCAGCACCAGGCCGGGGGACCTCAGGCAGTGCCCCCCACCAGGTGGGACTTGACAGGGGACTTCAGGCTGTGCCCCTCACCCTGGCACCAAGCTGGGGGGCCTCAGACCGCACCCCCTGCTTCAGCACTGGGCCAGGGAACCTGAGGCTGTGTCCCCCTGCCTGGCTGGGTTTGACAGGGGACCTCAGGCTGTGCCCCCCACCCAGCAGGGCTTGACGGGGGACCTCAAGGTGCACCCCCAGTGCTGGGTTAGGGGAACTCAGGCCATGCCCCCGCCCAGCAGTGCTTGATGGGGGACCTGAGGCTGTGCCCCCCCGGCCTGTTAAGGGCTTGATGAGGGACCTCAGGCCATGCCCCCCAGCCAGCGGTGCTTGACAGGGTATCTCAGGCCATGTCCCCCACCTGGTGGGGCTTGACGGGGGACCTCAAGGCACGCCCCCCCTGCCCCGGTCTGGGCTGGGGGACCTCAGGCCATGCCCCCCATCCTGGCGCCAGGCCAGGGGACCTGAGGGTACACCCCCTGCCCGGCAGGGCTTGACAAAGGTGGGACTGGCCGGGTCTGGATCTAGCCCAATGTGGGGGGCTGGCCAGGTCTGGGTCTCATGTGATTTTGAGGTGCATGTGGGTGGGCGGGGACTTGACTCTGGGTCCCGGGGTGCACCCCAGACTCTGACAGGAGGAAGGTTTTCATATACATTTTACTAATTTTCTTTCATCTCTGACACTTCTATTATAGAGAAAGGGCAAATAGCAATATTAAATCATTTCCTCTAATTAATCTTTTGATGTGCACGAATTTCATGCACTGGGCCACTAGTATGTGTGTATGTGTGTGTGTGTGTGTGTGTGTGTGTGTGTGTGTGTGTGTGTATGAAAAAAACATAACATTAATAAGATTTGAGACTATACATGGTTTCAGGCATCCATTTGGTCAGAGGAGGGGTCCTTGGAATATACCTGCCATGGATAAGGTGGGACTACTATATTTTCAGCTGAAGACAATCAAGGTCCAAGAGACTCAGGAAGTCATTTATCTCCCCCTTATCCAGAATTTAGATAGAGGGCCTGGTCCAGGAGAAGAGCTGACACCAGAGATACAAGAGTATGGGCTAGGTGGGCTAGGTGTGGTCAGCTGCGAGGGGCTGGCAGAGCTTGTTTGTTCAAATACTTCTTTGTGTCTCATTATCTCTGCATGGCATGGCAAATATTTGTTTACCTAACATTTGCTCATCCCATCTTTTTGTCTTCCTTCCATTTTATGCCCCAGATCCCTTTACCCTTCTCCTTAGCTCAAAAGGGCATACAAGCCTCAATTACCTGATTGTCTTTGGGCTTCTCATGTCTATGTGGGACTCCCGTACATCATATGTAATTAAATTTGTTTTTTTCTCCTTTCAGTCTGTCTTAAGTTAATTTAATTATTAGACCAGTCAAGAAAACATAAAAGGGTAGAGAAAAAAGTTTTCATTTCTTACAATATGTTTATTTTTTTCATTAGCAAAGGTATTCCCTTTAATGATTGGTTGTTGTTTTTATTATGATTGGCTTTATTCTGACCTGTTTATGATAAGTCCTCTCAGGTTTTATCTATCTTTAATTTTTCAGAAGTTTATGATGTGTCTAGATGTGGTTTCCTTTGTGCATATTTTGTTTGGTGTTCACTGAATGTCTTATTGATACCTTTCATCAATTTTAAAAATCATTGGCCATACTCTTTTTGAATATTGCTTCTGCCTTATTTCTCTTCTCTACTGCTGAGGCCCTAATTACTCATATGTTCAACCTTTTTAACATGTTCTACATTTCTTTTAAATTGTTATCTGTTTTTACCTATTTTATGTTCCTCTCTAGCCTTCAGTTTATATACTTTCTATTGACCTAGCTTCTATTGACCTTACCATACATAATTATTACAATATTACTGACTGTATTCCTTATGCTCTGCTTTATAACCTCATGACTATACTATAACCACCAATTTGTACTTCTTAATCTCTTCAACTTTTTACCCATCCTCCAACTCCACTCCCATCTGGCAACAGTCAAAATTTCTTCTATATCTATGAGTATGTTTTTGTTCTGCTTGTTCATTAATTTTGTTTTTAGATTGAACATATAATGAATTCATATGGCATTTATCTTTCTCTGTCTGACATATTATACTGAGCAAAATAGCCTCTAGGTCCATTCATCTTGTTGCAGATGGCAAGATTTTATTCTTTTGTATGGTGGAAGAATTTGTATTCCATTGTATAAGGAACACTTCTTCATTCACTCATCTATTGATGAACACTTAGGCTGCTTACATATCTTAGCTATTGTAAATAATACTTTAATGCATGTCTTTTTGATTTAGTGTTTTGTGTTTCTTTAGATTAATATCCAGAAATGGAACTGCTGGGTCCTTCTATGTCTCTTGTTATAGCCTTTGTTTTAAAGTTTATTTTGTCTGGTATAAGTATTGTTAATCCAGATTTTTTGATATTTTCCATTTTCATGAAAGATCTTTTCCATTTCTTTACTTTCAGTCTGTGTGTGTCTATCAGTCTGAAGTGAGTCCCTTGTAGACAACATATTTAAGGGTCTTTTTTTCTTATCCATTCAGTCACCATATATCTTTGGATTTGATCATTTAATTAATTTGCATTTGAAGTAATTATTGATAGATATGTATTTATTGCCATTTTATTATTCACATTTTTAAATTTTATTTTTCTTCTTCTTAAAGAAGACCCTTTAAGATTCCTTTTAATAATGGTTTGGTGGTGACCTGCCAGTTTTTCTCAGTGGTTAGAGTGTTGGTCTGCAGACTGAAGAGTTGCAGGTTTGATTCCCAGTCAAGGGCACCTATCTTGGTTACAGGTTTGATCCCCAGCCCTGGTAAGGGCGCATTCAGGAGGCAACCAATTGATGTGTCGCTCTCATGTTGATGTTTCTCTCTCTCTCCTTCCCTTTCCCCTCTCTCTTCCACTCTCTCTAAAAATCAATGGAAAAAAATATACTCATTCCTTGGGTGAGGATTAAATAATAATAATAATAATAATGGTTTGGTGGTGATGAACTCCTTTAGCTTTTGCTTATCTGTACAGTTCTTTATCTTTCCTTCTATTCTAAATGATAGCTTTTCTAGGTAGAGTAATCTTGGTTGTAAGTCCTTGCTTTTCATCACTTTGAATATTTCATGCCAATCTCTTCTGGACTGCAAAGTTTCTATTGAGAAATCAGCTGACAGTCGTATGGGCACTCCCTTGTAGGCAACTAACTGCTTTCCTCTTGCTTATTTTAAGATTCTCTCTTTGTCTTTAATATTTGGCATTTTAATTATGATGTGTCTTGGTGTGGGCCTCTTTGGGTTTATCTTGTTTGGGCTTCCTGGACTTGTATGTATTTTTTTCTTCTCCAGGTTAGGGAAGTTTTCAGTCATTATTTTTTCAAATAGATTTTTAATTCCTTGCTCACTTTTCTATTCTGGCACCTCCATGATGTGAATGTTACACTTAAAGTTAACTCAGAGGCTCCTTAAACTATCCTCATTTTTTGGGATTATGTTTTTCTTTTTGCTGTTCTGATTGGGTGTTTTCTGCTTTCATATCTTCCAAATCACTGATTTTATACTCTGCTTCACCCACTCTACTGTTGATTTCCTTTAATGTATTTTTTAATTTAATTTTTTAAAATATTGATTGATTGATTGATTGATTGATTTTAGAGAGGGAGAGGAGGGGAGAGAAAGAGAGCAAGACAGAGAAAGAAACATTGATTTGTTGTTCCACTTACTTGTGCATTCATTGGTTACTTCTTGTATGTGCCCTGACCTGGGATCAAACCTACAACCTTAGCATATTGGGATGGTGCTGTAACCTTCTGAGCTACCCGGCCAGGCCCTGTAATGTAGTCTTCATTACAGTTATTGTAGTCTTCATTTCTGACTGGAGGTGCAGGCTAAGGTCCACCTCCACCTCTGTCCTGCCTGGGCCCATCCACTTGAGCTACAAAGTGATCTGCAGATGGCTGCTATTTGTGCTAGGCTTGCAGGTACCTGGGAGAGGTCTAATTGTGAACCAGGCTGGCTGCACTAGTGCCAAGCCTGAGGCTACTTAGCATGAGTTATGGGGCATGTGAGGCCAGATGCTGCTTATTTGTTGTTTGTGAAATTTTGAAAGACTTTAGAAAAGTTCACAGCATGAGCCAACAGAGGCTGTTTTTATGGAAAATCACTAGAAATGGCTTGGATGATACATCCAGTTGGGTGGGGCAGGGTCTCAGGGAATCACAAGGGTGGGTGAAAGTTCTTAATCAGGTTGATGGAGACTCAGATATAGTGCCTGCCCACTTGGTCTGGGGGAGAGGGGGTCTCAGCAACGTATCAATGACCTCTGTCAGTACTTCTGTTTGGGAGAAAGCTGCTCTTCCAGCCCTTGTCCTAAATCCAGATGACTCGGTTCCTCTCTGTATGTCCCTGGTATATTTTGAGCTGCTGCCTCAGTGCTGTAGCTCAGAGAGAGTTAGTCTGTGTGTGTACTCTTTAAGAGGAATGTCTGAGACTCTAGTTGTCCTCTGTCTCACTTAGCTAAAATCCCCACTGCTTTTCACAGCCAGAAGTTATGAGGAATTATTTTCCTGGCATTAAAACCCTGGTCTTGAAGGCCTGGTGTGGGGCTTGGACCACTTGCTCATAAGGGGAGACCTTCACAACCAAGTTATCCTTCTCCCTTCTCAATTTTTAACCACCACATGTGGGTGTGGGACCATCCCATTTTTGGGTCTCTGCCCCTCTTACCCGTCTTCATGTGGTTTCTTGTTTTTATCTTTATTTATGGGACTTATGGTCAGCTAGATTTCAGGCAGTTCTGAATGATGGTTGTTTGTAGTTTAGCTGTAATTTTGATGTGGTTGTGTTAGTACCACATTTACCTACTCTGCCATGTTGTAAAATGTTCCATCATTTTATAAGTTTAAATTATTATTTTGCAAAATATCTAACTTTTTAAAAAGTTATAGTCAGTGGAAGCATTAACCCTCCATACTTATTATATGGTACATTGAAGCAATAGCCCCCTGTTGCTTTTCAAAAAATAATTATGAAAATAAAACTTGCTTTGGGTGAAAATTCTTATGATACACAAATGCAGTGAAGGAAAAGGTTTCCTCTAATTAATTCTATACGCCATAATTCAATATCTTAGATGTAATAATCATTGTAGTTGACTTGTTTGTTCTTTGAAAAATCTTCTAGACATGCACTTTCATATGTATATCAGTACTGTGTGTATCCTGTATTTATAAAAGTCATTATTCTGCATTTAAAAGTTTTTCACTCAACTTTATTTTCCAAAAAATTTGTAAATCAACTATGTAACTTAGAATGCCTTCAAAATCAGAAAATGCAAAGCTACTTTTTATTCACTTGCAGAAAAATGCTAAAAATGTATTTAAACACCCCCCTTCTGTTATAAATTGAGGGTTTTTTAGTATTTTACTAATACAATTCTGCAATAAGTGTTCTTTTATATAGGCTGTTGAATACATGAGATAGTAGAGGTGGAGGATCATTAGATAGATATGAAATTTCTGAACCATAGAATGTATATATTTTATGTATTTACAGATATTAATTATCCTCTAAAGAGATTTCACCTGTTCCTCCAATGTCTTGTGATGGTGTTCAAGACACACTACCCCAAATTATAGCACCCTGCCATATTGAATATTTTAAGTTAAAATAGTTTGAGAAAAACAACAGAAGCAGGAAGATCACTCTGACCTTCCTCGTTGCCTGCACCCCACCCAGAGCACCTTTGTCTCTGAAGACAAAGGAACAACTAGAAGAATTTGAGAAAATAGGCCTTGCTAAGTTTCCCCCACTTTACTACACTTACTTCACATTCCTTAATAAATCTACACAACTGCCACTCTTCATTAAACCTAGCATAAAATTACTCATCCTAACTGTTTCTTGGGGTCTTTACCTTCTTAATAAGGTTCCTATGTCACATAAAACTTATATTAAATAAATTTGTATGTTTTTATCCTGTGAATATGTCTTTGTCAGTTTAATTTTCAGACCCAGCTAGAGACCCCAAGAGGGTCTAGAAAATCTTTTTCCTCCTTTACACTTGCCAACATTGTGACCATGACAGTATAAAATCAAACTTTCCACTATTACTAATGTGATAAAATGTTATCTCATTTCTGGTTTTATTTGAATTATTCTTATTTGGAGAGGAAAATGTTTTTTGGTTACTTGAGCATCTCATTTTTTTTATATGAAGATATAAGTCTATACTTATTTGTTAGAGCATTAACCCATGTCTTTTATTTGTGTTCCAAATATTTTCCTCAATTTTAAATTTAAATTATAATTTGTTTATGGGACTTAATGCGCATAATTTTTAAATTTTCTAATCAAGTATATTTTCTCCATTACTTAATAGCTTTTGAGATTTAAGTGCTTCAACAAAAGCCATCTATCTTCTAAAATTACTTGAATATATATATTGCCTAGAATTCTTACTTCGATTTTCAAGTTATAGTTTTTAAAACATAAAACTTAGATTTAACTAACATTTCTGGCAAAATGACAAAGTAATATCCTTTTTAAAAACATCAACACGAAACATAAGCATCTTGAATTAAAGATAATAAGTCTAGAAAAGTTTTTTTATAAGTGCTTTTAATTTTTAATTTTTGTTGATTTGAGAGAGAGAGAGAGAGATCAATTTGTTGTTCCACTCATTTATGCATTCATTGGTTGATTCTTGTATGTGCCCTGATTGGGGATCGAACCCACAATCTTGGAGTATTAGGATGATGTTCTAACCAACTAAGCTACGTGGCCAGGGCCTCTTTTCATAACCCATATTTAGTAATGTCATGTAAGTTTTACCATTATCAAATTTGGAAGCCTCTATAAAGTCTCTTATATATGAACTGTAATATTATAGGGCTTTTCAAGTTTTCTTTTACAGTGACTAATTTTTATATTATTTGAATTGACAAAACTAATTACCCAGAATAATATAAAAGTACTTCAAAATTGTTACTGAGTTACCCTGGCCAGTGTGGCTCAGTTGGTTGGAGCATCGTCCTGTGCACCAAAAGGTTGTGGGTTCAATCCCTGGTTGAGTCCCATGCAGGAAATAACTGATCAATATTTCTCTCTCTCTTTCTCTCCTTTTTCCTCTCTCGCCTTTCCCTTCTAATATAAATTAATGTCTCAATAAAAATTGTTGCTGAACTGTTTTGATCTTCATAATTGTGTAGTCAAACTACCTTTATACTACATACATTGATAATTGATGAAAAGGAGTAGAAATTTGTCAATGAAGCATTTGATCCTTTAGGCCAGTGGTCGGCAAACTCATTAGTCAACAGAGCCAAATATCAACAGTACAACGATTGAAATTTCTTTTGAGAGCCAAATTTTTTAAACTTAAACTTCTTCTAATGCCACTTCTTCAAAATAGACTCGCCCAGGCAGTGGTATTTTGTGGAAGAGCCACAATTAAGGGGTCAAAGAGCCACATGTGGCTCGCAAGCCGCAATTTGCCGACCATGGCTTTAGGCCATTTTTCTGACTTACTGGCAATCGGTGTGCTTTTTCATCTGTAACTAACAGACTTCATCAGGACATGATGCATCAGATATAAGACATGAACCAATATGTAAGGATGAATAAAATATGCAACTTTATTCAGATTTTTAAATTACTGTTACACATTTATGTCCTATAAGCATAGGAGTTTTAATAAGTATATTTTGTTTGTTCCAATAAAAATATCAAATATATGGTGCATTTATAATCTTATATACTGGGTAATCTAATATATTCCTGACAGGAGAAAATATTGAATTAACTAGGTATTGATAACAACTAATTTCTCCACTTATAATTTTTCATCTAAAAGTAGACCCATATTCCATAGAAAAGTTTCTGGTACTATACATTTCAAAATGGTTTCTCTATACTACCCAATGTCTTCATTGTCAGATATCGTAGAGCATGTTCATACTGAAATACAGCCTCTGGCCCTACATTTAAGTTTTATGATGCCAAATGAGTCAATACCATAGGCAAAAGAATTGTTTTTGTGAGCAATGGGAGTATTCCTGGGATATGATAGAACATTATGCAATTCATACATAACAAGCATTTGACAAAATCTAACACTCATTCATGATAAAAAATTATTTCAAGTTAATAAACTTAATAAAAAACATACACCAAAAAAAACACCCTAAAACTAATATGCCTCTAAGATTGGGAAGAAAGCAAAGATGTCTATTTTCACTACTCTTATTTAACATTGTACTGAAAGTTCTAGCCACTATATTAAGGTGATACAAAGAAATAAAAATACATACAATGGGAAAAAATAAATAAAACTTTCTCTATTTGCAGGTGACATGAATTCATAAAAGTCTCAAGAAATCTACCTCCCAAAATTTTAAAAACATAAATGCATTCAGCAAGGTCATAAGATACAAGATCAACACACAAAAAATCACATTTCTATATACTAGCAATAAACATATAAAAACCCAGATTAAATATACAATATTATATAGAATCACTACAAAGAAAATGAAATACTTAGATATAAACCTAACAAAATATGGACAGAATCTATATGCTGAAATTACAAAATGTAGATGAAAGAAATTTAAAAACAACAAAATAAATACAAAGTGACATACCATTGTTCACGGATTGAAAGAAGCTAAACAGCAAAGATGTTAATTCTCCCCAAATTTATGTATAAGTTTAATGCAATTTCAATTAAAATCCTAGCAAGATTTTTGTATATATAGATAATCGTATTCTCAAATTTATATGGAAAGGCACAGGCAATTCAACCCAATATTAAGGCCTACAATATAACTACAGTTAACTAGAAAGTATGGTATTCTTTAAATGTATGCAATTTTATTTTTAAATTATACTTCAGTAAAGTTGTTTGTGTGTGTGTGTGTGTGGGGGGGTATTCCCAGAGATATAAATAGGAATTGATAAAACAGAATAAAGAAACCAGAAATAGACCCAGAAAATATGACCAATTGATTTTTTTACAAAGAGCAAAGCAATTCATTAGAGGAAAGATAATTTTGCAACAAATGGTGCTAGAGCAATTAGACATCATAGGCAAAAACAAAACAAAACAAAATCCATTAGCCATATGACTCAGCAATTGATTTTGTACACACAAAAATCTGTATATGATTATTCATAGCAACTTTGTTCATAATAGCCTAAAACAAGAAACAACCCCAGTGTTCTTTAGTGCGTTGTGATGACTAACTTTATGTGTCAACTTGATTTGGCCACAGTGTCCAGTTGTTTGGTCAAACACTAGTCTAGATGTCTCTTTAAAGGTATTTCCTAGGTAGCAGTGATTACCATTTATAATCCATTGACTAATTAAGATTACCCTTGATACTGTGGTATGGGATTGATTTAATTATTTGAACACATTCAGATCAGAAAATGAGGTTTCCTGTAGGAGAAGGAATGCTGCTTCAAGACTGTAATAGAAATCTTGCCTGAATTTGCAGGTTGCTGGCTTGCCCCATAAATTTCAGACTTAAGGCTATAAATTCAACTCTTGTCTGTCAAATTCTAATAGAAAGAAAGTTGGTGTCACTAATATTAATAACACAAAAAATAGATATTTAGTAAAAGGGTAGTTTACAAAATTGAAGTACAGAAATCAAAAGTTTTATGCTATATACAAATATTGACTAGTTAAAAGATAAATGGAAGATAAGACTCTAGTTGGAATAATGATTGAGAAATTTCCAAAATATATATTAAAAAACTATAAATTTGTGAAGAATATAAAAGGAGAATTAAACAAATGGAATCAACTTGTTCATACTAAGAGAACTCAAGAGCATAAAATATTATCTTCTTAAGTTAATCTATACATTTTCTCTAGTCACCCCAAAAGACAACCATTTTTGAGATAGACAAGTTCATTATAAATTGTACTTGGATGAAAAAATGTAGGAAAATATTCAGAAATATACGGGGGAAAAAAGAGCAATATGAGTGTGTAGACTTAACAAATAAAACTCATCTTGGTGAGACGGCGGAGCCCCAAGCACAAAGCAGACACTTCTGGGAGGCCGGTGCGGGCACGGAGACCAAACCATCTTGAGAAACAGAGCTGCTTGAGACTAGAATCCTGGTCTCAGACACAAACCAGGACCCTGCAGCCACCTGGGACAGAGAACTACGACCACAGCTTCAGACCAACAGACAACAAGAATCCAGACTTCTCGGCAGCAGATTTCTGTGAGTCAAAGAGCCTATCCCCCTCCCCTGCAGGTTCGCGGATAGAGCCATAGTAACTGATAGACCCGCCCCTCAACCAAGCTGCAACACCCCTATGGGGAATTTGAGGGCAGCAAGGGCCACAGCTCCCCTCCTGGGAATTTGGCATGGGACACAGCTCCCCTACAGGGAATTTGAGAGTGCTCAAAGCCCTAGCCAGTTTGTCTCAGTAGAGAGAGCGCGCACGGACCCCAGCGCTGCTACTGGAATTTGAGAGACTGGAATCTGCTCCCTGCAACGGAATCCAGCGACCAAACCCGAAGCCCACGCAGGGCGGCAATGCCACCTGACTTTATTCTGGACAAGCGCACATGGAAGTCAGGTTTCCGCAGCGCAAGCTCACCACAGAGCAAATGTGGAACCCAGTCCCCCATGATAACCAGGACCCAAATTCTCCCTGCAAGAGGCAGCACTAAGCACCACCAACTTGACTCTGTTTCTTACCATGTGCACCTGGGATCCCTGACTCACTGCGCATTCACACTAAGAGCCAGTGACTCCAATTCTTGGTGCATACACACACAGGGAACCTGATTCTCAAAGAGAAGCCACACGAGGCAACAGAGACTCTGACACTCAATTCTTGATGCAGACACAGGGAAACTCTGACTCCTGGCACGTGCTAAGGGACTCATTTTCGGCACATACCAACAGTGTGGTGCAGGTAGGGTCCCTGATTCTAAGTGAACACACGAGACCACACTGAACACTGGGGACACTGACCCTGGGCAAGCCTGGTTCCCACCAACTCATGGCAGCCACGCATCCTAGTGTCAGAGCACTTCAGTGAAACTTGGGTGGTAAGAAGTTCCCACGGCACACGGCCCAGGTCCACGCAAATTGAAGCTTGAACCTTCTGGTGATAGTCAGAATGGGGAGATGACACAATCCACAGAGGAAAGAAAATAAGGAGTCGCCAAGAAAGGAAATTAGTGAAACTGAAGCATGCAACATGACCAAAAAAAAGTTCAGAGTAATGGTAATGGAATTTATACATCAGATGGATGAGAAAATTAACAACTTATGCAAGAATCAGGAAGAAATGAAAAGTGATATAGCTACAATCAAAAACACCATGGAAAGTTTCAACAGTAGACTGGAAGAAGCAGAGGACTGAATTAGTGAGTGAGAAGATCAGGTACAGAAACAAGCTCAATCTGAACAGCAATTGGAGAAAAGAATTAAAAAGCAGGAGGAAAGCCTAAGGGAGCTTTGGGACAACATGAAACAAAGTAACATACGTATAATAGGGCTGCCAGAAGGACAAGAAGAGCTGCAAGGATTAGAAAATTTATTTGAAGAAATAATGACAGAAAACTTCCCGAATATGGGGAAGAAAAAGTTACACAAGTACAGAGAGTCCCAAGCAGGATCAATCCCAAAAGATCCACACCAAGACACGTCATAATTTCAATGGCAAATATAAATGACAAAGAGAGAATCTTAAAGGCGGCAAGAGAGAGACAGAGAGTTACCTACAAAGGAACACCCATCAGATTATCAAATGATTACTCAACAGAAACACATCAAGCTAGAAGGGAATGGAAGGAGGTATACAATGTGTTGCAAAGCAAAGGACTGAATCCAAGAATACTCTATCCAGCAAGACTATCAATCAAAATTGAAGGGGAAATCAGGAGCTTCGCAGGCAAAAAAAAAAAAAAAAAAAAAGGCTAAGGGAGTTTACACCACCAAACAAGCAATGCAAGAAATGCTAAAGGGAATACTGTAAAAAAAATAATAAAGAAAGAAATAAACAGGTAAGAAGGAACAAAAACAAAAAATAGATATGACTACAAACAAATACCTTTCAGTAATAACTTTAAACGTAAATGGACTAAATGCTCCAATCAAAAGACATCGAGTGATTGAATAGATAAAAAAACATGAATAGATAAAAAACAAGAGACCCACCTCAGAATAAGAGACTCACACAGATTGAAAGTGAAGGGATGGAAAAACATCTTTCAGGCAAATGGAAATGAAAAAAAGCTGGGGTAGCAATATTTATATGAGACAAAATAGGCCTCAAAGTAAATGCCATAACAAGAAATAAGGAAGGCCACTTCATAATACTAAAGGGATCGATAAACAAGAGGATATAACCCTGATAAACATATATGCACCCAATGTAGGAGCACCCAAATATATAACAAAACTCCTGGAAGATATCAAGGGAGAAATCAACAACAATACAATCATAGTAGGGGACTTTAATACACTACTGACATCACTGGATAAATCCTCTAGAAAAAAAAATCAGAAAAGACAAAGCAATCGTAAATGACTCACTAGATCAGATGGACTTAACTGACAACTTCAGAAAATTTCACCCCAAAGCCATGGAATATATGTTCTTCTCAAGTGCACATGTAACATTTTCAAAAATAGAACACATATTGGTTCACAAGCAAAGTCTTGCCAAATTCAAGAAGATTGAAATCATAACAAGCATCTTCTCAGACCACAATGCCATAAAATTAGAAATAAATGACAATAAAAACAATCCAATAAATTTAAACACTTGGAAACTGAATAGCATGCTATTAAATAACGAATGGGTCACCAAAGAGATCAAAGAAGAAATTAAAAGCATCCTGGAAACTAATGACAACAAAAACACAACAATCCAAAATCAATGGGACACAATGAAAGCAGTCCTGAGAGAGAAGTTTATAGCTCTAAAAGCCTACCTCAAAAAAACAAGAAAAAATGGTAGTAAATCATCTAATGCTACAACTCAAAGAATTAGAAAGAGAGCAACAAGAAAAGCCCAGAGTGAGCAGAAGGAAGGAGATAATAAAGATCAGAGTAGAAATAAATGACATAGAGAACAAAAAAAAAAAAAAAAACAATTAAAAAGATCAATGAAACCAAGAGCTGGTTCTTTGAAAGGATAAACAAGATTGATGGACCTCTAGCCAGGCTAAAAAAGAAGCAAAGAGAGAGGACTCAAATAAACAAAATCAGAAATGAGAGAGGTGAAATAACAACAGACTCCACAGAAATACAAAGGATTGCTAAAAAATACTATGAACAACTCTACTCCAACAAACTAGACAACCTGGAGGAAATGGACATATTCCTAGAAAAATACAACTTTCCAAAACTCAATCAGGAAGATTCTAAAAATCTCAATAGGCTGATAACTATGGAAGAATTTGAAGCAGTCATCAAAAACCTCCCAGCAAACAAAAGCTCAGGTCCAGATGACTTCACAGGGGAGTTTTACCAAACATTCAAGGAAGAACTAAAACCTACCCTCCTCAGACTATTCAAAAAAATTCAAGAGGACGGAACACTTCCAAGCTCCTTCTATGAAGCCAGCATCACCCTAATACCAAAACCAGATAAAGACAACACAATGAAAGAGAATTACAGGCCAATATCCCTCATGAACATAGATGCCAAAATCCTCAACAAAATTCTAGCAAATCAGATCTAGCAGTACATCAGAAAGATCATACACCATGACCAAGTAGGATTTATCCCAAGGATGCAAGGATGGTACGATATCCACAAATCAATAAATGTGATACATCACATAAACAAATTGAAAGATAAAAAGCACATAATCATATCAATTGCAGAAAAAGTATTTGACAAAATCCAACACCCCTTGTTCATCAAAACACTCAGCAAGGTGGGAATAGAAGGATCATACCTCAACATAATAAAAGCCATATATGAAAAACCCACAGCCAACATCATACTCAATGAACAAAATCTAAAACCATTTCTCCTGAGAACAGGAACAAGACAGGGATGCTCACTCTCACCACTCCTGTTTAACATAGTACTGAAAGTACTAGCCATTGTGATCAGACAAGAAGAAGAAATAAAAGGTATCCAAATTGGAAAAGAAGAAGTAAAAACTGTCATTATTTGCAGATGACATGAAATTGTAAATAGAAAACCCTAAAGACTCCATCAAAAAATTATTAGACTTAATAAATGAATTAGGCAATGTAACAGGATACAAAATTAATGCCAAGAAATCTATGGCATTTCTTTACACAAATAGTGAACGTACACAAAGAGGGACTAAAAAAGCAATCACATTTACCATCGCACCAAGAAAATTAAGATACATAGGAATAAACTTAACTAAGGAGGTAAAAGACCTATATGCTAAAAACTACAGGACACTGAAAAAAGAGATAGAGGAAGACATAAACAGATGGAAGAACATACCATGTTCATGGATTGGTAGAAAACAGAGATAGAGGAAGATATGAACAAGTGGAAGAATATACCATATTCGTGGATTGGTAGAATCAACATCATCAAAATTTCCATACTACCCAAAGCAATCTATAGAATGGCTATCATGAAAAAATCAACAACCGACAAATATTGGCGAGGATGTGGAGAAAAAGGAACTCTTTTGCACTGCTGGTGGGAATGCAGACTGGTGCAGCCACTGTGGAGAACAGTATGGAGTTTCCTCAAAAACTAAAAATGGAACTCCCATTTGGCCCAGTGATCCCACTTCTAGGAATATATCTCAAGAAACTAGAAACAGGAATCAGAAAGGATATATGCATCCCTATGTTCATAGCAGCACAATTCACCATAGCTAAGATTTGGAAATAGCCTAAGTGCCCATCAGCAGATGAGTGGATTAAAAACTGTGGTACATCTACACAATGGAATACTACACTGCAGTAAAAACGAAGGAGTTCTGAACACCGGTCCCCTATCTGCGCAAACATTCGGATTCAAAGGAACTCTTCACTGCACCACGGAAAGTGCCTTGTGTGTTGTACCTGGTTGTGTTGTATTTTGTACCTTTAAATCAACGCCGGAGAGAGAGAACTATATAACCAGACATCCGGAGAAGAGAGACCATGGGGAGACAAAGAAATAGCCCCCATAGGAAAGAGAAGCAGGCACCACCAGAAAAGGAAGTAAACGAATTAGAGGCAAACAACCTATCAGAGAAAGAATTCAGAGAAATGGCCATAAGGTGGCTGAAAAGGATGGAAGACAAATTCGACAATATGAGTAAGAACCAAGAGGAAATGAAGAAGAACCAAGAAGAAATGAAAAATGACATCCCTGCTGTAAAGAACTCAATAGAAAGCATCAAGAGTAGACTAGATGAAGCAGAGGACCGCATAAGTGAGCTAGAAGACAAGATGGAAAAAAATACCCAATTACAACAGCTTCTAGAAACAAAAATTAGAAAGCATGAGGAGAGCCTAAGGGAACTTCGGGACAACACTAAACAAAATAACATCAGGATAATAGGGGTACCAGAAGGAAAGGAAACGGAGCAAGGAATAGAAAACCTGTTAGAAGATATAATAACAGAAAACTTCCCTGATATAGGGAAGAAAAAAACCCACACAAATCCAAGAAGCTCACAGAGTTCTAAGCAAAATGAACCCCAAAAGACCGACACCAAGGCAGATTATAATTAAGTTGGCAAACACCAACGACAAAGTAAGAATCTTAAAAGCGGCCAGAGAGAGACAGACAGTTACATACAAAGGAACCCCCATCAGACTAGCAACTGATTTCTCAACAGAAACTCATCAGGCCAGAAGGGAATGGGATGAAATATCCAAAGTCATGCAAAGGAAGGGTCTCAATCCAAGAATACTGTACCCAGCAAGGCTATCAATCAAAATTGAAGGTGAAATCAGGAGCTTCACAGACAAAAATGGGCTAAGGGAGTATATCACCACCAAACCAGCAATGAAAGAATGCTAAAGGGTCTGCTGTAAAAAAGAAAGAAAGAAAGAAATAGGAAGCAAAGAAGGAACACAGGGGTATAGAATAAAAATGGCGACAAATAAGTGCCTATCAATAATAACTTTAAATGTAAATGGATTGAATGCCCCAATCAAAAGACACAGGATAACAGATTGGATAAGAAAACAAAACCCATATATCTGCTGTCTACAGGAAACCCACCTCAACAAAAAGGACGCATACAGACTGAGAGTAAAGGGATGGAAAAAGGTTTTCCAGGTGAATGGAAATGAAAAAAACCTGGGGTAGCAATACTTATATCTGACAAATTAGAACTCAAAGTGAAGGACATAACAAGAGATAATTAAGGACACTTCATAATATTAAAGGGAGAAATCCAACAAGAAGAAATAACTCTGGTAAACATATATGCACCCAATACAGGAGCACCAAGATACATTAAAAAAACTCCTGGAAGATATCAAAGGAGAGATTATAGCAATACAATCATAGCAGGAGACTTCAATTCCCCACTATCACCATTGGAAAAATCCTCTAAACAAAAAATCAGCAAAGAAACATCAATCCTAAATGACTCACTAGACCAGATGGAATTAATCGACATCTTCAGAACATTTCACCCCAAAGCCACAGAATATACATTCTTCTGTAGTGCACATGGGTCATTTTCAAAGATAGACCATATGTTAGGACATAGGCAAAGTCTCTCCAAATTCAAGAAGATAGAAATCATATCAAGTATCTTCTCAGATCACAGTGGCATAAAACTGGAAATCAACTACAATAAAAACAACCCAAAGAAATCAAACACATGGAGACTAAACAGCATGTATTAAACCATGACTGGGTTACCAAAGACATCAAGGAAGAAATAAAAAACATCATGGCAACAAATGACAATGAAAACACAACAATCCAAAATTTATGGGACACAGCGAAAGCAGTCTTGAGAGGGAAGTTCATAGCTCTACAAGCCTACTGCAAAAAACAAGAAACAATGGTAATAAATTACCTAACCCAACAACTCAAAGAGTTAGAGAGAGAGCAACAAGAAAAGCCCAGTGTAAGCAGAAGGAAAGAAATAATAAAGATCAGAGCGGAGATAAACGACATAGAGACCAAAGAAACAATACAAAAGATCAACAAAACCAAGAGTTGGTTCTTTGAAAGGATAAACAAGATTGATGAACCTCTAGCCAGGCTCACCAAGAAGCAAAGAGAGAGGACCCAAATAAACAAAATCAGAAATGAAAGAGGTGAAATAACAACAGACCCCGACGAAATACAAAGGATTGTTACAAAATACTACGAACAACTCTATTCCAACAAACTGGACAACCTGGAGGAAATGGACATATTCCTAGACAAATACAACCTTCCAAGACTCAATCAGGAAGAATCTAAACAGCTCAACAGGCCAGTAACTATGGAAGAAATTGAAGCAGTCATCAAAAAGCTTCTGGCAAACAAAAGCCCGGGGCCAGATGGCTTCACAGGAGAGTTTTACCAAACTTTCAAGGAAGAACTAAAACCTATCCTCCTCAGACTATTCCAAAAAATTCAAGAGGAAGGAACACTTCCAGGCTCCTTCTATGAAGTCAGCATCACCCTAATACCAAAACCAGATAAAGACAACACAATGAAAGAGAATTACAGACCAATATCCCTCATGAACATAGATGCCAAAATCCTCAACAAAATCCTAGCAAATCTGCTCCAGGAATACATCAGAAAGATCATACATCATGACCAAGTAGGATTTATCCCAGGAATGCAAGGGTGGTACAATATCCGCAAATCAATAAATGTGATACATCACATAAACAAATTGAAAGATAAAAAGCACATAATCATATCAATTGCAGAAAAAGTATTTGACAAAATCCAACACCCCTTGTTCATCAAAACACTCAGCAAGGTGGGAATAGAAGGATCATACCTCAACATAATAAAAGCCATATATGAAAAACCCACAGCCAACATCATACTCAATGAACAAAATCTAAAACCATTTCTCCTGAGAACAGGAACAAGACAGGGATGCCCACTCTCACCACTCCTGTTTGATATAGTACTGGAAGTATTAGCTATCGCAATTAGGCAAGAAGAAGAAATAAGAGGCATCCAAATTGGAAAAGAAGAAGTGAAGCTGTCCTTATTTGCAGATGACATGATATTGTACATAAAAAACCCAAAAGATTCCATCAAAAAACTAATAGACTTAATAAATGAATTCGGCAATGTAGCGGGATGCAAAATTAACACCAAGAAATCTATGGCATTTCTATATACCAATAGTGAACTTACAGAAAGAGAGACTAAAAAAGCAATCCCATTTACCATCGCACCAAAAAAATTAAGATACCTAGGAATAAACTTAACTAAGGAGGTAAAAGACCTACACGCGGAAAACTACAGGACACTGAAAAAAGAGATAGAAGAAGACTTAAACAGATGGAAGAACATACCATGTTCATGGATTGGTAGAATCAACATCATTAAAATGTCCATACTACCCAAAGCAATCTACAGATTCAATGCACTCCCCATCAAAATACCAACAGCATATTTCACAGACCTAGAAAGAACTCTCCAAAAATTCATCTGGAATAAAAAAAGACCCCGAATAGCCGCAGCAATCCTGAGAAAGAAGAATAAAGTAGGAGGGATCTCAATACCAGATTTCAAGCTGTATTACAAAGCCACTGTTCTCAAAACAGCCTGGTACTGGCACAAGAACAGACATATAGATCAATGGAACAGAATAGAGAATCCAGATATTGACTCAAACCACTATGCTCAATTAATATTTGAAAAAGGATGCATGAACATACAATGGAATCAAGACAGTCTCTTCAATAAATGTTGTTGGGAAAATTGGACACACACATGCAAAAAAATGAAACTAGATCACCAACTTACACCATACACAAAAATAAACTCAAAATGGATACAGGACTTAAACATAAGATGGGAAACCATAAAAATACTAGAGGAATCCACAGGCAACAAAATCTCAGACATATGCCAAAAAAACTTCTTCACTGACACTGCCCCTAGGACAATGGAAGCTAAAGAGAAAATTAACAAATGAGACTATATCAAAATAAAAAGCTTTTTTACAGCAAAAGAAACCATCAACAAAACAACAAGAAAGCCCACTACATGGGAGAACATATTTGCAAATGCTATCACTGATAAAGGTTTAATCTCCAACATCTACAGGCAGCTTATGCAACTTAATAAAAGGAAGATAAATGATCCAATAAAAAAATGGGCAACGGACCTAAATAGAATCTTTTCAAAAGAAGACAGAAGGAAGGCCAAGAGACACATGAAAACATGCTCAAAGTCACTTATTATCAGAGAGATGCAAATCAAAACAACAATGCGGTACCATCTCACACCTGTCAGAATGGCTTTCATCAACAAATCAACAAATAATAAGTGTTGGCGAGGATGCGGAGAAAAAGGAACCCTCGTGCACTGCTGGTGGGAATGCAGACTGGTGCAGCCACTGTGGAGAACAGTGTGGAGTTTCCTCAAAAATCTGAAACTGGAACTCCCATTTGACCCAGTAATCCCACTCCTGGGAATATATCCGAAGAAACTAGAAACACCAATCAGAAAGGATATATGCACCCCTATGTTCATAGCAGCACAATTCACCATAGCTAAGATTTGGAAACAGCCTAGGTGCCCGTCAGCAGATGACTGGATCAGAAAACTGTGGTACATCTACACAATGGAATACTATGCTGCCATAAAAAAGAAGGAATTCTCATCATTTGCAGCAACCTGGATGGAATTGGAGAATATTATACTAAGTGAAATAAGCCAGTCAATGAAAGAAAAATACCACATGATCTCACTCATTTATGGATAATAAAGAACATTATAAACTGATGAACAAAAAGATAGATACAGAGACAGTAAAGCAACAAACAGACTTTCAAATTACAGGGGGAAAGTTAGGGAGAGGTGGGGGAGATAAGAAATCAAACGAAGGACTTGTATGCATGCATATAAGCATAAACAATGGACGCAAAACTCTGGGGGGTGAGGGCATGTATGGGTGTGGGGTGGGGGGGAACGGTAAGATATGTACACATATAATACCTCAATAAAAAAAAAGCAAAAAAAAAAAAAAAAGGAGTTCTTACCATTTGCAACAGCATGGATGGAACTGGAGAGCATTATGCTAAGTGAAATAAGCCAGTCAGATAAAGACAAATACCTCATGATCTCACTCATTTGTGGAATATAATGATCAATGTAAACTGATGAACAGGGACAGATCCAGAGGCAGAGAAGCATCGATCAGACTTCCAGACCTCAGAGGGAAGCTAGGGGAGGGTGGGTGAAAGGAGATCAACCAAAGGACTTGTATTCATGCATATAAAGTTAACCAATGGACATGAACACCATGGGGATGAGGACATGAGTGGGGGATGGGTGGGTTGGGGGGTTAATGGAGGGATGAGGACACATATGTAATACCTTAATCAATAAAGAAATTTAAAAAAACCTCATCGTGGTATCTAGAATAAAAAGATTTTTAAATTAGCATAGGAATACAATGGGGAAAGAAGGGGGACATATATAATACTTTCAAAGATAAAGATTTACTTTTTTACAAAAGAAAAATTAGCATAGGAACAAAAAAATAGATGGAACAACACAAAATCAAGATACTGACTCAAATGCACATGGAAATTCTGCATATGATAAAGGCAGCATTTAAATCAGAGGCAAGACTGGGTGGAGGAATATAAAGGGGTGGGGAAATGAGAGGCATCTGTAATACTGTCAACAATAAAAATATATATAAAAAATAAAATAAATCAAAGGCAAAAGATGGATATGTTAATAAATGATATTAAGATAACTTAATTTCAGTAAGGAAAATAAAATTATTTCCAATCCTCAGAACAGTCATAAAAATACTGAAAGGAAACATAGGAGTGTTTTATTATGATCTGGAATTGGAGAAAACTTTCCAAATTCTGACTCATAATCCAAAAGCAATAAGGTAAATGAAAAATAATTTTTATTAAAAATGAGAAAGATACGTGAAAAGAAGCACCATAAGCAAAATGAAAAAAACTAATGCAAAACTGGCAATAATATTTTCAATATATATCACAAAGAAAGATTAGCATATCATATATAAAGAACTTCTAAAAATTGAGAAAACTGTTCTATAGGAAAATGGGAAAGACATATATGAAGAGAAAGTTCACACAAAAAAGAAATACAAATAATCCTTAACCACATGAAAAGAATTTTAAACTTTTTCATATAGAAATTCAAGCTATATTTAAACTTTTTATTATAGAAAATGTCAAATACTAAACCAGAATCATATAATGAACCACGTGTAGCCACCACCCAGCTTCATAAATTATCAAAATAAATGCTATAGTATATTTTGTACTAAGCCAGCCACACCAAACAACCCCCCAATTCCAAGATTGAAACAAACATTTCTCCAGCAGTTGTGGATGTTGATGGTTGGAAACTGTGAGGTGAGTCCCTCTCCAGGAATTCCCCTCAGCTTAAGAAAGCTACTTTGGGAGGATCAAAGATGGCTGCCAACAGGAAGGCAGGCTGCAAGATAATGTGTGAGTGAGAGAATGAAAAGAGAGTGTATGGACGTACTGGGAGTGTCTACTTGTGAGTGAGGGACAGCTATATACCAAGGGACTGTTGGGGACTGCCGGACCGGGCTCCCCTGACGGGGCAGCCTCCACTGCTGCTGAAATCTCTCCCAGACAGACCAGCTCTGTCACAGAGACCACGCCATCTTGAAGGGGAGAGTGGCTGTGATCGGAAGCCTAGCCTTACCTTCAATTGGGAAGAATCGGATACCTCCCTGGACCCTACAACCACAACACCCAAAGACCAGCTGCGAACCCACAAACACCGGGTCTCAAGCAGCACAAATATGCAGACTCTGACGATCTCTGCACCTTCTCACGGAATGGTCAGATTTCACCTAGAGAAAGGTGAGGTCTGCGAGCCAGGCTGAAGGGAGAAATGCACGCAGTGGGATCTAGAGGTTCAGAGGAAATTTGCACCCCACAAAATCTGCGGACGTTGGGGCCAGAGTAGACCACAAATGTGGAAGGGGGTCTGCAGGGATGCTGACTGAAGGGAACTCTAGAAATCAACCCATAGCAGGTCTGGGCACAAAAAGGCAGCCTGAAGCTTTAACAGTAAACCAGCTGCTCTGTGCCAGGGAAAAAAGACATGCACAAAGACGTGATCAGAGTGGCACACAGTACCAGGGCAAAAAAAGTTGCGAGTTCGCACACTTACTCTGGCTCTTTTTTCTCTTTAATTCCTTGCTTTTGATTGCTAAGCCCAGTACATAGGATCACCCAATTAAAAACACTCTGAGAGACTGCAGGGGAAAGTTGTTTCTGTGGAAACTGGGGATCAGAGTGGGGAGAAACAATCAGAAAACCAGCTCTGGGGCAGTCCATACTCCCAAACCAGTATTATGTACAGCAGGGAAAACAAATTCTAAATACTTGGTAGAGAGGAATTATAGCCCAGGATGTCAATACAGAAACACTGCCACCCAGGGGTTGAATCACAAACTGACTCTTGTGTAAATACAACTACAGGCAGGCTGAGTAACAAAGAAATACTGCCGGCTTAAAACAAGACTGTGGCTTATGACACAGAGGAGCTGTGGAACACAAGGAACTTCAATACTGTCCTGACTACCTGACAGAAAAACAGGCATGCCAAATAATAGTAGAGGAAGTGAATGACCTTCACTACTGCACATTTTTATGTTTTATCTTTTACTTACAAAATTAATTTTTTTAAAATTTTTTTCTCAATTGATTTTACCTTTTTCATTATTACATTTTTATTTTTAATCAGTATTATTACTACTATTATTTTTTTAAAGTTTCATTTTATTATAATTTGGGATTAGTGTTCTACATTCTATTTTCATTTTTCCTTTAGCATCATTTTACTCTATCTCAATTTTACCTTTATGCCAACACGCTCTTCCTCACATTTCTCCTTTTGTTGTCCTGTTTCTCTTACCCTATTCCTGCTGTAGATTTTCCCTATTCCTTCTTTTTACCACCTGTTAAAAAATGTTTATGTTTTGTTTTGCCCTTCTTTCTCTCTGTCCTATTGTTGTTAGTTTGATTGTTGATTAGATTGTTTTTTTGTTTGTTTGTTTGTTTGTTTGTGTGATTGTTTCTTTTTTTTTGGCTTCTGCTTTTCCTCTCCTCGCTTGTTATTAGTTGTTGCTTGTACTTTGCATTCATATATGGGTGTTAGTTGTTTGCAATTTTTTTGATTAGTTGTTGTTCTATTGGAGTTTTCTCCCCATATAGAGTTTTTCCCCCTTCTTTTTTATTCTCTTTATTTTCTCCTTTACTTTTTTCCTATTCTCAATATCATCTTTTGAACTCTTTCTTTTTATCCCCTAATTATCTTTTCTCTGGTGGTCACCTTTATTTGGGGTTATTAGTATTGTGAATACATTTGTGTTCAGTGCCTTGTGCATTGTGCCTTATTGTGGTGTATTTTTTGCCTTTAAGTCAATGCAGGAGAGAGAGTGCTACATAACCAGACACCCTGAGAGGAGAGATCATGGGGAGACAAAGAAACAGCCAACATACAAAAGAAAGGAGGCATCACCAGAAAAGGAAGTAAATGAAATGGAGGCAAGTAACATGTCAGAGAAAGAATTCAGAGAAATGGTCATAAGGTCACTTAAAAGGATGGAAGAAATATTCAACAATATGTCTAAGAACCAAGAGGAAATGAAGAAGAACCAAGAAGAAATGAAAAATGACATCACTGCAATAAAGAACTCAATAGAAAGCATCAACAGTAGACTAGAAGAAGCAGAGGACCGCATCTTCTAGTCTACTGTTAGAAGAAGACAAGGTAGGAAAAAATAGCCAAGCAGACCAGCATCTAGAAAAAAAAAAGCTTAAAAAAACAAGAGAGCCTAAGAGAACTTTGGGACAACACAAAACGAAACAACATCCATATAATAGGGGTGCCAGAAGGAGAGGAAACTGAGCAAGAAATAGAAAACCTGTTTGAAGAAATAATGAGAGAAAACTTCCCTGATATAGGGAAGAAAGAGCTCACACAAGTCCAAGAAGCTCACAGAGTCCCAAACAAAATGAATCCCAAAAGACCGACACCAAGGCACATTATAATTAAATTGGCAAACACCAACGACAAAGTAAGAATCTTAAAAGCGGCCAGAGAGAGACAGAAAGTTACCTACAAAGGATCCCCCATCATACTAGCAACAGATTTCTCAACAGAAACACATCAGGCCACAAAGGAATGGAATGAAATATACAAAGTCATGCAGAGGAAGGGCCTGAATCCAAGAATACTGTACCCAGCAAGGCTATCAATCAAAATTGTGGGTGAAATCAGGAGCTTCACAGACAAAAAAGGACTAAAGGAGTTTATCACCACCAAACGAGCAATTCAAGAAATGCTAAAGAGGAAAAACCAAGATGGCGGCATAAGGTAAACACCTAACTGTTGACTACCACAACAATTTTGAAACTACAACTGGAAAACAGAGCGCACACCGTCCAGAACCACCGGAAAGCTGGCAGAGTGGAAAACCTACAACTAGAGAAAAGAGAGAGGGGGACGCTGAGCCTCAGGAGCTGTGGAGGTGCAGAGATCCGTGAGCTCGGAAAGGGCAGGCGGCTGAATTCGCGGCAGGCTTGCTCACAGCGCACGGAGAGGGAGGGCAGCAGATGCTGCGTGGCTAGCTTTCTCGTTTGGGAGAAAAATAAAACCTCCCGACTGCACTGAAATCCAGCTGCGGTCGGGGAGAAACTGGTCTGTTTGGAAGCGGACAAGGCTAGAAAGCTGCCTTCTCTCAGAGGCACGCAGCCATTGATTAGGGCACGGAGAAACCTGCCCTCTTAGGGTGGCGCGGAGGGAAACCAAGTTTGTCTGCGCCATTCTGAGACTCCGCCCCATCCAAGCTGAGCACAGCCCTCCCAGTGACTGGATTTCTCGATCGGGAGAAAAATAAAACCTCTGATCTGCACTGAAATCCAGCTCCAGCTGGGGAGAAACTGGTCTGTTAGGCAGCGGGAGAGGCTCGAAAGCTGCCTTCTCTCAGAGGCACACAGCCATTAATTCGGGCACGGAGAAACCGCCCGTCTTAGGGCAGAGCAGACGGGAAACCAAAGCTTGTCTGCACTACCCTGAGACTCCGCCCCATCCAAGCTGAGCACAGAAGCTCTCCCAGCGGAGACATTGTTGATTTTCACAGCCAACTGGCTTGGAGATCAATTCCTGCCAGTGATACCAACAATCCCAACCACTCTGAACTCCAGTTTCTGGGGACACACAGGGGACCCAGACGCCTACGGGACTCTCGGCCATCGGTTGGAGAGTGAGAGTGACTTTTCTGTCAGTGTGGACGACAACAGATTTCAACCACTCTCATAAGGGACACATTCAAGAGGCAGACTCAGTGAGCACCAAAGCCCTACTGTGTCTCCAGCACAGCAATTCTTCCGTTATAGACACAGCAGGCCCTCACGACCAATTGGACCGGAGGTCAATTCCTCCCAGTGTACCAACAGCAATCAGGGCTTTTAACTACACCAAGATTTCCACTCAGCCCACAAAGGGAAGTAACAAGAGTGACCACCTAGGGTGATTGGGGCAGCTGAGCTACCGGCACCTATAGGTCACTGACCACACAAAGTAACTCCATCAACCCAGAGAGGCAGCCAAAATGTGGAGACATCCAAGTATGTCACAAGTAGGAGAGATAGATGAAAGCAAACTAATGGATGACACAGTGTTCAGAACCATATTTATAAGGTTACTCAAGAATCTTCTAAAAACCGCTGAGAAACTTGAAGAGACCTTCAAGGACCTAAATGAGAATACCAAAAAAATGGAAAAGGACCAGTCAGAAATTATGCATACACTGTCTGAAATAAAGAATATACAGAGTAGACCACCGCACCCGAAGAGTCAAACCAAAGATCTGGAATATGAGGAAGAAAAAAACACCCAACCAGAGAGGCGGAAAGAAAGAAGAATCCAAAAGTGTGAGGATAGCATAAGGAGCCTCCGGGATGGCTTTAAGCGTACCAATATCCGAATTTTTGGGGTGCCAGAAGAGAGACAGCAAGATACTGAAAACCTATTTGAAGAAATAATGACAGAAACCTTCCCCCACCTGGTGAAAGAAATAGACTTACAAGTTCAGGAAGCGCACAGAACCCCAAACAAGAGGAATCCAAAGAGGACCACACCAAGACACATCATAATTGAAATGCCAAGGGCAAAAGACAAAGAGAGAATCTTACAAGCAGCAAGAGAAAAACAGTTAGTTACCTACAAGGGAGCACCCATACAACTGTCAGCTGATTTCTCCACAGAAACTATGCAGGCCAGATGGGAATGGCAAGAAATATTCAAAGTGATGAATAGCAAGAACCTACAACCAAGACTACTCTACCCAGCAAAGTTATCATTCAGAATTGAAGGGCAGATAAAGAGCTTCACAGATAAGAAAAAGCTAAAGGAGTTCATCACCACCAAACCAGTATTATATGAAATGCTGAAAGGTATTCTTTAAAAAGATGAAAAAGAAGAAAAAAGTAAAGATAAAAATTATGAACAACAAATACATATCTATCAACAAGTGATTCTAAAAATCAAGTGAATTCAAAATCTGAGGAACAGAATAAACTGGTGAACATAATAGAATCAGAGGCATAGAATGGGAGTGGATTGATAATTCTCAGGGGGAAAGGGGTGTCTGTGTGGAGCGTATGGGAAGAGACTGGACAAAAATCATACACCTATGGATAAGGACAACGGCGGGGGGGAGGGAACCGAGTGATGGGGAGATATGGGGGTAAAAAAGGAGAAACAATTGTAATAATCTGGACAATAAAGATTTATTTAAAAAAAAAGAAATGCTAAAGAATCTGCTGTAAAAATAAGAAATAGGAAGCGAAGAAGTAACACAGGCATAAAAAAATAAAAATGGTGACAAACAAGTAGCTATCAATAATAACTTTAAATTTAAATGCACTAATTGCTCCAATCAAAAGACATAGGGTAACAGATTGGATAAGAAAACATGACCCATATATCTGATGACTACCAGAAACCCACAGCAGAAAAAAAGACGCACACAGACTGATGGTGAAGGGATGGAAAAAGGTTTTCCAGGCAAATGGAAATGAAAAAAAAAAAAAAAGCTGGGGTAGCAATACTTATATCTGACAAATTAGATCTCAAAGTGAAGGCCATAACAAGAAATAAGGAAGGCCACTTTATAATACTAAAGGGAGAAATCCAACAAGAAGAGATAACTCTGGTAAACATATATGCACCCAATACAGGAGCACCCAAATACATAAAAAACTTCTGGAGGATATCTAGGGAGAGATTGACAGCAATACAGTCATAGTAGGGGACTTTAATACCCCACTAACACCACTGGACAAGTCCTCTAAACAAAAAATAAGCAAACAAATATCAATCCTAAATGACACACTTGATCAGATGGAATTAATTGACATCTTCAGAACATTTACCCCAAAGCCACAGAATATACATTTTTCTCAAGTGCACATGGGTCATTTTATTTTATTTTATTTTATTTTATTTTATTTTTTCCAATTTTTTAATTAAGGTATTATATGTGTACATCTCTTACCATTGCATCCCCCCACCCCCTCCCATATATGCCCTCACCCCCCAGAGTTTTGCATCCACTGGTTATGCTTATATGCATGCATACAAGTCCTTTGATTAATCTCTTATCTCCCCCACCTCTCCCTAACCTTCCCCCTGTAATTTGACAGTCTGTTTGATGCTTTACTGTCTCTGTATCTATCTTTTTTGTTCAAGTTTATAATGTTCTTTATTATCCATAAATGAGTGAGATCATGTGGTATTTTTCTTTCATTGACTGGCTTATTTCACTTAGTATAATATTCTCCAATTCCAGCCAGGTTGCTGCAAATGATGAGAATTCCTTCTTTTTTATGGCAGCATAGTATTCCATTGTGTAGATGTACCACAGTTTTCTGATCCAGTCATCTGCTGACGGGCACCTAGGCTGTTTCCAAATCTTAGCTATGGTGAATTGTGCTGCTATGAACATAGGGGTGCATATATCCTTTCTGATTGGTGTTTCTAGTTTCTTCGGATATATTCCCAGGAGTGGGATTACTGGGTCAAATGGGAGTTCCTTTTTCAGTTTTTTGAGGAAACTCCACACTGTTCTCCACAGTGGCTGCACCAGTCTGCATTCCCACCAGCAGTGCACGAGGGTTCGTTTTTCTCCACATTCTCGCCAACACTTGTCGTTTGTTGATTTGTTGATGATAGCCATTCTGACAGGTGTGAGATGGTACCGCATTGTTGTTTTGATTTGCATCTCTCGGATAATTAGTGACGTTGAGCATGTTTTCATGTGTCTCTTGGCCTTCCTTCTGTCTTCTTTTGAAAATATTCTGTTTAGGTCCGTTGCCCATTTTTTTATTGGATCATTTATCTTCCTTTTATTAAGTTGTATAAGCTGCCTGTAGATGTTGGAGATTAAACCTTTATCAGTGATGCCATTTGCAAATATGTTCTCCCATGTAGTGGGCTTTCTTGTTGTTTTGTTGATGGTTTCTTTTGCTGTGAAAAAGCTTTTTATTTTGATGTAGTCCCATTTATTAATTTTCTCTTTAGCTTCCATTGCCCTAGGGGCAGTGTCAGTGAAGAATTTCTTTTGGCATATGTCTGAGATTTTGCTGCCTGTGGGTTGCTCTAGTATTTTTATAGTTTCCCGTCTTATGTTTAAGTCCTGTATCCATTTTGAGTTTATTTTTGTTTATGGCGTAAGTTGGTGATTAAGCTTCATTTTTTTACATGTATCTGTCCAATTTTCCCAACACCATTTATTGAAGAGACTGTCTTTATTCCTATGTATGTTCATGCATTCTTTGTCAAATATTAATTGAGCATAGTGGTTTGGGTCGATATCTGGATTCTCTATTCTGTTCAATTGATCTATATGTCTGTTCTTGTGCCAGTACCAGGCTGTTTTGAGAACAGTGTCTTTGTAATACAGCTTGAAATCTGGTATTGAGATCCCTCCTACTTTATTCTTCTTTCTCAGGATTGCTGTGGCTATTTGGGGTCTTTTTTTATTCCAGATGAATTTTTGGAGAGTTCTTTCAAGGTCTGTGAAATATGCTGTTGGTATTTTAATGGGGAGTGCATTGAATCTATAGATTGCTTTGGGTAGTATGGACATTTTAATGATGTTGATTCTACCAATCCATGAACATGGTATGTTCTTCCATCTGTTTACGTCTTCCTCTGTCTTTTTTTCAGTGTCCTGTAGTTTTCCGTGTATAGGTCTTTTACCTCCTTAGTTAAGTTTATTCCTAGGTATCTTAATTTTTTGGTGCGATGGTAAATGGGATTGCCTTTTTAGTCTCTCTGTCTGTAAGTTCACTATTGGTGTATAGAAAGGCCATAGATTTCTTGGCGTTAATTTTGTATCCTGCTACATTGCCGAATTCATTTATTAAGTCTATGAGTTTTTTGATGGAGTCTTTCGGATTTTTTATGTACAATATCATGTCGTCTGCAAATAAAGACAGCTTTACTTGTTCTTTTCCAATTTGGATGCCTTTTATTTCTTCTTCTTGTCTAATTGCAATGGCTAATACTTCCAGTACTATGTCAAACAGGAGTGGTGAGAGTGGGCATCCCTGTCTTGTTCCTGTTCTTAGGGGAAATGTTTTTAGTTTTTGTCCATTGAGTATGATGTTAGCTGTAGGTTTATCATATATAGCTTTTATTATGTTGAGGTATGAGCCTTCTATTCCCACCTTGTTGAGAGTTTTTATCAAGAATGGGTGTTGGATTTTGTCAAATGCTTTTTCTACATCAATTGATATGACTATGTGATTTTTATCTCTCAATTTGTTTATGTGATGTATCACGTTTATTGATTTGCGGATATTGTACCATCCTTGCATTCCTGGGATAAATCCTACTTGGTCATGGTGTATGATCTTTCTGATGTACTGCTGGAGCCGATTTGCTAGAATTTTCTTGAGGATTTTGGCATCTATGTTCATGAGGGATATTGGTCTGTAATTCTCTTTCATTGTGTTGTCTTTATCTGGTTTTGGTATTAGGGTGATGTTGGCTTCATAGAAAGAGCTTGGAAGTGTTCCTTCCACTTGAATTTTTTGGAATAGTCTGAGGAGGATAGGTTTTAGTTCTTCCTTGAATGTTTGGTAAAACTCTCCTGTGAAGCCATCAGGCCCCGGGCTTTTGTTTGCCGGAAGCTTTTTGATGACTGCTTCAAATTCTTCCATAGTTATTGACCTATTGAGCTGTTTAGATTCTTCTTGATTGATTTTTGGAAGGTTATATTTTTCTAGGAATATGTCCATTTCCTCCAGGTTGTCCAGTTTGTTGGAATAGAGTTGTTTGTAGTATTTTGTAACAATCCTTTGTATTCCGCGGGGTCTGTTGTTATTTCACCTCTTTCATTTCTGATTTTGTTTATTTGGGTCCTCTCTCTTTGCTTCTTGGTGAGCCTGGCTAGAGGTCCATCAATCTTGTTTATCCTTTCAAAGAACCAGCTCTTGGTTTTGTTGATCTTTTGTATTGTTTCTTTGGTCTCTATGTCATTTATCTCCGCTCTGATCTTTGTTATTTCCTTCCTTCTGGTTACACTGGGCTTTTCTTGCTGCTCTTTTTCTAGCTCTTTGAATTGTAGGGTTAAGTAATTTATTACCATTGTTTCTTGTTTTTTGCAATAGGCTTGTAGAGCTATGAACTTCCCTCTCAAGACTGCTTTCGCTGTGTCCCATAGATTTTGGATTGTTGTGTTTTCATTGTCATTTGTTGCCATGATGTTTTTTATTTCTTCCTTCATCTCTCTGGTGACCCAGTCCTTGTTTAATAGCATGATGTTTAGTCTCCATGTGTTTGACTTCTTTGGGTTGTATTTATTGTAGTTGATTTCCAGGTTTATGCCACTGTGATCTGAGAAGATGCTTGATATAATTTCTATCTTCTTGAATTTGAAGAGACTTTGCCTGTGACCCAGCTTATGGTCTATCTTTGAAAATGACCCATGTGCACTTGAGAAGAATGTATATTCTGTGGCTTTGGGGTGAAATGTTCTGAAGATGTCAATTAATTCCATCTGGTCTAGTGAGTCATTTAGGATTGATGTTTCTTTGCTGATTTTTTGTTTAGAGGATTTTTCCAGTGGTGATAGTGGGGTATTAAAGTCTCCTACTATGATTGTATTGCTATTAATCTCTCCCTTGATATCCTCCAGGAGTTTTTTTTTATGTATTTGGGTGCTCCTATATTGGGAGCGTATATGTTTACCAGAATTATTTCTTCTTGTTGGATTTCTCCCTTTAGTATTATGAAGTGGCCTTCCTTATCTCTTGTTGTGGCATTTACTTTGAGGTCTATTTTGTCAGATGTAAGTATTGCTACCCAAGCTTTTTTTTTCATTTCCATTTGCCTGAAAGATATTTTTCCATCCCTTCACTTTCCATCTGTGTGAGTCTCTTGTTCTTAGGTGGGTCTCTTGTAGACAGCATATATATGGGTCGTGTTTTTTTATCCATTCAGCTACTTGATGTCTTTTGATTGGAGCATTTAGTCCGTTTACATTTAAAGTTATTACTGAAAGGTATTTGTTTGTAGTCATATCTATTTTTGTGTCTGTATTCCTTCTTACCTGTTTATTTCTTCTTTTTACAGTATTCCCTTTAGCAATTCTTGCATTGCTGGTTTGGTGGTGATAAACTCCCTGAGCCTTTTTTTTGTCTACAAAGCTCCTGATTTCCCCTTCAATTTTGATTGATAGTCTTGCTGGATATAGTATTCTTGGATTCAGTCCTTTGGTTTGCAACACTTTGTATACCTCCTTCCATTCACTTCTAGCTTGTTGTGTTTCTGTTGAGTAATCATTTGACAATCTTATGGGTGTTCCTTTGTAGGTAACTCTCTGTCTCTCTCTTGCCGCCTTTAATATTTTCTCTTTATCATTTATATTTGCACATGGGTTATTTTAAAAGATAGACCATATGTTGGGACACAGGCAAAGTCTCTTCAAATTCAAGAAGATAGAAATCATATCAAGCATCTTCTCATATCACAATAGCATAAAACTAGAAATCAACTACAATAAAAACAATGAAAAAATCAAACACTTGGAGGCTAAATAGCATGCTATTAAACAATGATTGGGTTACCAAAGTGATCAAATAAGAAATAAAAGGCACGCTGAACACAAATGACAATGAAAACACAACAATCAAAAATTTATGGGATACAATGAAAGCAGTCCTGAGAGGGAAATTCATAGCATTACAGGCCTACCTCAAAAAACAAGAAAAAATGGTAATAAATTATCTAATCCTGAAACTCAAAGAGTTAGAAGAGAGCAACAAGAAAAACCCAGCTTAAGTAGAAGGAAGGAAATAATAATGATCAGAGCGCAGATAAATGACACAGACAAGAAAAAAAAAAAGATCAACAAAACCAATCGCTGGTTCTTTGATAGGAAAACAAGATTGATGAACCTGTAGCCAAATTCACCAAGAAGCAAAGGGAGAGGACCCAAATGAACAAAATCAGAAATGAAAGAGGCGAAGTAACAACCAATGGCACAGAAATACAAACAATTATGAAAAAATACTATGAACAACTCTATTCCAACAAAATGGAAAACCTAGATGAAATGGACATATTCTTAGAAAAATACAAACTCCCAAAACTCAACCAAGAAGAATAAAAAAAACGTGAATAGGCTGATTACTACTGAAGAAATTGAAACAGCGATAAAAAATCTTCCAGCAAACAAAAACACTGGACCGGATGGCTTTATAGGGGAGTTCTACCAAGCATTCAAAGAAGAACTAAAACCTATCTTCCTCAGACTATTCCAAAAAATTCAAAAGGAAGGCAAACTTCCAAGCTCTTTCTATGAAGCCAGCATTACCCTAATCCCAATACCAGATAAAGAAAACACAAAAAAAGAGAACTACAGGCCAGTATCCCTGATGAACACGGATGCTAAAATCCTCAACAAAATTCTGGCAAATCAGATTCAGCAATACATTAGAAAGATCATACACCATGACTAAGTGGGATTTAGTCTAGGAATGCAAGGATGGTTCAATATCTGCAAATCAAAAAATGTGATACATCACATAGACAAACTGAGAGATAAAAATCCCATAATCATATCAATTGATGCAGAAAAATTATTTGACAAAATCCAGCACCCTTTCTTGATAAAAACACTCAGCAAAGTGGGAACAGCGGGATCATACCTCAACATAATAAAAGCCCTATACGACAAACCTACAGACAACATCATACTCAATGTGCAAAAACTAAACTCATTTCTCCTAAGAACAGGAACAAGACAAGGATGCTCACTTTCACTAGTCCTGTTTGACATAGTACTAGAAGTACTAGCCATAGCAATCAGATAAGAAGAAGAAATAAAAGGCATCCAAATTGGAAAAGAAGAAGTAAAACTGTCCTTATTAGCAGATGACATGATACTATACATAGAATACCCCAAAGACTCCATCAAAAAACTACTAGACCTAATAAATGAATTTGGCAATGTAGCAGGATACAAAATTAACACCCAGAAATCTATGGCCTTTTTATACACAAATAATGAACACACAGAAATAGAAATGAAAACAACAACAACAGCAATCCCATTTACCATAGCACCAAAAAAATTAAGATACCTAGGAATAAACTTAACTAAGGAAGTAAGAGACCTATAATCGGAAAACTTCAGGGCATTGAAAAAAGAGATAGAGGAAGACATAAACAAATGGAAGAACATACCATGTTCATGGATTGGTAGAATCAACATCATTAAAATGTCCATACTACCTAAAGTAATCTATAGATTCAATTCAGTACCTATTAAAATACCAAGGGCATATTTCAAGGATCTAGAACAAACTCTACAAAAATTCATCTGGAATAAAAAAAGACCCCGAATAGCCACAGATATCCTGAGAAAGAAGAACAAAGTTGGTGGGATCACAATACCAGACATCATACTATATTAGCAAGCCACGGTTCTCAAAACTGCCTGGTACTGGCACAAGAACAGATATATAGACCAATGGAACAGAATAGAGAACCCAGAAATTGACCCAAGCAATTATACTCAATTAATATTTGACAAAGGAGGCAAGAGCATACAATGGAGTCAAGACAGTCTCTTTAATAAATGGTGCTGGGAAATTTGGTCAGATACATGCAAAAAAATGAAACTAGATCACCAACTTACACCATACACATAAACAAACTCAAAAGGCTAAAGGACTTGAATGTAAGACAGGAAACCATAAAAATCCTACAAGTCTCCATAGGCAGCAAAATTGCAGACATATGTTGTACCAATATCTTTACAGATACAGATCCTAGAGCAAGAGATACTAAGGAGAAAATAAACAAATGGGTCTATATCAAAATAAAAAGCTTCTGCACAGCCAAAGAAACCATCAACAAAGCAATAAGAAAGCCCACTGCATGGGAGAACATATTTGCCAATGTTATCTCTGATAAGGATTTTATCTCCAACATTTACAGGGAACTCATACAGCTTAACAAAAGGAAGATAAACAATCCAAACAAAAAATGGGCAAAGGATCTAAATAGACACTTTTCAAAAGAGGACATTCAGAAAGCCAAGAGACATATGAAAAGATACTCAGTTACCAATCATCAGAGACACGCAAATCAAAACAACAATGAGGTACGACCTCACACCTGTCAGAATGGCTGTCATTAACAAATCAACAAAGGACAAGTGCTGGAGAGGATGTGGAAAAAAAGGAACCCTCCTTCACTGCTGGTGGGAATGTAGACTGGTTCAGCCATTGTGGGAAAAAAGTATGGCGTTTCCTCAAAAATTTAAAAATGGAACTGCCATTTGACCCGGTAATACCACTTCTAGGAATATATCTTAAGAAAACAGAAACACAAATCAGAAAGGATATATGCACCCCTATTTTCATAGCAGCACAATTTACAATAGCTAAGATTTGGAAACAGCCTAAATGCTCATCAGCAGATGAGTGGATTAGAAAAGAGTGGTACATCTACACAATGGAATACTACACCGCTATAAAAAGGAAGGAATTCTTATCCTTTGAAGCAGCATGGATGGAACTGGAAGCACTATGCTAAGTGAAATAAGCTAGTCAGTAAAAGAAAAATACCACATGATCTCACTCATTTATGGATAATAAAGAACATTATATCCTAATGAACAAAAAGATAGATACACAGGCAGAGAAGCATCAAACAGACTGTCAAATTACAGCGGGAAAGCTGGGTACGGTAGGCGGGAGGTAAGTGATCAACCGAAGGACTTTTATGCATGCATATAAGCATAACCAATGGACGCAAGACACTGGGGGAGTGGGGTGAGGACATGTGCTGGGGGTGGGGGGGGTAAGGGAGGCCAGGGGAAGGTCAATGGGGGGGAAAAAGGAGACATATGTACTACTATTTGTAATACTTTAAACAATAAAAAAAAGAGAAAGCTACCTTGTCCGATATCATGCTTCCTTTCTGAGGGTGACCTCAATTCAATAATGGTCAATGATCCCTTGCCCCAAATCAGGACATCACTTATAGTTAGTCCAAGCTCTGGAGTTTCCTCTGGGATTTGCTGAGGCCTTTGTTCCATAAACATCATAGTTTAACTTCTCCCTCTGCCCAACGCTACTTCCATCAAATCAGAGTCTTTTTCCTTGGGAATTGGCCTATATGAATCAAAGTACATTGAGATTTGTCTATCAGATTGGCAAAAATCCAAGAATTTGACAACATACTCTTTTGGCAAGGCTATAGGAAAATGGTATTCTCATATGTTGCTGTTGAGAAAGCAAAACGGTACAATTCTTCTGGAGAAGAATTGGCAATATTTAGGAAAATTCCACTATATTGATCATTTGACACAGAAACTATTAGTTTTCACAAACTATCCCAAAAGCAAACTCATAAAAATACACCATGATATGTGCACAAAGATATCTTTAAATATATATATATATATATATATATATATATATATATATATATATATTATAGTATTACAGATATCCCCCATTTTCCCCCTTTCACCCCCTTCTCTCAGTCTCTACCTCCCCCCACCCCTCCCCCCGTTCAGGTCTTCACTACCCTATTGCCCATGAAAAGATACTATTATATGTCATCAGGGAGTGCAAATTAAAATAGCAATGAGATATCACTACACACCTAGTAAAATGGCCCAAATCCAAAACACTGACAGCACTGAATGCTAGAGAAGGTGTGAAGCAACAGAAAGTTTGATTCATTGCAGGTGAGAATTCAAAATGATATGGTCACATTGGAAGACAGTTGGGCAGTTTCTTTACAAAAAACTAAGTATGCTCTTACCATACAATCCAGCAATCATGTTCCTTGGTATTTATCCAAAGGAATTAAAAACGTACTATGTCTATACAGAAACCTACACATGGATGTTTATAGCAGCTTTCTCCATGCTAGCCAAAACTTATTAACTACCAAGATGTCCTTTAGTAGGTGAATGGTTAAATAAACTGAAGTACATCCAAAAAATTGAAAATTATTCAGGGCTAAAAAGAAATGAGCTATCAAGTCATGAAAATATATAGAGGTACTATAATGCATATTACTAAGTGAAAGAAGCCAATCTGAAAAAGTTACATATTGTATAATTCCAACTATATGACATTCTGGGAAAGGCAAAGCTATGAAGACAGCTGAAAGATCAGTGGTTGTCAGGATTTGGTGTGGGGGAGAGTAATGAATACATGGAACACAGAGGATTTTTAGAGCAGTAAAAATACTCTATATGATACTATAAATGTCGTATCCTTGCCATTACATATTTATCCATAGAATGTACAATAATAAGAGTGAATCAAACTATGGACTCTGAGTGATTATTATATATCAATGTAGGTTAATCAACTGTAAAAATTGTACCATTCTGGTGAGGGATGTTGATAGTAAGGGAAGCTATGCATGTGTGGGGGTAGAGGATATGTAGGAAATCTTTGTACCTTCCCCTCAATTTTCCTGTGAATCTAAAATTGCTATTAAAAAATAAAGTTTTAATAATAAGCAGTAAGTCAGTAAGTAAAATAAATAAATAAATATTTTTAAAAGAATATGCATGGTCACCATATAGTTGATCCCCAATATATGGTGACAGAAGATTTGACTTTAGGTGGTGGGCACACAACGCAATATACAGATGATATATTATAAAATTGTACACTTGAAATCTATATAATTTTATTAACCAATGTCACCCCAATAAATAATTACATACATACATAAAACATTATTCATTGATTTAAAGAAGGAAGAAGATATCCAGATAACAAATCGGTACTAGAGGAATGTAAGTTAAGACCACAATAGGATATATCCCAGATACCTAAAACCTAAAAGACTAATCATACCAAGTTTTTCTGTTTGTTTGTTTTAATGTTTTCATTCATTTTAGAGAGAGAGGAAGTGAAAGGGAAAGAGAGAGAAACATTGATGTGAGAGAGAAACATCAATCTGTTGTTTCCTGTATGCACCCTGACTAAGGACAGAGCCCACAACCTGGGCATGTGTTCTGACCAGGAATCAAACTGGTGACCTTTCAGTGCATGGGGCAACACTTAACCAACTGAGCCATACCATCCAGGATTAACCATACCAAGTTTTGATGAAACTGTGGAACACTTAGAATTCTCTTTTACTCATGGTGTGAATGTAAAATGATAATTCCACTATGGACAAAAATTTAGCAGTTTCTCAAAACGTTAAAAATATGCTTACCATATGATCAAGCCATTCTACTCCAGAAGAAATGAAAGCTTATGTTCATACAAAGACTTGTACACAAATTTTTATAACAACTTTATCATAGCCAGTATCCTGAAAACAACCCAAAAGGGCATCAAAAGGTGGATGAATAAACAAACTATGGTGTAACCATAGTGGAATAAAACCTGGCAATGAAAATATTAAATTATACATGCAATGACATAAATGAGTTTTAAAATAATTATGCTGCATTAAAGAAGTCTGACAAAAATGAATACATGTTCTATGATCCTATTTATATAAAATTCAAGAAAATGAAAACCAAGATAAAGTGGTAGGAAATAGATCAGTGATTGCCTGGTGTGTGGAGAAAAGCAGTAGTGGAGAAAACAATAAAATTTGGAGGGGGCATAATGGATATGTTTACCGTCTTGATTGGAGTCATGGTTCCACTGACGTATACATATGTTAAAATTTATCAAATTGTACACTTTATATGTAGTTTATTGTATGTCAATTATATTTAATGAAGGTATTTACAAAATAAAGACAGAAGACAAGGAAATAGTGTATCATATGTTCATTAGGAAAACATTACTCTGATGTACACATTTTTGACACAATAATAAGAATAATACTATTAATGGGAGTTAGTCAACTTACTATTTTATTTTAAAATATTCCATGTATCTTAACTAGAAATTGAAATTAACTACTCTACTACTCTTTATTAAGGAGAAGGAGAAAAAGCTACTAGGAAACAGAGAAAGGATAATGAATTGCATTTTGATTGAAGCAGTCTTGTCCCAGAGTTCTCACTTTTTAAAATATATATATCTATTTATTTATTTCAAAGAGGAAAGGAGAAGGAGAGAGAAACATCAATGATGAGAGAGAATCATTGATTGGCTGCCTCCTGCACGCCCCCCTCTGGGGTCTGAGCCCACAACCTGGACATGTGCCCTGACTGGGAATCGAACCGTGACTTCCTGGTTTGTAGATCGATGTTCAACCACTGAGCCACTCCAGCCAGCCCCAGAATTCTCACTTTTAATCACTGCACTATAAAAGTTACCTTTCTCAAGCCATTCCTACTCCTACTTTCTAGGGATAACCTGTTAACACTATGGCATGTGTTCTTTCAGAACATTACTCATGTGAATACAATATACATCTATCTGCGCATTTATATTGATTTATGAATATTTACATTAAAGACAGGATGTATCAGAGAACAAAAGAAAGCTGCTGCCTTCATAGACCTTCCATCCTAGTGAAGACAGAAGAACAAAACAAATGATAGTCCTACTCTGAACTGGAGATTTTAGATAGAGTAGCCAGGAAAGTTCTCTCTAAAGAGATATTTTAGCAGAGATCTAAACAAAGTGAGGAAGTGAGTCATAGGAACATTTGGATAGTATTCCAGCCAAAGAGGACAAGTACAAAATCCCATTTATATGACAGAAGCACATTTGCTTTATTTGAGTGACTGAAAAGAGGACAGTGTGCTTAGATCAGAGTGAATAAGGGGAAATATCAGAAGAAAAAGTTGAAGTACCCATTGGCAAGTTCAGGTAGGAACTTGAATATGAAGGTTTTGAATATGGTAATGATAAAAACTATTTTTAAGATAATTCTGTTTTTCGTGTTTAATAAAATATAAGGGGAACAAAGGTATAAACAAGGATAGAAGTTGGGGGTTCTAATAGCCCGATAATGGTGAGAAGTGGTTGGCTTCAGAATATAATTTGAAAGGCGATTCTGTCAGAATTCGTTGATAGATCAAATATTGAATGTGGAGGATAACTCCAAGTTTGATTAACTGAGTTAATGGTGGGGCATTTTACAGAGCTGAGGACCACTAAGGGGAAGCAGGTTGGAGATGAGGGAATCAAGCACTCAATTTGAAATTATTTTATACTGGTATACCTCAGACATGTTACAGGTTTGGTTATAGACCACAGAAATAAATAAGTATGGCCATAAAGCAAATAATAATCTTTTTGCTGGTGGAATTCTTGCCTTCAATTTGTAAAAAAGCACAACATCTGTAAAGTGCAATAAAATGAGGTATGCCTGTATACATAGGCTTACAATAAATGATATACATACTCATGTGTATGCTAACATATATGCATATACGCACACTTATATAGATGTTATTTATTTACTTTCTTTTTTGACAGGCCCTACTTCAGGTTTATTTGTGCAAATAGCACAGGACACAGACTCCATGCACACCGCAGCCCAGGGGTCACACCATCCCTTCCATCCTCACATTTGCAGACAGAAACCTCTACTCTGGCATCTTCCAGGGGTCTGTGCACCTTTGGCAGCCTAAGCTGGAGCTGCAGCATGGGGCTTAGTTTGAGCCTTGCCCTTGGACTTGGACTACAGAGCCTCAGACCCTTGATGATGCGAGCACAAGCATTTTTCCCAAGCTTGGGTGAGCGATGGAAGCAAGTTGATTGAGTTTGTGGCTGCTATCCATTGAGATCTTGGGCTTGACCTCCTTGGGCTCTACAAGGGCCTTGATAGCCTTGGCATGTGCATTCATGGCCTTGGCATTGGTGGTCTTCATTTTCTTCAGGCCCTTCTTGTTCTTCTTGTCAAAGTTGCATGTTCCTCAGGAACTTGGGTCTACCCTCTTAAGAGATTCATATCTTTGTGATTGAGGTTTCTTGATGCTGTTTTTGTGCCACTTTTGCAACTGGTTGTCTTGGACTTGGCCGTATCTGCACAGAAGCTCAAGGCTCCTGAAGCACCTAGGACCAGGAGAGAAAGAGGGAGGCCTCAATGCAGCACAGGAAATATGGTCATCAAGGCCTGAAAGTACTACTCCATTTTTATTTTTAGCAATTTTTAGCGATTTTAGAGAGAGAAAGGAAGGGAAAGAGAGAGGGGAGTGGACATCGATTTGTTGTTCCACTTATTTATGTATTCATTGGGTGATTCTTGTTTATGCCTTGACTGGGAATCGAACCTGCAACCTTGGCATATGAGGACAATGCTCTAACCAACTGAATTACTCAGCCAGGGCTAGATGTTTTTTAAAATAGCTAGATTTCTGCTCTTGCTTTTTGTTTTTCACAAAATTTATATAGCTTTTTACATCATTACATATAAATAAATCCCATTCTTTTTAATATCTTCATGGTATTCCATATCATGTTAAACCAAAATTCATTTAAGCATTTTCCAATTGATAGACATTTAGGCTGTTTGCTATTTTTTTTCTTATATTATTATTCTGTGTACATACTTCTCCATTTATCCGTATAACTTTTGTGGGTATTTCTGTTTTTCTACAACCATTGAGTTAGGAATTTAATTTTATTAACAATTATCTTGAAAGAAAGAATTTTTTTACTGTTTTTTTCTAACATTATTCAAGGGACAGGTTATTTGCCTATAACACAGTTCATCTATGAAAAGGGCATCACTCTAGGTCTTTCAGAGACAATTTAATACTTGACATTTGTTAGTTAGATGGACACAATTAGAAACAAAAAAGAGGATGCCAGGCAACTCAGAGATTAGAAATGACAGAAAGCCATGCTTACCCCTATGGGGGAATGACAAAGGATAAGAAGTTATTGTCAGAGCCCAGAAGCTGTAGGGCTTAGAACCAAGGCATTAACTGCAACCATAGAGAATGAGACCAGGCAATGAAACGTGGAGCCAGACATAAAAATGAGCCATTGTTAGGGATGCTAAGGAAAGAGGGAAAGGGAAAAAATATTTTGTCTTCTTGCCTTCTCCCACCCTCCACTAATCTAGTGCCTCACATTGGCCCAATCTACTCATAAAGGAAAGGACAACTATATCAAGTAAAGACAGTTCATTTTGATACAGAGTAGAGCAAAAGGATGGATTCTAGAGCCATATAGGTTACAGAACAAGGCAAATACTCCAATTAATGAATAGTTGTACCCAAATATAGGGCATGGAGAAGTCATCAAACTTTTCCATAATGTGACTAGTTCTCAGGTCATGTTTGCAAATCAATATTCTACTTATTGATTTTCCTTTTTGCATTTTAATTTCTTTATTGGTTAAGACAGTGGTCGGCAAACTGTGGCTCGCGAGCCACATGCGGCTCTTTGGCCCCTTGAATGTGGCTCTTCCACAAAATGCCACGGCCTGGGCGAGTCTATTTTGAAGAAGTGGCATTAGAAGAAGTTTAAGTTTAAAAAATTCAGCTCTCAAAAGAAATTTCAATCTTTGTACTGTTGATATTTGGCTCTGTTGACTAATGAGTTTGCCGACCACTGGGTTAAGATATTACATATTTGTACTCATCCCCCCAATTACCTTCCCACCCCCCTCTCATGCCCTCACTCCCCAGTTGTCTGTGTTCACTGGTTAGGCTTATATGCATGCATACAAGTCCTTTGGTTGAACTCTCCCCTTACCCCCACCCTCCCCTACCTTCCCTCTGAAGTTTGACAGTCTGATTGATGCTTCCCTGTCTCTGGATCTGTTTTTGTTCATTAGTCTATGTTGTTCATTATTTCCCATAGATGATTGAGATCATGTGATATTTATCTTTCTCTGCCTGGCTTATTTCACTTAGCATAATGGTCTCCAGTTCCATCCATGTTGTTGCAAATGGTAGGAAGTCCTTCTTTTTTAAAGCAGCATAGTATTCCATTGTGTAGATGTACCACAGTTTTTAATCCACTCATCTGCTGATGGGCACTTAGGCTGTTTCCAAATCTTAGCTATGGTGAATTGTGCTGCTATGAACATAGGGGTGCTTATATCCTTTCTGATTGATATTTCTAGCTTCTTGGGATATATTCCTAAAAGTGGTATTACTGAGTCAAATGAGAGTTCCATTTTTAGTTTTTTGAGGAAACTCCATACTGTTCTCCACAGTGGCTGCACAAATCTGCATTCCCACCTGCAGTGCACAAGGGCTCCTTTTTCTCCACATCCTTGCCAACATTTGTCTTTTATTGATTTGTTGATGATAGCCATTCTGACAGGTTTGATTTGCATCTCTTGGATAATTAGTGACTTTGAGGATGTTTTCATATGTTTCTTGGCCTTCCTTCTGTCTTCTTTTGAAAAGTTTCTATTTAGGTCCATTGCCTATTTCTTGATTGGATTGATTATCTTCCTTTTGTTGAGTTGTATGAGTTCCCTGTAAATGTTGGAGATTAAACCCTTATCAGTGATAACATTGGCAAATATGTTCTCCCATGTAGTGGTCTTTCTTGTTGTTTTGTTGATGGTTTCTTTTCCTGTGCAAAAGCTTTTTATGTTGATGTCATCCCATTTGTTTATTTTCTCTTCAGTTTTCATTGCCCTAGGAACAGTATCAGTGAAGGCGTTCCTTCAGCATATGTCTGAGATTTTGCTGCCTGTGGGTTCCTCTAGTATTTTTATGGTTTCCCATCTTATGTTTAAGTCCTTTATACATTTTGAGTTTATTTTTGTGTATGGTGTAAGTTGGTGGTCTAGTTTCATTGTTTTGCATTTATCTGTTTAATTTTTCCAACACCATTTATTGAAGAGACTGTCTTGATTCCATTGTATGTTCATGCCTCCTTTGTCGAATATTAATTGGGCATAGTGGTTTGGGTCAATTTCTGAGTCCTTTATTCTAGTCCATTGATCTATATGTCTGTTCTTGTGCCAGTACCAGGCTGTTTTGAGAACAGTGGCTTTGTGATACAGCTTGAGATCTGGTATTGAGATCCCACCTACTTTGTTCTTCTTTCTCAGGATTGCTGCAGCTATTCGGGGTCTTTTTTTATTCCAGATGAATTTTTGGAGAGGTCATTCTAGGTCTGTAAAATAAGCCGTTGGTGTTTTAATGAGGATTGCATTGAATCTATAGATTGCTTTGGGTAGTATGGACATTTTTGATGATGTTGATTTTACCAGTCCATGAACACGGTATATTATTCCATCTGTTTATTTCTTCCTCTATCTCTTTTTTCAGTGTCCTGTAGTTTTTCGCATATAGGTCCTTTACCTCTTTAGTTAAGTTTATTCCTAGGTATCTTAATTTTTTTGGTGCGATGGTAAATGGGATTTCTTTTTAGTTTCTCTTTATGTAAGTTCACTATTGGTATATAGAAATGCCATAGATTACTTAACTTTAATTTTGTATCCTGCTACCTTGCCGAATTCATTTATTAAGTCTAATAATTTTTTCATGGATTCTTTAGGGTTTTCTATGTACAGTATCACATCGTCTGCAAATAAGGACAGTTTTACTTTTTCTTTTTCAATTTGGATGCCTTGTATTTCTTCTTCTTGTCTGATAGCAATGGCTAGTACTTCCAGTAATATGTCGAACAGGAGTAGTAAGAGAGGGCATCCCTGTCGTATTCCTGTTCTTTTGTCTATTGAGTGTGATGCTGGCTTTGGGTTTGTCATATATGGCTTTTATGATGTTGAGGTATGATCTTGTATTCCCACATTGCTGAGAGTTTTTATCAAGAAAGGGTGTTGGATTTTGTCAAATGCTTTTTCTGCGTCAATTGATATGACTAAGTGATTTTTCTCCCTCAATTTGTTTATGTGATGTATCATGTTTATTGATTTGCGGATATTGTACCATCCTTGCATCCCTGGGATAAATCCTACTTGGCCATGGTGTATGATCTTTCTGAAGTACTGTTGGATTCAATTTGCTAGAATTTTGTTGAGGATTTTGGCATCTATGTTCATGAGGGATATTGGCCTATAATTCTCTTTCATTGTGTTGTCTTTATCTGGTTTTGGTATTAGGGTGATGCTGGCTTCATAGAATGAGTTTGGAAGTGTTCCTTCCTCTTGAATTTTTTGGAATAGTCTGAGGAGGATAGGTTTTATTTCTTCCTTGAATGTTTGGTATAACTCTTCTGTGAAGCCGTCTGGCCCTGGGCTTTTGTTTGATGGAAGCTTTTTGATGACTGCTTCAATTTCTTCCATAGCTATCAGCCTATTGAGATTTTTAGAATATTCCTGATTGAGTTTTGGAAGGTTATATTTTTTTTAGGAATATGTCCATTTTCTCCAGGTTGTCTAGTTTGTTGGAATAGAGTTGTTGCTAGTATTTTTTAACAATCCTTTGTATTTCTGTGGGGTCTGTTGCTATTTTGCCTCTTTCATTTCTGATTTTATTTATTTGAGTTCTCTCTCTTTGCTTCTTGATGAGCCTGGCTAAAAGTTCATCAATCTTGTTTATCCTTTCAAAGAACCAGCTCTTGGTTTCATTGATCTTTTGTATTGTTTTTTTAGTCTCTATGTCATGTATTTCTGCTTTAATCTTTATTATCTCCTTCCTTCTGCTCACTCTGGGCTTTTCTTGTTGCTCTCTTTCTAATTCTTTGAGTTGTAGCATTAGATGATTTACTACCATTTTTTCTTGTTTTTTGGGGGTAGGCCTGTAGAGCTATAAACTTCCCTCTCAGGACTGCTGTCATTGTGTCCCATAGGTTTTGGATTGTTGTGTTTTATTGTCATTAGTTTCCAGGATTTTTTAATTTCATCTTTGATATCATTGGTAACCCAATCAATATTTAATAACATGCTATTTAGCTTCCAAGTGTTTGAGTGTTTTGGATTGTTTTTATTGCAGTTTATTTCTAATATTATGCCATTGTGATCTGAAAAGATGCTTGGTATTATTTCAATCTTCTTGAATTTGGGGAGACTTTGCTTGTGACCCAGTATGTGGTATATTTTTTAAAACATCCCATGTGCACTTGAGAAGAACATATATTCCGCAGCTTTGGGGTGAAATGTTCTGAAGATGTCAATTAGGTCCATCTGATTGAGTGAGTCATTTAGGATTGTTGTTTCTTTGCTGATTTTTTTGTCTAGAGGATTTATCCAGTGATGTCAGTGGTGTATTAAAGTCCCCTACTATGATTGTATCGTTGTCTATCTCTCTCATGATATCTTCCAGGATTTTTTTTATGTATTTGGGTGCTCCTGCATTGGGTGCATATATTTTTATCAGGGTTATATCCTCTTATTGTATCTATCCCTTTGTATTATGAAGTGGCCTTCCTTATCTCTTGTTATGGCCTTCACTTTGAGGTCTATTTTGTCAGATATAAGTATTGCTACGCCAGTTTTTGTGTGTGTTTTTTTTTCATTTCCATTTGCCTGTAAGATATTTTTCCATCCCTTCACTTTCAGTCTGTGTGAGTCCCTTGTTCTGAGGTGGGTCTCTTGTAGACAGCATATATATGGGTCACATTTTTTTATCCATTCAGCCACTCGATGTCCTTTGATTGGAGCATTTAGTGTGTTTACGTTTAAAGTTATTATTGAAAGGTACTTGTTCATAGCCTTTTTTTTATTTTTTGAGGCTGTGTTCCTTCTCACCTTTTTGTTTCTTCTTTTTACAGCATTCCCTTAGCATTTCTTGCATTGCTGGCTTGGTAATGATAAACTCCCTTAGCCTATTTTTGTCTGAGAAGCTCCTGATTTCCCCTTCAACTTTGATTGATAGTCTTGCTGGATAGAGTATTCTTGGATTCAGTCCCTTGCTTTGTATCACTTTGTATATCTCCTTCCATTCCCTTCTAGCTTGATGTGTTTCTGTTGAGAAATCATTTGATAATCTGATGGGGGATCCTTTGTAGGTAACTCTCTGTCTCTCTCTTGCAGCCTTTAAGATTCTCTCTTTGTCGTGAACATTTGCGATTGTAATTATGACGTGTCTTGGTGTGGGTCTTTTGGGATTGATCCTGCTTGGGACTCTCTGTACTTGTGTAACTTTTTTCTTCCCCATATCAGGGAAGTTTTCTGTCATTATTTCTTCAATAAATTTTCTAATTCTTGCTGCTCTTCTTGTCCTTCTGACAGCCCTTTTATACGTATGTTATTTCATTTTACATTGTCCCAAAGTTCCCTTCGGCTCTCCTCCTGCTTTTTAATTTTTTTCTCTAGTTGCTGTTTAGCTTGGGCTTGTTTCTGTACCTGATCTTCTAATTCGGTCCTCTCCTTCTTCTAGTCTACTTTTGAAGCCTTCCATGGTGTTTTTGATTGTAGCTATATAATTTTTCATTTTTTTCTGATTTTTGCACAGGTTGTTGTTTTTCTCGTCCATCCGGTGTATGAACTGTATGACCATTACTCTGAATTCTTTTTCTGTCATGTTGCATGCTTCTGTTTCACTTATTTCCTTTCTTGGTGTTTCCTCCTTTTCTTTCCTCTGGGGATTGCTTCATTGTCTCCCCATTCTGACTATCACCAGAAGGTTCAAATGTCAAGTTGCTGGGGCCTGGGCTGTGTGCAATGGGAGTTTTGCACCCCCCAAGTGTCACTGAAGAGCTCTGACACAAAGATGTGTTGTTGCTGTGGGTTGGTGGGAGCCATACTCGCCCTTGGTCAGAGTCACAGGTGCTTAGTGTGGCCTCGTGTGCCCACCTAGAATCAGGGATCCTGCCTGTCCCACGTTGAAAAAGAGAACCCACTGGTGTGTGCCAAAAATCAAAGTCCCCTATTGCATGTCAGGAGTCAGAGGCTCCCTGTGTCCATGCTGAGAGTTGAGTATCAGAGTCTGTTGCCTTGTGCTACCTCGTACTGAGAATCAGGGTCCCTGTGTGCGCATGTGCCAAGAATTGGAGTCGCTGGCTCTTAGTGTGTATGTACTGGGAATCAGAGATCCCAGACACACGCAATGAGGAACAGAGTCTAGACACTGGTGCTCATTGCTGCCTCTTGCATGGAGATTCAGGGTCCCCAATCTGCTTGGGAAACCGGGTTGCTCAGTCGCACTGTATTGGCAGGAGGTCCACTTCTGCCCTGTGGTAAACAGCCTTCTGTGTGTGCTTGCCCTGAATCAAAGTCAAGTGGCACTGCTGCTTAGTGTGGGTGTGGGGTCTGGTCATGCGGGTGTGCACTGTGTAAAAGAAACTCCCCTTGTCCATGCACCCAGGCTCAAATTCAGTGCTGCCTCCCTGTGTGGGCACAGTATCTGGTTGTGGGGAACAAACTCCCCGGTTTCACATGTTCAGGTTCAAATTCAGCGCAATCTCCCGGCTTGGGTGCACGGTCTGGTCATGGGAAATATACTCCCTGGGTTTGCTCCCCCATTATCAAAATCAGCACTGTCTCCCCGCGTGGTCGTGGGATTTGGTCACAGAAAACAATCTCCCCAAGGTCACGTAGCTAGGCTCAAATACAGCACAGCCTCCCTGCCTGGGCACGGAGCCTGGGTGAGGGAAACAAACTTCCTGAGTCCAAAGGTCCAGGTTCAAATTCAGCGCAGCCTCTCTGCTAAGGTGCAGGGTCTGGTCATAGGAAACAAACTCCCTGGGTTTGCACCCCCAGGCTCAAATTCAGTGCTGTCTCCCTGCTTGGGTACCGGATCTGGTCACAGAAAACAATCTCCCCAAGGTCATGCGCCTATGCTCAAATTCAGCTCAGCTTCCCTGCCTGGGCGTGGAGCCTCGTTGAGGGAAACAAATTCCCTGAGATGCACGTCCAGGCTCAAATTCAGCACTGTCTCCCTGCTCTGTGTGGACGCTGGATCTGGTTGCAGAAAACAATCTTCCTAAGGATGGGCAGCTAGGCTCAAATTCAGGACTGCCTCCCTGCCTGGGCAGGAGACTAGTTTCAGGAAACAAGCTTCCTGTGTCTTACACCAAGGCTCAAAGTCAGGTAGAGCTGCTACTGCTTTGTGAGTGCAGAAAGCCTTATTGTGCGGCTGGGGTCTGGTAGTTTCTATGTCGCTGCCACAGGGGCGGTGAGGGAGGGGGATTGACTTTATGACTCACAGAAATCTGCGGCCAGGGTGCCTGGAGTCTTGGTGTCCCTGGGTCTGCAGCTGTGATCACAGGTCTTTTACCAGAGTGGCTGTAGGGTCCTGGTTTGCTACTGAGACCAGACTGGGTGTTAGCAAGGCTAGGATTCTAGTCTCAAGCAGTTCTGTTCTTCAAGATGGCGTGGTCTCTGTGCCGCCGGTGTCCTCCCCGGAGTGTTTGCAGTGGCAGTGGGGTTTTGCCGTCTAAGACTGCCCGGATTGGCAGTCCCTTGGAAGAACTTCAGGGTCTAACTGTCCCTATTTCACTCACACACATGTACACACGCACCTCTATCGCTCCCTCACTCTCTCACACACTATCCCTCCCTACCTTCTTGCTGGTCACCATCTTGCCTCTCCCCCTCTACTTATTGATTTGATTTCTAAGATTCCTGATATGAGGATGATAATATCCTAAGGGACATTCATAGATATTCCAGTATTGGCAAGTTTTCCTAACAATTGAGTGTTCATAAATTACCATTAGAATTTTAAGTAAGAAAATAGAAACTGAGAAAAGAATGAGAGGAAAAGGAATAGAAGAGAAATTATTACAGCATAATGTATCACAGAAGACTTTATTTTCTTGGCTAGATACTTTGGGGAATTACTCTGGTGTTCAAACTATCATATTGCCAAATATAAACACAGCACCTCCTAAAGAGGAATGATGATGACTGACTTGAGGATGAAGCTTCCTGAGGCCTTTGGTTTAGATGAGCTTGTCTTATGTGTTTGTACTTGCCAAAGCTGTTTGACACGTATCTTATTTTGTCTGGTGAATAGTTGGATAGACAGCTCATCAATTTATATTGTCTGGCATTAAGTAGTTTAGAAACTTGCCTGAACAGTATTTTATTTTCTTGGCTCTATGCTACAACATCCTGCTCACCACATAGACAATGTTTATTCCCTTGGGCTTATCTACCATTTTATACTATTGTAGAATGAAAGAAAAAGTGTTTCAGTCTGATAACATTGGTTACAAGTCAGGATTTTAAGTCCAAGTGTCTTTCTGATGTTAGTTTGAATATTAAATTATTTCTTTGGTATGTGGACAAATCCCTTATTATGGAGGCACTGGTGGATGTTCAGTTATAGGTGTTGAAGGAATTACAGTTTCACTGTTTAGCCAACAAGAATATTATGTCAATATAGGCAAATGGTCTACATGCTCCAGCAGACTTCTCCTGGCCATTTAGGTATCAACAATGAGAGAAACAATTGACATGCTTCAGAACAGTGAATCTCAAATGTTCTTCACAAACCTATGCTGGATCAGTGCTCTCACAACCACCAGGGAAATTTGTTTTAAATAAATAAGCAAGATTTCAAAATGAGGATGGAGGAAGTGGAAGCTACACTGACATACTCCCAGGACCAAACTGGAATTACAACTAAAATACAGAAAAACCATCCTGAAAAGAATCAAGTGAAGAATAGCTGGAGAGAACCCTGATAACCAAGGACAGAAAGTGGAGACTGCATAGAGACTGGTAGTTAAGTGTGGAGGCATGAAATGTCTGGCTGGGCACCACAGACAACAGCTGAAGTTCTGGAGAGATAACACAGTTGTGGGGAGTTCCCACTGAGAACTCTGAGGTCTAAACCCCAAGCAGGGCCCCCCGAGCCCAGCCCACATAACATCTGGCTGTGAGAAGCAGTCAGGTTGTTGTCTGCCAGGAAGAGATAGAAATGCAGGCACTGTCTTAAAGGGCCAACACACAAAATTATGTGTGCAGCCACTCATCTTGGGCCCTGGCAGAGGGAAGGCAGAGTGGACTGTAGCTGTGTGAGGAGAGCTCAGGGTTGGGGGTTCAGGGGTTGGAGCTCAGAGGGCAGCCAGCCCAGTTTCCTGTGCTGAGTCATTCTCTCATGCTGCTGAGAACACCTTTCTACAGCGGACCTTTGCCATCAGGTGGTTTTTGCCTAGGGTGAAGGCAGTTTCCCATCCTGCTGGAAGACATCTCACCCCACACTGTTGTTGATAGCCTGAGGCTAATCAAGACTGAGTGTCAATGGGACTGCAGGCTGAGGCAGGTCTCTGAGGGCTTTGAGTCTTTCCCTTACCTTCTTCTGGACCTGGGGATAGCAAAAGCAAACCCAAGTGCACATCTTGGTCCTTTCCAAAAACATCCAGCCCCAGCATAGAGAGCCACAAGCTATGTATTACTGATAGCTCCAAACAGAGTATTCAGGGCCAGTTACAAAAAGTGTCAGACATTGTCCTGCACTAGATGTTGGAGTCATAGCAGATCTAACTAATATATAGACACAAAATCAAACAAGCAACAAAAATGGGGAGATAAAAAAAAACAAGCACTAAATGAAAGAACAAGAAAATTCTCAAGAAGAGATAAATGAAATGGAGATAAGAAATTTATCTGATATAGAGTTCAGAATAATAGAAAAGATGTTCAATAGCATGAGAAAAGATAATAATAACTATGAAAAAAAAGACCAGTTGAAAATGAAGAATGACATAGCACTAATAAAGAACACAGTGGAAGGAATACACAACAGATTAGGGGAAGCTGAGGATCAGATCAGTGAATTAGAAGACAGGGTAGAAAAAACAGAGAACCAAAAAGAAAAAAACAATTTTAAAAAAGGAGGACAACTTAAGGGAGCTGTGGGACAACATGAAATGTATCAAACTGTATATATAAAAGCCTAAGTGACTTTTATGACCAGTCGACCGGTCAACCGTTCAACCAGTTGCTATGATGCCTACTGATCACCAGGGGCAGATGCTCAATGCAGGAGCTGCCCCCTGGTGGTCAGTGAACTCCCAAAAATGGAGTTCTGCCAGGCTCATGGCTGGCGAGTGCAGCTGAGGTGACACAAGCCTCTCCCACCTCCGCAACAGCGCTACTGAGCAAAAGCAGCAGCAGGCGCAGTGGGGCCGTGATGAGCAGGAGCGGGCTCCTCCCTGGCCGCCTGCCACTTGGAACACTACTACATCCCTCAGGGGATGTTGAACTGCTGGATTCAGCCCAATCCCTGCAGACCAGGACTGCAACAACCCTGAAATGGGCAGTCTGACATCCACTGAGGGGTCCTGGATTGCAAGAGGGCACAGTCCAGTCTGAGGACCCCACCAGTGCATGAATCCATGCACTGGGCCTCTAGTATTCACATAATAGGAATTCCAGAAGTGGTAGAAAGTGAGCAAGGGATAAAGAACGTGTTTGAAGAAATAATGGCAGAAAACTTCCCTAACATGGTGAAGGAAAATGTTACACAATTCCAGGATGCACAGAGAGTTCCAAGCAAGAAGAATAATCCAAACAGGCCCATGCCTAGACACATCATAATTAAAATGACAAAAAATTAAAGACAAAGAGAGAATCTTAAAGGCAGCAAGAGAAAAGCACTTTGTTACCTACAAAGGAGCTCTCATAAGGCTATCAGCTAATTTTTCATCAGAAACTCCACAGGCATGAAAAGGGACTGAAGTATTCAATGTAATAAAAAACAAGAATCTGAAACCAAAATTACTATATCCAGCAAGGTTATCATTCAAAATAGATGGTGAAATAAGGAGTTTCTGAGGGAAAATAAATAAAAGGATAAAGAAGTCTATCACCTAGAAACCAGCACTGCAAGAAATGCTAAAGGGACTGCTGTAATGAGAAGAAGGAATAGAGAGAGAGAAACCTAGGCATACAGAATTAAAATGACAACAAATAAGTAGCTATCAATCATAACCTTAAATGTAAATGGATTAAATGCTCTAATCGAAAGACATAGAGTACCTAAATGGATATTAAACATGACCTAATTATATGCTGTCTACAAGACACCCACATCAGTACAAAATACTCACACAGGATGAGAGTGAAGGCATGGAAAAAGATTTTCCATGCAAATCAAAATAATAAAAAAAGCTGTGATAGCAACATTCATATCTGAAAAAACAGTATTTAAAATGAAGGCCATCAAAAGAGACAATAAAGGACATTACATAATACTAAAGGGATTGATTCAACAAGAGGATATAACTCTGGTAAATAAGTATGCACCCAATATAGGAGCACCTAAATATATTTTTTAAAAAACTTATAGGGTACTTTAAGAGACAGATCAAAAGCAATTAAGTCATAGTGGGAGACTTTGACACCCCACAGAAATCACTGGATAGGTCTTCCATACAAAAAATTAACAAGGAGAGAAGTTGGTGAGGAGCAGAAAAAAAGGTGGTGGAATAGACAGACAGGTCCTGACCCTTGTCCTGGAGCAGAAAGAAAGAACAGCTGAGGGTCTCATGGGGAGTATTTGTTGGCGAGTTAAGGGACAGCTATACTCCAGGAGAAGGTGGGGGACTGCTGGACGGGGTTGCCCTGACCAGGAAGGCCCCACTGCTGCTGGGTCCCCTCCCAGAACTATGGGCTCAGACACAGAGACCATGCCATCTTGAAAGGGAAAGTGGATGTTATCGGAAGCTTGAAAATCTACAACTGCGACAACCACCTAACAACTGCGAGCCCCAGAACACTGGTCCCCAATTAGGGCAAATATGCAGATTCAGAGGCGCTCTACACTCCCCACGGAAAGGTCAGATTTTGCCTGAGATAAGGAAAGAAAGAACTACATAACCAGACATCCAGAGAAGAGAGACCACGGGGAGACAAAGAAACAGCCCGCATATGAAAGAAAAGCTAGCATCACCAGAAAAGGAAATAAATGAAATAGAGGCAAGCAATCTGTCAGAGAAAGAATTCAGAGAAATGGTCATAAGGTGGCTGAAAAGAATGGAAGACAAATTCAATAATATGAGTAAGAATGAAGAGGAAATGAAGAAGAACCAAGAAAAAATGAAAAATAACATCACTAATTGTAAAGAACTCAGTAGAAAGCATCAAGAGTAGACTAGAAGAAGCAGAGGACAGCATCAGTGAGCTAGAAGACAAGGTAGGAAAAAATGTCCAAGTAGAGCAGCATCTAGAAAAAAAATTAAAAAGCAGGAGGAGAGCTAAAGGAAATTTTGGGACAACATGAAACAAAACAATATCCACATAATAGGGGTGCCAGAAGGAGAGGAAACTGAGCAAGGAATAAAAAACCTGTTTGAAGAAATAAAGACAGAAAACTTCCCTGATATAGGGAAGAAAAAACCCACACAAATCCAAGAAGCTCACAGAGTTCCAAGCAAAATGAACCCCAAAAGACCGATGCCGAGGCACATTATAATTAAATTGGCAAACACCAATGACAAAATAAGAATCTTAAAAGCAGCCAGAGAGAGATAGAAAGTTACATAAAAAGGAACCCCCATCAGACTAGCAACTGATTTCTCAACAGAAACTCATCAGGCCAGAAGGGAATGGATGAAATATACAAAGTCATGCAAAGGAAGGGTCAGAATCCAAGAATACTGTACCCAGCAAGGCTATCAATCAAAATTGAGGGTGAAATCAGGAGCTTCACAGAAAAAAAAAGGACTAAGGGAATTTATCACCACCAAACCAGCAATGCAAGAAATGCTAAAGGGTCTGCTGCAAAATATATATATATATATGAAGCGAAGAAGGAACACAGGGGTAAAGAAAAAAATAGTGACAAATAAGTACCTATCAATAATAACTTTAAACGTAAATGGATTAAATGCCCCAATCAAAGACATAGGGTAACGAATTGGATAAGAAAACAAGACCCATATATCTGCTGTCTACAAGAAACACATCTCAGAAAAAAAGATGCACACAGACTGAGGGTGAAGGGATGGAAAAAGGTTTTACAGGCGAATGGAAATGATAAAACAGCTGGGGTAGCAATATTTATATCTGACAAATTAGATCTCAAAGTAAAGGACATAACAAGAGATAAGGAAAGCCACTTCATAATACTAAAGGGAACAATCCAACAAGAAGAAATAACTCTGGTAAACATATACGTACCCAATACAAGAGCACCCATATACATAAAAAAAAAAACTCCTGGAGGATATCAAGGGAGAGATTGACAGCAATGCAGTCATAGTAGGAGACTTTAATACCCCACTATCACCATTGGAAAAATCCTCTAAACAAAAAATCAGCAAAGAAACATCAATCCTAAATGACTCACTAGACCAGATGGAATTAATTGACATCTTCAGAACATTTCACCCCAAAGCCACAGAATATACATTCTTCTCAAGTGCACATGGGTCATTTTCAAAGATACACCATATGCTGGGACATACGCAAAGTCTCTTCAAATTCAAGAAGATAGAAATCATATCAAGCATCTTCTCCGACCACAGAGGCATAAAACTGGAAATTAACTACAATAAAAACAATCCAAGGAAATAAAACACATGGAGACTAAACAGCATGTTATTAAACAATGACTGGGTTACCAGAGAGATCAAGGAAGAAATAAAAAACATCATGGCAACAAATGACAATGAAAACACAACAATCCAAAATCTATGCGACACAGTGAAAGTAATCTTGAGAGGGAAGTTCATAGCTCTACAAATGCAAAAAACAAGAAATACATTACCTAACCCTACAACTCAAAGAGTTACAAAGAGAGCAACAAGAAAAGCCCAGTGTAAGCAAAAGGAAGGAAATAATTAAGATCAAAGCAGAGATAAACGACATAGAGACCAAAAAAACAATACAAAAGATCAACAAAATCAAGAGCTGGTTCTTTGAAAGGATAAACAAGATTGATGAACCTGTAGCCAGGCTCACCAAGAAGCAAAGAGAGAGGACCCAAATAAACAAAATCAGAAATGAAAGAGGTGAAATAACAACAGACCCCACAGAAATACAAAGGATTGTTAAAAAATACTAGCAACAACTCTATTCCAACAAACTGGACAACCTGGAGGAAATGGACACAATCCTAGAAAAATATATCCTTCCAAAACTCAATCAGGAAGAATCTAAACAGCTCAATAGGCCAATAACTATGGAAGAAATTGAAGCAGTCATTAAAAAGCTTCCAACAAACAAAAGCCGAGGGCCAGACAGCTTCACAGTGGGGTTTTACCAAACATTCAAGGAAGAACTAAAACCTACCCTCCTCAGACTGCTCCAAAAAATTCAAGAAGGAACACTTCCAAGCTCCTTCCATGAAGCCAACATCACTCTAATACCAAAACCAGATAAAGACAACACAATGAAAGAATTACAGGCTAATATCCCTTATGAACATAGATGCCAAAATCCTCAACAAAATTCTAGCAAAACGGATCCAGCAGTACATCAGGAAGATCATACACCATGACCAAGTAGGATTTATCCCAGGAATGCAAGGATGGTACAATATCCACAAATCAATAAACGTGATGCATCACATAAACAATTTGAGAGATAAAAATCACATAGTCATATCAATTGATGCAGAAAAAGCATTTGACAAAATTCAACACCATTTCTTGATAAAAACTCTCAACAAGGTAGGAATAGAAGGATCATACTTCAACATAATAAAAGCTATATATGATAAACCCACAGCTAACATCATACTCAATGGGCAAAAACTAAAACCATTTCCCCTAAGAACAGGAACAAGACAGGGATGCCCACTCTCACCACTCCTGTTTGACATAGTACTGGAAGTATTAGCCATTGCAATTAGACAAGAAGAAGAAAAAAAAGGCATCCAAATTGGAAAAGAAGAAGTAAAGCTGTCTTTATTTGCAGCTGACATGATATTGTACATAAAAAACCTGAAAGATTCCATCAAAAACCTAACAGACTTACTAAATGAATTTGGCAATGTAGCAGGATACAAAATTAACACCAAGAAATATATGGCATTTCTATACACCAATAGAGAACTTACAGAAAGAGAGACTAAAAAAGCAATCCCATTTACCATCGCACCAAAAAAATTAAGATACATAGGAATAAACTTAACTAAAGAGGAAAAAGACCTATACGTGGAAAACTACAGGACACTGAAAAATGAGATAGAGGAAGACATAAACAGATGGAAGAACATACCATGTTCATGGATTGGTAGAATCAACATCATTAAAATGTCCATACTACCTAAAGCAATCTATAGATTCAATGCACTACCAATTAAAAAACCAATGGCATATTTCACAGACATAGAAAGAACACTCCAAAAATTCATCTGGAATAAAAAAAAAAAAGGACCCCGAATAGCCACAGCAATCCTGAGAAAGAAGAATAAAGTAGGAGGGATCTCAATACCAGATTTCAAGCTGTATTACAAAGACACTGTTCTCAAAACAGCCTGGTACTGGCAAGAGAACAGACATATAGACCAATGGAATAGAATAGAGAATCCAGATATCGACCCAAACCACTATGTTCAATTAATATTTGACAAAGGAGGCATAAACATACAAGGGAGTCAAGACAGTCTCTTCAGTAAATGGTGTTGGGAAAAGTGGACAGATACATGCAAAAAAATGAAACTACACCATACAAAAATATAAACTCAAAATGGATACAGGACTTAAACATAAGATGGGAAACCATAAAAATACTAGAGGAATCCACAGGCAGCAAAATCTCAGACATATGCGGAGAGAAATTCTTCACTGATACTGCTCCTAGGGCAATAGAAGCTAAAGAGAAAATAAACAAATGGGACTACATCAAAATAAAAAGTTTTTTCACAGCAAAAGAGACCATCAACAAAACAATAAGAAACCCCACTGTATGGGAGAACATATTTGCAAATGTTGTCACTGATAAAGGTTTAATCTCCAACATCTACAGGCAACTTATACAACTTAATAAAAGGAAGATAAATGATCCAATAAAAAAAAATGGGCAATGGACCAAAATAGAATCTTTTCAAAAGAAGACAGAAGAAAGGCCAAGAGACACATGAAAACATGCTCAACGTCACTAATTATCTGAGAGATGCAAATCAAAACGATAATGCGGTACCATCTCACTCCTGTCAGAATGGCTGTCCTCAACAAATCAACAAACGACAAGTGTTGGCGAGGATGCGGAGAAAAAGGGACCCTCGTGCACTGCTGGTGGGAATGCAGACTGGTGCAGCCACCGTGGAGAACAGTGTGGAGTTTCCTCAAAAAACTAAAAATGGAATTCCCATTTGACCCAGTAATCCCACTCCTAGGAATATATCCTAAGAAACTAGAAACACCAATCAGAAAGGATATATGCACCCCTATGTTCATAGCAGCACAATTTACAATAGCTAAGATTTGGAAACAGCCTAGGTGCCTGTCAGCAGATGACTGGATCAGAAAACTATGGTACATCTACACAATGGAATGCTGCCGTAAAAATGAAGGAATTCTTACCATTTGCAGTAACCTGGATGGAACTGGAGAACATTATGCTAAGTAAAATAAGCAAGTCAATGAAAGAAAAATACCACATGATCTCACTCATTTGTGGATAATAAAGAACATTATAAATTGATGAACAAAAAGATAGATACAGAGGAAGTAAAGCATTAAACAAACTGTCAAATTACAGTGGGAAGGTTAGGCAGAGGAGGGGGAGATAAGAGATCAACTGAAGGACTTGTATGCATGCTTATAAGCATAACCAATGGACGCAAAACACTGGGGGGGGTGAGGGCATGTATGGGATTGGGGTGGAGAGGGCAATGGTAAGATATGTACTCATATAATACCTTAATTTTTAAAAATGGGAAAATAATTAACAAGGAAACAGAGACTCTAAATGACACACTGGATTAGATGTATTTAATTGATATTGATAGATCATTTCACCCCAAAACAAGAGATTATACATTCTTCTCAAGTGGACATAGGTCATTAACAAAGATAGATCACATGTTAGGACACAAAACAAGTCTCTACAAGTTCAAGAAAATTTAAATCATATCAAGCATCTTCTCAGATCACAAAGTGATGAAATTAGAAATAAACTACAATAAAAACAGTCAAAAACATTCAAATACATAAAGGTTAACTAGCATATTATTAAACAACGAATGGGTTACTGAGTTCAAGAAAGAAATAAAAACTCCAAGAAACAAATGAAAATGAATACACAACCCAAAATCTCTGGACACAGCTAAAGCAGTCCAGAGATGGAATTATATAGCACTACAGGCCTATCTAAAAAAAAAAAAGAAGAAGAAGAAGAAGAAGAAGAAGAAGAAGAAGAAGAAGAAGAAGAAGAAGAAGGAAAGAAAACTTAATAATAAAATATTTAATCCTCCAACTTAAAGAATTAGAAAGAGAACAACTAGAAAAGCCGAGAATAAGTAGAAGGAAGAAAATAATAAAGATTAGAGCAAAAATAAATGACATAGAGGATTAAAAAATACATAAAATCAATGAAACTAATAGCTGGTTCTTTGAAAAGATAAACTAGATTGATTATGCACTAGCCAGACTCATTAAGAAGCAAGGAAAGAGGACCCAAATAAATAAAATCAGAAATTAAAGTGGTAAAGTAACATCTGACACCACAGAAATACAAAAGGTTGTAAGAAAATACTGTGAACAATTATATGCCAACAAACTGAACAACCTGTGTGAAATGAACAAATTCCTAAAAAAAAAAAAAATACAATCTTCCAAAATTCAATCAGGAAGAATCAGAAAACCTGAATAGGCCAATACCTATTGATAAAATTGAAGCACTAATCAAAAATCTCCCAGCAAACAAAAGCCCTGATCCAGATGACTTCACAGGGGAGTTTTAGCAAACACTCAAAGAAGAACTAACACCTACCCTTCTCAAACTATGCCAAAAAAAATCTGAGAGGAAGGAATACTGCCATCCTCTTATTATGAGTCCATTATTCTAATTCCAAAACCAGATAAAAATACTACAAATAAAGTTAGACCAATATCCCTGATGAACACAGGTGCTAAAAACCTCAACAAAATATTAGCAAATCGGATCCAGCAATATATTTAAAAAAATCATACAACATGACTAAGTGGGACTTATTCCAGGGATCCAAGGCTGGTACAATATTCACAAATCAATAAACATGATACATCACATAAACAAATTGAAAGACAAAATTCATATGATCCTGTCAATAAACACAGAAAAAGCATTTGACAAAATCCAACACCCTTTTTTTTTTTTTTAATAAAAACTCTCAGCAAAGCGGGAATAGAGGGATCATTCCTCAACATAATAAAGGCCATATATGACAAACCTACAGCCAACATCATACTCAATGGGCAAAAACTAAACCCATTTCCCCTAAGAACAGGGACAAGACAGGGATGCCTGCTTTCATCAATCTTATTTAACATACACTGAGTGGCCAGATTATTATGATCTCTGAACGCATAATAATCTGGCCACTCGTGTGTGTGTGTGTGTGTGTGTGTGTGTGTGTGTGTGTGTGTGTATTAGAGGCCTGGTGCATGAATTCGTGCATGGTGGGGTCCGGCCAGCCTTGCCAGGGGGAGGGGACATGGGCAGTTGGCCAGCCTGCCTGCTGGTCAAACTCCTGGTTGAGGGGGCAATGTGCATATTAGCCTTTTATTATATAAGGATATACACTGAGCGGCCAGATTATTATGCATTTAGATATCATAATAATCTGGCCACTCAGTGTAGTACTGGAAGTCCTAGCCATAGCAATCAAACAAGAAGAAATAAAAGAAAGCCAAATTGGAAAAGAGGAAGTAAAATTCTCATAATATCTGACAAAATGGGCAAGAATATACACTAGAGATGACATGATATTGTCCATAGAAAACCCTAAAGGCTCCACCAAAAAACTACTAAGTTTCATAAAGGAATTTGAAAATGTAGCACAATACAATATTAACACTAAGAAATCAATGGCATTTTTTACATCAATGAATTCTCAGAAAGATAAACTAAGAAAAAATCCCATTTACTATTGCAACAAAAAAAAATTACAATACTTGGGAATAAACTTAAACAAGGAGGTAAAAGACTTGTACTGGAAAAACTACAGGACATTGAAAACAGAGATAGAGGAAGATATGAACAAGTGGAAGAATATACCATATTCATGGATTGGTAGAATTAACATCATTAAAATGTCTATACTACCTAATGCAATCTACAGATTCAATGCAATCCCTATTAAAATAACAATGGCATATTTCACAGATCTAGAACATATACTCCAAAAATTTATATGAGACAAACAAACAAAAAAAAAGGACCCAAAATAGCCACAGCAATCTTGAGAAAGAAGAACAAAGTTGGAAGGATCACAATATCAGATAACAAGCCACTGTAATCATTCCATTGCAATCAAAACAGTCTGATACTGGCACAAGAACAAGCATATATCTCAATGGAACAGAACAGAAACCTCAGAAATCGACCCAAGCCATTACAGACAATTAATATCTGACAAATGAGGCAAGAGCATACAATAGAGTACAGACAGTCTCTTCAATATATGGTGTTGGGAAAATTGGACAAATACATGCAAAAAAAATGAAACTAGACCACCAACTTACACAAGAATAAACTCAGAATATAAGAATAAACTCAGAATATAAGACTTAAATATATGTTGTGAAACCATAAAAATCCTAGAATAAACTCACAATATATAAGACTTAAATGTATGTTGTGAAACCATAAAAATCCTAGAAGAAACCATGGGCAGCAAAATATCAGATATCTCGCCCTAGCTGGTTTGGCTTAGTGGATAGAGCTTCAGCCTGTGGTGGTAAGAGTCACAGGTTTGATTCCAGTCACAGGCACATACCTTGCTTGCTGGTTTCTCCCAAGCCTGGGCCCAGGTCGAGGCTTATGCAGGAGGCAACCAGTCACTGTGTTTTTCTCACATCAATATTTCTGTCTTTCCCTCTCTTTTCCACTCCCTTTAAAAATCAATGGAAAAATATCCTCGGTTGAGGATTTAAAAAAAAAATCTCAGCCTTAACCGGTTTGGCTCAGTGCATAAAGCGTCGGCCTGCGGACTGAAGGGTCTCAGGTTCGATTCCAGTCAAGGGCATGTACCTTGGTTGTGGGCACATCCCCAGTAAGGGGTGTGAAGGAGGCAGCTGATCAATGTTTCTCATTGATGTTTCTAACTCTCTATCCCTCTCCCTTCCTCTCTGTAAAAAAAGTCAATAATATATATATATATTTAAAAAAAAATCTCAAAGAAATATAGTTATGAATACATCTCCTAGAGCAAAGGAAACTAAGAAGAAAATAAACAAATGGGACTACATCAATATAAATGGCTTCTGCACAGCAAAAGAAACCATCAACAAAACCATAAGGTAGCCAACTGTATGGAAAAACATGTTTGGCAATGATACATCTGATAAAGGTTTAATATCCAAAATATATAAGGAATACATACAACTTAACAAAAGGAAGACAAACAATCCAATTTTTAAAATGGGCAAAGGACCTGAATAGACATGTCTCCAAAGTGGACATACAGATGTCAAGAGACATGAAAAAATGCTCAAAATCATGGATCAAAGAGATGAAAATTAAAATGACAATGAGGTAGCACCTCACACCTGTCAGAATGGCTACCATCAACAAATCAACAAATGACAAGTGCTATTGAGGTTGTGGAGAAAAAGGAACCCTAATACACTGTTGGTGGGATGCAGATTGATACAGCCATTATGGGAAACAGTATGGAGTTTCTTAAAAAAATTAAATATGGAACTGCCATTTAACCCAGTGATCTTACTTCTAGAAACATATCCTAAGAGACCCAAAACACCAATAAGAAAGAATGTATGCACCCCTATGTTCATAGCAGCACAATTTATAATAGCTAAGATCTAGAAATAGCCCAGTTGCCCATTAGTAGATGAGTGGATAAAAAAACTGTGGTACATATATACCATGGAATACTGTGCAGCAGTAAAACAAAAATGAGTCTATTAACCTTTGAGACAACATGGAGAGACCTGGAGAGTATTATGCTAAGTGAAATAAGCCAGTTAGAGGAAGACAAGTATCACATGATCTCACTCATAAGTGGAATCTAAATGAACAACAACAACAACAACAACAACAACAGAATTTGTATGCATATGTGCATATTCATAGACACAGACAATAAGGTAATGAAGGCCTGAGGTGGGAGATGGGTGCAGGCTAGAAGAGGTCAATGAGGTAAAAAAGGGGACATATATAATACTTTCAACATAAAGATTTTTTTAAATAAGAGAAAATAAATGAATGAGTAAATTTGATTCCTGGGTCCCACCCAAATGACTATCCCAGGAGATATCATTTACCAGGAATGTGTGGGCCCAAGGATTTGTGTATCAAAAAACTCATAATATTTCTGATAATCAACCAAACAGTAAATTATGTTCCAGAGTATCTTATCCTATCCAATAATAGGGTAATATGCAAATTAACCATCACTCAGTAACAAAATGGCGGCCCCCATAGCCACAAGATGGCGGCGCCCAGTACCCTCAGCCCCGCTGCTGGAGTGCAGACCTCCTGCAATTGATCGCAGAGAGCTGGAGGTTGCTTAGGCCTAGTGCAAGAGTGGACCCCCTATGATCGATCACAGGGAGCTGGGTGTCCGCTCCAGGACCAGGCTGAAAGCCTCCGCCAGAGGCTTTTGGCCTGGTGCACGAGCGGAACCCCTGAAATCGATCGCAGGGAGCTGGGGGTTGCTTCGGCCTGGTGCATGAGCGGACCCCCTGCGATTGATCACCTGGGCAGGGAGCTGGGGGTCTGCTTTCGGCCTGGGCAGGAGCAGACCCCCTGCAATTGATCGCAGGGAGCTGGGGGTCTGCTCCTCCCCAAGAGGCTTTTGGTCTGGGCAGGCCTTGGCAGGGGCTGAGCTGGTGATCAGAGGGAGTTGGAGGGGCCTGCCCAGACCTAAAGCTTCGGCCAGAGGCTTTAGGCCTGGGCAGGGCCCAGCCCTCGATTGGTGTGAACTATAGAGGAAACACCTTTTCTGACTGCACACTGGCTAAGCTTCCTGTATGCCACTGGTAATATTCTTAGTAACTTGTGTAACAAGAATCCAAAAAGGTGATCTAGGGTTTTTCCACCACACTTCTGGAGAAAAAAATGTAGGTCCGCTGCTGGAGGGCTAAAAAATGTCATATCCTGCCCTAGCCAGTTTGACTCAGTGGATAATGCCTCGGCCTGCAGACATCAGGGTCTGGGTTCGAGTCTGATCAAGGGCATGTACCTAGGTTGCAGGCTTCTCCCTGGCTGGGGCCCAGAGCAGGGCTCATGCAGTAGGCAACCAATCAAAGTGTTCCTCTCACTTTGATGTTTCTCTCTGTCTTTCCCTTTCTATTCCACATTCTCTAAAAGTCAATGGAAACATATCCTCAGGTGAGGATAAAAAATGAAAGACACATCTTGAAAATGCCTAAAGAAAATTGTCATTTTCTTGGTGAAGGGACTGGAGTCCGTGTTGATGAAAACACCTTGGTGGCTGTGGTGACTGGCACTGGCTGCAGCAGCGGAGTGATGGGGCTGGTGCCTTCCCCTGATCAGCCCGGTTGCCTCCCACAAAGGGAGGCCAGACTGCAGCTTAGGCCCGCTCCCCGTGGGGTGTGGGCATAAGCCATCAATAGGACATCCCCTGAGGGCTCCCAGTATGTGAGAGGGGGCAGGTTGGGCTGAGGGACCCCTGACCCCCAGTGCACTAATTTCGTGCACTGGGCCCCTAGTACAATCTATAAAAGTACTCCAAATGTGCTGGCTTAGTTCCAACACATTACCAGTGTCAGAAGAAGGGCAAATTTGCAGAAAAATTTCTACAACCATATCTAAATTGTCACAGGCAAGAGGAGCTTAAAGAGACATAATGATGAAAGTGGTATTCTAGACAGGATCCTGGAACAAAAAAATGACATCAAATTAAAGCTAAGGAAATCTGAATTAAGTGTGGATTTTAATAATAATATAACAATACTTGTTCATTAATGATAACAAATGTATTATACTAATGTGAGAGGTTAATAATAGGGAAAACTGGTTATGAGTATACTGAAACCCTAATAGGAAGATTGCCAGCATTCTTTTAAATTCTAAAAAACTTAAATATATATGGAGCTGTTAGTATTCTCATTTTACAAATGAAAAAAACAAAGATTAAAGAAATTATAAGCCCTGCCTAATAGCTTAGCTAGTAAATGCCAGAGTAGTGACTCATGTCTATCAGAATTTCTCAGACTCCGACCCAGTTTCCCTGATTATTAAGATCTTAAGTCAGTATGATACATTTGCTACAATTAATGAATCAATACTGACACACCATTATTAGTCAATGGCTGTACTTTATTTAGATTTCCTTAGTTTTTACCTAATATCCTTTATCTTTTTCAGACTCCCACCAAGAATACCACATTATATTTAGTCATTGTGTCTGTTATGGGATTAATTATTTCTGTCCAAAATTCATAAGTGGAAGCCCTACCCTAAATTCCTCTGAATGTGAATTATATGGATAAAGGGCCTTTAAAAAGCTGATTGAGTTCAAATTAAGCCTTTAGGGTGGGCCCTAATCCACTCTGACTTGTGTCACATGAAGAGGAAATTTGGACACATAGGGAAATGTCAGAGATTCACACATAGAGGAAAGACCATGTAAGGACCTAGCTCAAAGGTGGTTATCTGCAAGCCAAGATGAGAGGCCTCCCCACCTACATCTTAACCATGCACTTCTAGCCTCCAGAACTGTGAGAAAAATTTGTTGTTTAAACAGAATACCCAGTTTGTGATATTTTGTTATGGCAGCCATAGCAAATGACATCTTACTTTTAACAAAAATCACCTGTGGGCATTTTTTAATATTAAGATTTCAATGTCTCTCCCATATTTTAAATTCAGTATGTGTTGTGGTGGCCAATAAGAATCTGCCTTTCAAGCACACTGATGTTTGCTCTAATCGAGCAATTTTGAGAAACACTGCTCTAAGCTAATGTTTTTAAATCTTTAGTGCTCCTAAAAAACCTCTAGGCCTATGAATCTAGTTAAAATGAACATCTTAGTGTGTCATCTTCAATGTTTCAGATTAAGTAAGTATGTGAAGGGCACAAAACTATTTTAACAGATATCTCTGGTGATTCTGATATGAGTGGTCTTTGGGTCACAGATTGCAAAACACTTTTCTTTCCTATCCAATGTGCACTAAAGAGGTACATATTCCCCAGGGGGGAATCCAAGATAATATATTGAGGTTTGCAAAAATAATTTTGAATGTCTATTTATATTGTAACCCATTCTTTTAAAATATCAATGTCTTGTGCATGTTTTTATAAGATATTAGTATTTGCTTTACACAGTGATATCTTCTAAATGACACACACTGACCACCAGGGAGCAGATGCTCAATGCAGGAGCTGCCCCCAGCCTGCAGGCCCTGATCACCTGATTGGGGTTGGGCCCCTGGGCTGGGATGGGGAACTGGGCGGGTGGGGGAGGGGCTGTGGCAGCAGATGTGGCCCCTTTCCCAGGGGGGCCGAGAGCCGGCTCCCTCCTTGGGGCTGGTGGCAAACCTCCCAGGTCCCTCCCCCGGTCCTTCTGCCCCACCAGAAGGCCCTGATCGGCCTGCCACCCCCTCAACCCCGCTGCAGTGGTGGTTGGCTCCTCCCCCCTGCCGGCAGGTCCCAATCGCCTGATCAGGCCTGGCCCCCGATCTGGCACAGGGAACTGGGAATGAGTGGCAGTGGACACGGACGGCAAGGGAAGGAGGTGGGGGGAGGCAAGGAACCTGATCAGCCCTGATCACCGATCAGGCCTAGGGACCCCATCCATGCACAGATTTCATGCACCAGGCCTTTAGTACACATATAGTAGAATTCATGGGATTTTATGATAAAAATTATTTTACTGAAAATGATGTACCATCAAAATTTTGTAGATTATTGACCAAGAACAAATGAATGAAGAGAATAAATTAATTTCCTGGAAACTTTCTGCCTTGGAGAAACAATCTGTTTGAGGAAGTTGTTTCTTCACATGAAATACTAAGGCTGACTAGTGGGAGATTTTGTCTGAACAGTTCCAGAGCAAGATATTAGCCACATCTCTGTCAGTATTCATCTATTTTTAAAGCTAAATAAGGTCAATGATTTGGATTTTTTGACCTCAGATATTAAGTGCTTCTTGTTGAGAAACAAAAATAAAGCCTTGCCCTAGCCGGTGTGGCCCAGTGGATAGAACATCAGCCTGCAGACCAAAGGGTCCTGAGTTCAATCCAACTCAAGGGCATGTACCTTGGTTACAGGCTCCTCACTAGCCAGGGCACTGGTTGGGGCTCATGCAGGAGGCAACCAATTGATGTGTTTCTCTCACATCAATGTTTCTCTCTGTCTTTCCCTCTCTATTCATCTCTCCCTAAAAATCAATGGAGCCCAGCCATAGTGGCTCAGTGGTTGAGCATTGACCTATGAACTAGAAGGTCATGGTTTGATATGATTCTCTCTCATCATTGATGTTCCTATCTCTCTCTCTCCCTTCCTCTCTGAAATCAATAAAAATATATATTTAAAAAATCAATGGAAAATATATTTGGGTGAGGACTAACAAAATGAAATAAATAAATAAATAATAGAGCCTTAGGTTCTAATGTGGGGCCTAAGATAGAAAGAGAAAACAAATATTACTCCTCCTGGCTTTTAGGTAAAACCTGTGGATGAAGATCTATAGGCACATCAACTAAAGCTTATACATGCATAAAGTTCTGGTTGAGTATAAAATACAATTTAATAAGTGACTAAAATGACTTCAATCAATAAGTATTTACAGAGCAATTACAGTGTACCAGGCACTATATTAGTAATGCACAGAAGATTCCCCAAAAGTTTCAAATCTGTTGTGCCTTTGTCTGTGAACACCAAATCCATTTGCAGCTAGGGTTCAAGGTCTGGAGAAGGGGATGATGCACAAATGAATATACTAGACAAGAAATATAAATTTAGAAGGCATGGGGGAGCCAGGCAGAGACCTTACCATCTAGTGGAGAGGCTCTCCGAAACCCCAGACCCATTAGCTTTTGTTTACTAGAATACACATTTTCCCTTTAGCAAAGCAAACAGGCATATCAAAGGTAAAGTTTGGTAAACAATAAAGGATTATCAGGTTAGGGGATTGCCTTCAGCCATTCAGCCAAATGCAAGCAATATTATGCTGATTTTCAGCCCTTGCTGAATATCAAAGTCCATTAGCCTTCCAGGGGACTTCTTGCATAATTATGCTAACTACTTGTTGGTCTTAGCCTCCAGCATTTGTCCATTTTTCAATTGGGTTGTTTTGTTCTTTTAAAGGTCAGATTATAAGAATTCTTGATATATTCTGGATGCTAGACCCAAATCAGATATATAACTTTTAGATCTTTCATTCTGTGGGTTTTCTCTTTACTTTCTTTTCTTTTCTTTTTTTTTTTTTTTTTTTTTTAGATTTCCATAGAATTTCCTTTTTTCCTTCTCTCTTATCTTTCCTCTCTGCAAGATATTGTTACTATGTTTTGTTATTAATTTTTGCTGCAGTAAATCCTCTTGTTTTGTTATAGAAGACTGGAAAAAAACCAAGCCATGCTTAGAGAAAGGGAGTTACATTTTATTAAGGGCAGGGCCAGAGAAAAATGTGCCTTTCAAATTCTGGGCCCCCCCCATATGGAGGAAACCTTTTCTATTTATACTTTTCCTAGCTCTTTTGTCTCCCAAATTTGGAATGAGACTTCTGGGCCTTCTGGGAAAGAAGGCCTACGTGCTGGGAAGGGGCCATGAGACCATACTGAAAATACAATACAAGAAATATGAATTTAGAAGGCATGGGGGGCCAGGTGGAGATCTCTCTCTTGGAGAGGCACACTGACTTCTAGCTGGTCTGCTTTTTATTTACTTGAATACACATTTGCCCTTTAGTAATGCATACAGGCATATCAAAGGTAAAATTTGGTAAACAGTAACAGGATTATCAGGTTAGGGAATTGCCTTGAGCCACTAAGCCCACAGCAGGACAATATTATGCTGATTTTCAGCCCTGCTGAATATTAAAGTTCATTGGCTTTCCAACAGGTCTTTTTTGCATTAATGTGGTAACTAATATTTGCTTTAGCCTCTGGCAAAAGTATCTTTCCATTTATTTAGATCTTTAATTTCTTCCAATGATGTTTTATAGTTTTCAGTGTATACATTTTACACTATTTCTGTTAAATTTATTCCCAAGTATTTGATTCTTTTGAATGCTAATGTAAATGAAACTTCCTTTTTTTGTTTTAATATTTTTTATTCTTTTAAAAAATCTTTACTGTTGAAAGTATTACAGATGTCCCCCTTTTCCCCCATTGACTCCCTATGCACCTGCCCTCCCTCCCAGGCCTATCAAACTATTGTCTGTGTCAATGGGTTATTCATATGTGCATGTACGTTCTTTGGTTAATTTCTTCCTGGCCCCCCCCCAACTGCTTTCTTATATTCATTTTTAGATTGTTTATTGATATTGTGCAGAAATATAATTGAATTTTCTATACTCTCCTCATATCCTGCAATCTTGCTGAACTTGTTTATTACTCCAATGGGGTTTTTTGTCTGTTTGTCTTTGGGGTTTTTTAGTGGATTACTTAGGATTTTATAAATACAAGATCATGTCACCTGAAAATATGGGTAATTTTACTTCTTTGTTTAATATGAATGCCTTTTATTTCTTTGTCTTGCCTAATTTATCTGTCTAAAACCTCCAATATAATATTGAATAAAACTAATAATAGTGGACAACCTGCCTTCTTGCTGATCTTAGGGGGAAAACATTCATTCCTTCATAATTAATTATGAAGTTAGTTATGAGTTTTTGCTAAATGTCCTTTATCATGTTGAGAAACTTTCCTTGTATTCCTAGATTGTTAAGTATTTTTTTTATCATAAATGAGTATTGCATTGTTAACTACTTTTTTGTATCTATTGAGATGATTATGTAATTTTTGTTTTATATTATATTAATACTAGATGCCCGATGCATGAAATTCATACAAGAGTAGGCCTTCCTTCCCCTGGTTTCCAGCACCAGCTTCCCTCTGGCACCCGGGACCCGGGCTTCCTTTTAGGCACCTTGGACCCAGGATTCCCTTGCAGCCCTGGCTTCATCTGGAAGGTCATCTGGAAGGACATCTGGTCTAATTAGCATATTACACTTTTATTATTATAGATGATGTTATATTAATGAAGAAGAATATGTACTTATTCTCATCTTCTTTGGTGGAATATTCTACAAATGTCCATTAGGTCTAATTGATTTATCATGTCATTTAAGTCTCTATTTCCTTTCTGATCATCTATTTAGTAATTCTAGCCATTATTTAAAGTGGGTTGTTGAAGTACATTGATTATTGTCTAATTGTCTATTTCTCCCTTCAGTTCTGCCAGTTTATGCTTCATGGATCTTGTGACTCTCTTGTTAGATGCATACATGTTTATAATTGTTATAACTTTGGGATGAATTGATCCTTTTATTACAAAATATATTTGTCTCTACTTACAATTTTTATCTTAAAGTCTGTATTATTTTTCTTGTGCTTTCATCACAAATTACCACAAATCGAGTGGTTTAAAACAACAGACATTTATTTTTTCACAGTTCTGGATATTAAAAGCTTGAAATCAAAGTGTTAGCAAAGCCCTTTGCCTTTTCCTACATCTGGTGGTTGCTGCCAATCCTGCACTTACCTTGGCTTGGATATGCATCACTCCAATCTCTTCCTCTGTCAACATGATATTTTCCCTGTGTCTCTCTTCAACTTTCTCTCTTCTTAAAAGGACACCAGTCATTAAGTGAAGGCCTACCTTAATTCAGTATAGCCTCGTCATATCTTGATTACGTTTGCAAAGACACTGTTTCCAAATAAATTCACTTCACAGATTTCAATTGGACATGAGTTTTGGAGGGACACTATTCAACCCAATACAGTCTGTTTTGTTTGATATTAACATAACTGCACTAGCTCTCTTGTTTACTGTTTACATAGTTTATCTTTTGACATTCTGTTACTTTTGACTGATTTATGCCTTTGATACTCATGTGTCTCTTGTAGACAATATATAGTTGGATCATTTAAAAAATATATTCCATCAATCTCAGCTACTGTGGTTTGAATGTACCACGCACACACACGCACACACACACACACACACACACACACATGCACACACACAACTGTAACTTAACAGCTTGGTTGTATTTTACCTTCTTGAGGTTTTCAATTTCTTAAGTTATGAAATTACAAAGATGTGTCATTTATTATGTGTTCTATAATATTGTGGTAATTATGAAGCATTATCAGCCAGGGAATACAATTATTATTAATATATAGTTAACTCTTGGTTCAATAATAAAAAATCTCTAGTGAAAATAAATATTAAGTAAAATACTAGCATAAAATAAATATTAGAATGATCATGCATCTTTATTTAGAGATTATTGGCTTAAACTCACACATTGCTGACACCCAGTGGTAATCAGATATAAAGCAAGCTTGGTTTATATAATGATTTTCATTTCTGACTACATTGAATGGTTTTATTAACTCTATTTTTATATTTTATTTTATCTTTACATGCATGATACTTATTTTTTTAATCTTGGAAAACACAGAGATTTCAAAGAATATTGTTTATTAGCATATCAACAAACAATAACTATAATTCTTTTCATGCAATTTCAAACATAACTCAGATACTAACAATAGTGTTTTAGAAGAAGTATGCAAACACATAGCCTAGGTCTTTTCTCTACCACACAAAAACTCATATCTAGCCCTGGCCAGTCTTTTCTCTATCAGATGAAAAGTCATATTGATTCGGGTTATTTTATTGAGCAGGATGATTTCTTTCCCGGTCCTTGTCCAAATGGATTCAAAGAATGAAGCCAAAGAAAAAAGGTGGTAGATGAAAAGTACAGAAACTTTATTGCAAGCAAATACTACCTCTAAAACCTTAATTCTAAATTGTAAGCCTAAAACTCTGTTCCTCTTGGCACAGAGGGGAAGAGGGGCAGAGGGGCCACCTCAGAAAGGTGTCCTCTAAGTTCCTAATCCTAAGACTCTGTCCCTCCTGGATGGACAGAGGGGTCCCTAGGAAGGGTGACCGCTGTTTTCTTTGTCTTGAGGAATTAGATAGGCTGGAGACCCTCCTTTTCTACCATGGGACCTTAGCCCTGTAATCAGCTCCCAGGACCCCCACGTCCACACTTTTCCTCGTTTGGTCATTTTATGTGTTTAGGTTGGAGTCACTTTTGATTTATCCTATGGTTTTCTCCCAGTTGTCTGGCAGAGATGTCTTATCTTATAGCTCTCCCAGCTGCTCAGGTCAGGGTTACTTTTGCTCTAACTAATGGTCACTTTAATTGCTCAGGCCAGAGATACCCCCATCTGTCCTTGGTTTATGGCTGTTTTAATTGCTTAGGCCAGAAATATTTCCATCTGCCTGTGACATTTCTCTATCCTCTGTACAAGTAAAATAAGCACCCTAGCGTCTTCAAGTCTCCATCTATGTATTCTCTACCATGTACCCTCTTCCTTCCCTAAACCTTCCTAATTAAGCTAGATAGCTAACTCTTTCAATATCTAGCCATCATCCCCCACAACAAAGAATCATGGGTTCGATTCCCAGTCAAGTACATGTATCTGGGTTGCAGGTTCAATCCTTGGCCCCTGTTGGGGCTCCTGCGGTAGGCAACCAAATGATGTGTCTCTCTCACATCCATGTCTCGTTCTCTCTCTGTCTCTCCCTCCCTCCATTCCACTCTCTCTAAAAAAAAGAAAAAAAAGAAAAAAGTCATATCTATGTAATATTAAAAGTACAAGGGAGACAAATAAAACGGTGGGGAAATCGTTTTTAAGTATTTTGATATTTTGCATTTGTCTAGTGCTTTAATCTTTGCAAAGCATTTGAAATGCATTATATGATACCTCAGTGCAACATAAGAAGTTATCTCCTTTTTGATAGAATTAATGCAAAGGCATTAAATAATAGAATGAATCAATAGTCCCCTCTAATATTGTCATGTTTTAATCATTTAACTGATAAAAGCATAGTAAGTCATTTTGGTGATTGTGAAGTACATAAACAATCCTAAAATGACAACTAGAGATCACTGCCACCATCGACATGAATCTTGCCTCTTATCCAAGTTTTGAGCAATCTCTATTGCTGTGTTTAATGTCAAGATGTCAGCTTCTTGGGGAAATTGTCAGTGAAAACCAAAACCACATTCAAAGACAGCTGGAAGAAATGAGTATTTGCACTAGTAGATAGCCAAAAGAAGATGGTTTAACTTTAAGTATATCTCATAGTGATCATAGGCCTTCGTATAGTGGTTCTTAAATTGTTGTATCTCACAAACAAGCAAAATTTCAAAAAATTTTGAAGGTCTGACATAGGTTAGTCACTTTTCTTTTTTTTTTCAAGTATAAGAATTAAAAAAAAAATTACTGCAAACCATTATGTCATTCCCTGATAGTATTTTAATCCCCAAAAATGTAGAAATGAAGTAAATCTGTGTATAAAAGAAAAATTCTTCTTAAGAAATGACATTTGGAAATTATACTATTTTGTTTTTCCACTTTTTACAGATTGGTGAAAACATGATTAATTATGAGTAACTGAAAACCACACCTCTAGAACACACTGTTAAATCTTGCTCTCTGTCACTATTTGGAAAATAAGCCTTCTATGTAGGGTTGTTTAATTCACAAAAGTGTATCTTTTAGGAAATGGGATTTGAATTCTATGCAAATTCTGATATGCACATGTAGAAACTTCATTAATTATGAGGATATATGTAAGTAAATATTTAACACATTTTATGTGTCAAGAAGTGTTTGTGAGTTATATTCATTATCTCATTCAATTCTTACAGCAATCATATAAAGTAGGTACTAACATAACCCCCATATTGTGGTTGAGAAAACTGAGGCACATAAAGTTTAAATAACTTTCCTAAGGTTATATAGCTGGCATGGGTAAAAAGAAAACACACACACACACACACACACACACACACACACACACACGACACAAACAAAAAAATAAATCTTTTTTAACACAAGGAATATGAATCCAGAGCTTGCAATGTTAACCAAAATGGTATAACTTTGGATGAATTGTTGTTCACTTGCCTTGCTTTCATAGATAAGAGATAGCAAACAGAAAAAGTTAAATAGATTTGGATTGGATTCTACTAGTCCAGTTGGTTACCTTTGGATTTTTCTTTTATTTTTCTTTTTAATAAATCTTTATTGTTCAGATTATTACAATTGTTTCTCCTTTTTCCCCCCCATATCTCCCCACCAGCCGGTTCCCAACCCCCCCTGCCGTTAACTCCCCCCCCCGCTGTCCTTATCCATAGGTGTATGATTTTTGTCCAGTCTCATCCCGTACCCCCCACACAGACACCCCTTTCCCCCTGAGAATTATCAATCCACTCCCATTCTATGCCTCTGATTCTATTATGTTCACCAGTTTATTCTGTTCCTCAGATTTTGAATTCACTTGATTTTTAGGATCACTTGTTGATAGATATGTATTTGTTGTTCATAATTTTTATCTTTACTTTTTTCTTCTTTTTCCTCTTTTTAAAGAATACCTTTCAGCATTTCATATAATACTGGTTTAGTGGTGATGAACTCCTTTAGCTTTTTCTTATCTGTGAAGCTCTTTATCTGCCCTTCAATTCTGAATGATAACTTTGCTGGGTAGAGTAGTCTTGGTTGTAGGTTCTTGCTATCCATCACTTTGAATATTTCTTGCCATTCCCGTCTGGCCTGCATAGTTTCTGTTGAGAAATCAGCTGACAGTCGTATGGGTGCTCCCTTGTAGGTAACTAACTGTTTTTCTCTTGCTGCTTGTAAGATTCTCTCTTTGTCTTTTGCCCTTGGCATTTTAATTATGATGTGTCTTGGTGTGGTCCTCTTTGGATTCCTCTTGTTTGGGGTTCTGTGCGCTTCTTGGACTTGTAAGTCTATTTCTTTCACCAGGTGGGGGAAGTTTTCTGTCATTATTTCTTCAAATAGGTTTTCAGTATCTTGCTCTCTCTCTTCTTCTGGCACCCCAAAAATTCGGATATTGGTACGCTTAAAGCCATCCCGGAGGCATCTTACGCAATCCTCACACTTTTGGATTCTTCTTTCTTTCCACCTCTCTGGTTGGGTGTTTTTTTCTTCCTCATATTGCAGATCTTTGGTTTGACTCTTTGGGTATGGTGGTCTACAGTTGAGTGTCTGTATATTCTTTATTTCAGACAGTGTATGCATAATTTCTGACTGGTCCTTTTCCATTTTTTTGGTATTCTCATTAAGGTCCTTGAAGGTCTCTTCAAGTTTCTCAGAGGTTTTTAGAAGATTCTTGAGTAACCTTATAAATCAAAGTGCATAAATGTCTACATCTCTAGTGACCTTAAAAGTGGTTTCAAGGGAGTTAGGAATAGAATGCTTGGTTGTCTTATTTCTCCTTCTTTAAAAATGTTTTTATTGATTTTTAAAGAGAGGGGAAGGGAAAAGGAGAGAGAGAGAGAGAGAGAGAGAGAGAGAGAGAGAGAGAGAGAGAGAAACATCGATGAGAGAGGAACATCATCGATGAGCTACCTCTTGCAGGGCCCTACTGGGGATCAAGCCCAACAACCCGTGCATGTGCCCTGACCAGGAATTGAATCGGTGACATCTCAATTTTGGGGGGATTCTCAATCACTGAGTCACACTGGCCAGGCAAATGTTTTTTTTAAATTGAATTTTATTGGGGTGACATTGGTCAACATGAACATATAGGTTTCATGTGTGGTTTTCTAAGTTACAAAATCTGTATATAGCACTATGTGTCCACCACCCAAAGTCAAGTCTTTTCCTGTCACCTCATATTAGGACCCCCTTCTCCCTGCTGGCAACCACCACACTGCTGCTTATGTTCATAAGTTTCAGTTTTATATCCCATATGAGTGAAATCATATGGTTCTTACCTTTTTCTGTCTGACTTATTTCACTTAACATAATGTTCTCAAGGTCTATCCATGTTGTTGTAAATGATGCTATTTCTTCCTTTCTTATGGCTGAGTAGTACTCCATTGTGTATATGTACCACATCTTCTTTATCCAGTCCTCCATCACAGGACACTTTGGCTGTTTCCATGTCTTGGCCACCATGAATAATGCTGCAATGAACATAGGGGTGCATATATCTTTGCATACAAATGATTTCAAGTTTTGGGGGTATATACCCAGGAGAGGAGCTTCTGGGTCATATGGTAGCTCTATTCTTAATTTTTTGAGGAATTACCATACTGCTTTCCATTGTGATTGTACAAGTCTACATCCCCACCAGTAGTGAATGAGGGTTCCTTTTTTCCCACAAACTCTTCAACATTTGTTATTGCTTGTCTTGTTGATAATGGTCACTCTAACAGGTGTTTTTGTTAATCCTCAGCTGAGGTTATTTTTTTTCCCCCACTGATTTTCAGAGAGAGTGGAATGGAGGGGAAAGACACAGAGAGAGAAACCTCGATGTGAAAGAGACACATAGATTGGTTGCCTCTAAAACGTGTCTTAATGGGGGTTAGGGGGTGGAGCCTGCAACCTAGGTATGTTCCCTTGACCAGAGTTGAACCCAGGATCCTTCAGGCCATGGGATGACACTCTAACCACTGAGCAACTGGCTAGGGCTTCTTTCCCCTTATTCCAGAGGAGGAGATATCTGGTACAAATTAATCATTTTGAAACACAGCAAAAAGTTAACTCTTATTCTCAAACAATCAGTCCTCCCTTACTTGGGTCAATAAGTGAGCATCTACTTTATGTGAGCACTGAGCTATTGATTTTGGACAATATAAAGAAGTACAAAACATCTGGTCTCTGCTTTCAACAAATATAGACCTAGAAAAGAATATGCTATGGTTTCCAAGCCTACCCCTTCATTGGAGTCACCTGAAGAGAGCTTTTCAAAATATTTATATACCCAAGCTCCATCTCAGATTTGCTCCATGAGAAACTTTAGGAGTATTGTCCAGGGATATACATATTTAAGAAGTGCCCCCAAGTGATGTGTGTGTGTGTGTGTGTGTGTGTGTGTGTGTGTGTGTATCCAGGTTTGAAACCTCTGCTGTAGAGTACTGAAAACTTTTGTAGTGACTAAAGGACTTTTGTCTGTCAGTCACAGCTCTTTTTTTAGATACCATGTTGGGTCCCAAAACTTCTATTCCAAAAGTATCCCATAATACAGCACAAGCTGAGAATGGAAAAGCAGGATAAAACTAAATCATGTAAAGCCATGAATGCTATGCTAAGGAATATTAATATTATTTTCTAAATTAGTGGTTCCCAAATCTTACTGTAAATTTGATTTATAAAAATTGAAATTTTATAAAGTGTGCTATATCATTATTTTTAGGAACAGAGCCTGGGTATCTTTAAAAGGTGTTTGCAGAGACTCTGAAGCAGCCATCAACTCCAGCCATTAGGAAAATCACACAGAATGTCCTTGACATACAAACAGTGTTTGCAGAGACTCTGAAGCACCCAAATTCCACAGAGCAGAATTTGGGATCCATTACATGTAAGAACTGGGCTACAAGCTCTCCCAGGAGATTACAGACTTGGCCACAATTCAACCTTAGTAGCCCTGCCCTATCTTATAATAAGAATGATCATAATTTAATAATTGCAGCTGTCATGTATTAGATAAAAATTATGAGTAAGTCATAATATGAAGTGATTTACATGCATTACCTCATAATATTTGCAACAAATCAGTGAAGCAGATAATATATTTAGCTTCATTTTATTGATGAAGAAAAATAAGATGCAGATAAGTTATTTTTACCAAGTTAATATAATTAGGAAGGGGCAGATTCAGGATTTCAATCCAATACTTTCCAAACTTAGCTTCCTAGAAAAGCCTTTTATTTCATGTAATATCTATTAACCACCTTAACACCTTTTAACTAGGGTTCTTTGGGGGGGGGGTGGAATTGGGAAATACTGAGTTTTTGCCAATGTAAGGAAAAGATATATAGCCAAAATGGAAGTATAAAACCAGAAGTTCAGTCTTCTCAGAAGTTAGTGACAGATGGGCTCTCTCTATAAGAATACAGAGATTAGAGATAATAAGATGATGTAGTACGGATGAATATTAGTCATCAGCTTGGCAGGAGACAGATGGTTGCTATTAAGAGCTTAAGGAGTGAGAAGGCCTAAAACAACAGCTGTAGAAACTGAAGGACAAATAGAATAATTCCATAGTAGACAGATTTAGTTGAATTTGAATATCTATTAAATCCTTAGAGTAGAACATACCTTCCCACCCATAGAATGTTTCTCTCTCCACAGACTAAATAGATTGGAAAAATGAAGTTTACATGGTATGATAAACAAGAACATGAATTCTGGAACCAGACTGTTTGGGTTCATCCTATCTAATAAAGAGGGAATATGCAAATTGACTGTCATGCCATCACAAAATATGGCGGCACCCATAGCCACAAGATGGCGGCACCCAGTCCTTTCACAGAAATTGGGTTGCCTCAAAAGTTGATTAAGCTTCTTAGGACAAAAAGCATTGAAAATCTTTGAAAAGGGAATTCCAATATTTATAAAAGTTTGGACTAGACAATTCAAGGTTATTTCCATTACAACCTTCTATGATTTTGTGATATTAACATTCTGAATTCACATAGTACCAGCTGTATTCTATGTAAACAATTATTATTGAAAGGAATGGCCATTATTATTAAAACAATTCATAAAACCACACTGTTTGTATGTCAAGGACATTCTGTGTGATTTTCCTAATGGCTGGAGTTAATGCCCCTAAACTGGCAGTCAGACATCCCTGAGGTGTCCAAGATTGGAGAGGGTGCAGGTGGGGCTGAGGGACAGCCCCCCCCCCGCCCCGGTGCATGAATTTCATGCACCGCGCCTCTAGTATTTACATAATAGCCATGTGACTGGGCAGATTAACCTTTGTTTTCCTCAGGTTTCTCATCTGTAAAATGGAAACAATAATTACCTACTTCTTAGGGTAGTTATGAGGTTTAAATAAGGTAATACAAGCAATGCTCTTACAATGATCCCTAGCAAACAGTAAGTACTGTATGTGGAATTTATTATTATCAACACACTTTATACTCTTAACATCCATGCTGTTTTTATTTTTACTTGGGAAGAAAGCCTATGGACTTACAATGAGAGCTAAGAAGTTAGTAGCTAGTACCATGAAGTTGCCATAGAAAAATGAACCAGTTAAGTCTGTTAGTGAGAGCAATCTAACATTCACTTTAGTGAAGCCTTCACAAATGTTTACACTATAATATTAGATTAACTTCATGTCTTTTTACTCTATTTCCATCCAGTTCAAATTTGTATGACCTTGAATGTCTGCCTATGTCATTTACAAATTATCACCTAGTTAATATTTTTAAATTAAAGAAGAGTAAACTATTTAACATATTATTTCTACTTTTTTAAGACTTCCAGTTTTCAAAATCAAGTTGTTAATGATCACGCTAAATATAAACAACATACACAAATATATGGCTTAGTATCTGCATATTCCAAACTCCATGTAGTTTCAAATATCAAGAAATAGTATTGGTGTGAGGTAATTATTGCTTAATAGTGTTACAAGAGTGGGATTTTCATTGTGGGGAGCAGTGAGGAAGAATTCTTGTGAACATGTGGAATATACATTTGAATTCCTTTCTTTAAGTTTTTCTCTCTAGTTTCTCTCTAAGAGGATCAGGGGGAGATCCAAGGAAAGGAATTTAGAGGGGATAGTGTAAACAAACTCTCTTTTCTACTTAAGGGAAGCTCTGATGTTTAATAGGAATGCATTTCCTTGGGGTGACCTTTTGATGCCTTTATGAATCAAAACTTCAGAGTCTAAAACAATACTTTTTATTAAGTCATGTGACTATAGACAAGTCATTTAAACTATCCAAGATTTGAGCTTCTTATATTTAAAATGTTAAAGATAAAAGTACCTATCTCTCAGGGGTGTTGTGAACATTAAGTGATAAAATACAAATGCATAGCACATGTCAGGCACATATTAAGTGCTCAATATGATAGTGGGACTTATAATCTGATGGATAGACCACCTGAATTAATCTGAAAAATAATCATATTATTTTAAATCTTAGAACACATATACTTATGAATAGGGGGTTAAGTTTCTTACATGTGAATAGGGAGCTAAGTTTTTCTTAAATTTCCTTTTCAAGACCTGTACAAAGCAATTGAGGAGATGACTTGGATGTGAATCAAGCAAGAGCAGGGTCAGACCGACCCACCAGGAGTCAAAACATCATCTCATCACCCGATGATTAAGGATAATAGCTGACATCCTTGGACCTCCAGGGCTGCACGTAGCTGCATTAGATTCCCAACCTCACCCTAGCTTCTTCCCCTTTATATTCCTGTCCCCTGCACCTTGCTGTGAGAAAAGATTTGAATGCTTGTAAGTACCCTATCTTCTTGGTTGGCTAGCCTTCTTAATAAATGCCTAATATGATTCAAACCCTGCCTTCATTATTAAACACATGACAGGCAGCCCGAACCCAACGGGGGGTTTCCCAGTAACAAATATATGATAGTAATAATCACTCTTATGAGAATGGTAAGATCCTCAGAGCCAAAATTCTAGTGTGGTACCAGAGTAAAGAGTAATCTGGCTCAGCCAGCATGGCTCAGTGTTTGAGCATTGACCTATGTACCAGAAGGTCATGGTTCAATTCCCAGTCAGGGACAATTATTCTCTCTCCTTATTGATGTTTCTATCTCTCTCTCCCTCTCCCTTCCTCTCTGAAATCAATAAAAATAGCTTTGCTTTGTTTGTTGTTTTTTTAAATAGTAATCTGTTTTCAGAAAACAGGTGAGAGAGACCAAGCTAAGCAAAACAAGAATAGGTTTGGAATAAAAGGACAATCATTTTTATAAGTAGACACCTTAAGGTATACACTCCAACTTTACATTGATCATTTTGCTGACTAGAATTATTTTTTGAGACTTTTCTTCAGAGTTTGTACTAAAGACACAAATAAAAGAAACATTCTCCTGGGAACCGCAGTTTAGCTTTGCTATTAACCAGCCTGAACATTCATTTGTAACCCAGCCTTGCCTACTAGTTGTTTTTGGAAGTTTTCCCAGTTCTGAGACAAAGTTTTCTCACTTTGAGATTGTAAAAAATTTGCGTTACTCTAAGCATAACTGCTCCTCCTCTTTATTATATTCCTCTGCCAAGTTTCAAGTAATTATTAGGTGAGTTCTGTTTCAAAGGAATACCTCTATTGATTTTGACATCATTTTAAAGATAAAAAATTTGATGGATGAGAGTAAAAGAGTACAAGATGTGATCTGCTGTAATGCTAGAATATCTTGTGTGTCCCTAAGGACAGTTGTTATTCTACTAATGAAGAAGAAGGAATTCACAAAAAGACATTAAGGAAGGAATGCATGGAACATGTACTAGTATAAAGAATGACAACTAGTCCAATTTGACTGAGGCAAAATGTCTCTGTTGAAGCATGATGGGGGGTAAACATGAAGAATAGGTTGGGATGTCATTGTGAAGGGCTTTGAATGCTATGCTGAGAATTGTTCTGAATGTTTTGAACAGGCAGATATCATTATGAATCCTTAGGAAATTTAACCTGGAAACTATTTATTAGGTGACTATAGTGCAAAGAAACTGAATACAGAGATACCAGTTAGAAAACTTAAAATAGTCCAGTAGGTGAGAGCTGATATTGAGTTTTTGGTAATAAAAAGATAGAGAAGAGAGGAACCAAGATGGCGGCATAGGTAAACACCTGAACTTGCTGTCTCACACAACCATATCAAAACTACAACTAAAAGAAAAAATGGATATCATCCAGAACCACAGGAAAGCTGGCTGAGTGGAAGTTTTACAACAAGAAGGAAAGAGAAAAGTGCATCTAGACTGGTAGGAGGTGCAGAGGTGCAGAAGAGCGAAGATACGGAGGCACATGCAGAAACGGGCTGGCAACTGGGTACCCTGCAGTCTTTTTCAATCGGGAGGGAGATACAAACTCCCAACTGCTCTGAATTCCAGTACCGGGCAAGACTCTGGGGACCCAGACTCATACCGGGAGGAACTGGACTGTCTAGCATCAGGCCAGAACATGAGGGCAGCTTTCTCTCAGAAGTGGTTGCAGCGTTCATTGTTCCTGCACGGGGCCGCAGGACACAGAGACCTATGGACCTATACAGGGCAGGGCCAATGGGCAACCATTGCTGTTTGCACCGCCCCTTGATAACCTGAGACCATGCCCCACCCAATTTACAACTAACCCAAGCTGTGCACAGAGGCATTTGCATATGAATGGCCTGGCCTTTTGCAACATAACCTAACAAACTGCAGCTGGGTCAAAGAACCTCAGAGCTTCCAAAAGAAGGCCTAAGGATCATCAGCAGCCTGCATTGCTTCACAGCTGCACCTCATCAGGGCACCTCTAAACCCCAGACAAAGAGGAGGAATCTGCATATCTCTCTGTAGCTCCTGATGGGTGACCTCAGGCAGTGGTTGACTTTGCACCTCCTTGGAGATCCAAGAGCCAGTGTACCCACTGGTCAAAGTGAGACCACACCAGATTATAAGTCTTCAGATCCATAAGAGACACACTCAGGGGGCAGACTCAGTGAGCACCAAAGCCCCACTGAAGTAAGTCCTGCTCCATAAGGGTGTTTCCAGCACAGCAGTTCTCCCATTGTAGACACAACTGGTCCTCACAGCTATTTGGTCTGGAGGTCAATCCCGCCCAGTGATACCAACAGCAATCAAGGCTTAACTACAACAAGACTGTGCACACAGCCCGCAAAGGGGTGCACCAAGAGCGTCCACGTCAGGTGACTGGGGAGGCTGAGCCACTGGGCCCTATAGGACACCTAGCACACAAAGCCACTCTATAAACACAGGGAAGCAGCGAAAATGCAGAGACAAAGAAACATGTCACAAATGAAAGAAATGGAGGAAAGCAAACGACTGGATATAGAGTTCAAAACCATGGTTATAAGGTTACTCAAGAATCTTCTAGAAACCTCAGAGAAATTTAGTGAGACTCTCAAGGATATGAAAAAGGACCAATTAGAAACTAAGCTTACACTGACTGAAATAAAGAATAATATACAGAGATCCAACAGCAGACTAGAGGATCACAAGAATCAAGCCAAAGATTTGAAATAAGAAGAAGCAAAAAATACCCAACAGGAAAAGCAAAAAGAAAAAATAATCCAAAATTATGAAGATAGTGTAAGGAGCCTCTGGGACAACTTCAAGAGTACCAACATCCAAGTTATGGGGGTGCCAGAAGAAGAGAGAGAGCAAGATACTGAAAACCTATTTGAAGAAATAATGACAGAAAACTTCCCCTACCTGGTGAAAGAAATAGATTTACAAGTCCAGGAAGCACAGAGAACCCCAAACAAGAGGAATCCATGGAGGAAAACACCAAGACATATCATAATTAAAATGCCAAGGGCAAAAGACAAAGAGAGAATCTTAAAAGCCACAAGAGAAAAACAGTTAGTTACCTACAAGGGAGTACCCATACGACAGTCAGCTGATTTCTCAACAGAAACTATGCAGGCCAGAAGGGAGTGGCAAGAAATATTCAAAGTGATGAATAGCAAGAACCTACAACCAAGGTTACTCTACCCAGCAAAGCTATCATTTAGAATTGAAGGTCAGATAAAGAGCTTCACAGATAAGAACAAGCTAAAGGAGTTCATCACTGCCAAACCAGTATTATATGAAATGCTGAAGGGTATTCTTTAAGAAGAGGAAGAAGAAGAAAAAGGTAAAGATAAAAATTATGAACAACAAAGTGACAACAAATACATATCTATCAACATGTGAATCTAAAAATCGAGTGAATAAAAATATGATGAACAGAATAAACTGGTGAATATAATAGAATCAGGGGCATAGAAAGGGAGTGGACTGACAATTCTCGGGGGGATGGGGGTGTGGGGGTGTGGGAAGAGACTGGGCAATAATCCAACACCTATGGATGAGGACAATGGGGGGAGGTAAGGGCATGGAGTAGGGTGGGAACCAGGTGGAGGGTAGCTATGGGGGGAAAAAAGAGGAACAACTGTAATAATCTGAACAAGAAAGACTTATTTTTTTTTAAAAAAAAAAAGATAGAAAAGGATGGGGGAGTTAATGTGGATAAAAATGCTAGAGGTCTTGTAACTTATGGAATGTTGGACTCAAGAGCTAGAAAGGAGTCAAAGATGGCAGATGTGAGCCTGAGTGGCTGGATGTATGATCATACCACTAACAGAAACTGGAAGTCAAAGGAGAGAATTACAACCTGAAAGAAAAAAAATATTTGTTTTTAACGTCCCTGGTTTGAGGAGTGTGTAGATATACTACATGCAGTTTCAAAGGCAGCACTGGTTCTTGGAAGAGGGAATGACAACTGCAGCAATGTACTAGTATGTCATAGACCATTATGCAGAGGTAACTTGAAACTAAAAAAGTATGAGGAGAAAAGAACATTTAAAAAAAACAACAGAACCATGGGGAATACCCACATTTAGGAAGTGGAAGGAGAAAAGAAAGCCAGCAAAAGAAATACATTACAAGTGGTCAAAATTAGAATTATAGTTAAAGTTTTATAACTATGCTCCTTGCCTCTTGTCTGTGCATCATGGCTATCTTCTACATTAGCTACTAGAGTGATATTTTTAGTGTTGTAATCTGGACATGTTAAAGTAGTTCAGAAGATTTTAACAGCAGGCAATTATGTATTCTAAATGTCCATTAAAGTATACTAAAATTATACTTCAATGAAGAGAAGAGAGAGAATAGGGAAAAAATATTGGTAGAGGTAATGGTAGGTAATTTCTCAAAACCAAAGAAAGACATCAAGCTACAGATTTAAGACCTACAAACTTCAGGCAGGAAGAATAATAACAATACCACTCCTAGGCACATCACAGTAAAACTTCTAAAAAAAAACAAAGATGAAGTAAAATTTAGAAGTGGACAATTTTTTTTCAAAAAAGATTTAGTTTCTTCTTTTACAAAGCAGCAAAATAAGACTGAAAAAGCAATTTATTAAATGAAAAATGAGAGCCAGAAACAATGCCATAACTTCAAGTTCCTGAAAAAGAAAATGACCAGATAAAAGAAAAAAATTCATTGAAAAGCAAACTTACTAATTCTTTGAATGTCTGGCAGCAAGTTAAAAAGGACATGTAAGGATTTAATCCTTTTCATTGTGTAGAGGGCCTCCTGGAAAGGCACCTGAACATTCTATATTGGTCCCTCTTACCCTTTAGGCCAAGAGAGACCCTCTTCTCACAATTCAATTGCTCACAGCTGTTGCATGAGCTCTCTGTTCATGTCGAGGTTGAAGTCTCGTGATGACTGGTGCCATGGATCTGTCTCTCACCCAGTGGGGCGAACTGAGCCCTCCCTGGAGAAGAAGCCCGGGTTCCAAAAGATATGTGATCAGTGCTGGGGCCCCGCCAGCAGGCGAGGGGATCCCAAGGCAAGTGCTGGGCATGGAGGCCACGGGGGCATATGCTACCAAGGAGACAAAACTGAACCTCACGTCACCCTGCTTGGCCCCGGAGGATGGCTGGTTAGCCAGAGACGGGTAAGATTCCTCAAGGAAGGAACAACCTAAGACAGGCACAGTCGCAGAGGGGCCATCAGGAGAGAATTGGGGGATCAACAGAGGTGGGGCACAGACCCTCCCCCTCCCCCCCCCAACATTGCAGGGGCCTGAACCCTATCCCCTTCTGATGGAGGTCTCCTGCCCCCATGGCTGCTTCGTGCTTCCCATGCCCAGCACAGATCAGGACCCAGGTGACCGACAGAGACTTGGCCGATAACAGCTGCCCTCTTACTCCAACAAGAATTGTTCGAGTTATCTTATACCCGTGGTGTGGGGAAGTGGGTTTACGATATCTAAATCCAGCCTACCACCAGGAATGCTCAGGACCTACTCAAGAAGGCAAATAATCCCTTCAACTAATATATACAGGGTAAAATAAGATCGTTGTTAGAGCAACAAATCTGACAGTAAAATAGTAGTCAAGTTTTCAGGCAAATTTAAATTGGCTAGTTGAAACAAGCGAATATTCTAGAAAAATTAATTGTACTGGACAAAAAGTGTTCCTAAAGTGTTAACTAAAAATTTTATTGGTACTTCATCTCATGATAAAATTGTGCACTATGTAATGAACCTAAAACAGTAATACTATAGAGCAAAAAATTAAAATGTAAAAGCCATCAAAAGCCTCCTAACATTTAAATCAAAAAAGGAGGGTATAGTAGAAGAATATCATGTAAGGAAAAATATCCTGTAAGTAAATTACTTCTGGAAAATTAGTACTTTAGAAAATTAATTGTAAGGCTAAAAGCAAGACACCCATGAAAAACACACAAGGTGTCAAAACAAGCCAGAGGAAAATCATTTGGGCAAAAAATGAAATAGGATCCCAAGTCAAATTTATAGAAAATATTCCTGTATTAACTTTTGGTCGAGAATATGTTTGTATATTTTCAGAAAACAACTCCGAGACCATGTGGATTCCAGCAACAGAGAGGAATCGACAGGACTACTCCAGCCACGAAGACAGAAGAGAAGCAGTCCAGAGATGGAAGACGCTGACTTGGTCTTCCCATACTAGCAGTTAACAGCTGTCCATCACTGCAGGTTGCCCAGGACCAAACCAGAGAGAGTCGGACCTGCATTACCACCATTTCTCCACCATCCAGAACTGTAATGTCAGTACTGGCATGTACACATAAGGAACTGGTGGACATTGTAATTGGGTCTCAAAAGAACTGTTGGCCCAGAAAGAAACTCACTACAGACTGATGCATTTCCTGTCACCATAACCATTATTGCTTGTCTCATTTTCGCTTCTTATAAGTGTATTTCTAATAGCACATGATCTCACTCATCTAATGGAAATAATGAATAACATAGACTGATGATCAAGAACAGACCCAGAAACAAGGAGGCACGGATCAGACTGTCGGGCCTCCGAGGGAGAGTAGGGGAGGGTGGGGGTAAAGGGGAGAGATCAACCAAAGGAATTGTGTGCAAGCATATGAGCCTAACCAGCGGTTGGGGACAACAGGGGGGTGGGAGCATGTGTGGGGAGGGGTGTGGGATGGGAATGGGGGCATGAGGACAAATATGTGATACCTTAATCAATAAAGAAATTAAAAAAAAAATAATAAAATAAATAAATAAATAAAATAAAAGTATATTTTCATAAAAAAAAAGAAAGAAAAGGAAAGATATTTTTAGATTCCCCCAAAAAACCCTGATAAAATTTGTCAACAGCAGACAAACAATTAGAAAAGCTACTAAGTGATGATATTCAAGCAGAAGAGGAAAATAATTTTGAGATAGAGGAAGGAACAAAGAGAGCAACAAAAGGGTAAATATATATAATGTGCAACACCAAAATTAATACAGATTATTATTAATTTTTATTTTTCAATTCTAGTTTACATGCAATGTTATTATGTATTAGTTTCAGGTGTATAGCATAATGGTTGGATAATCATATACCTTACAAAGTGTTCCCTCTGGTATTTCCAGTACCCACCTGGCATCATACACAGTTATTACAATACTAGTGGCCTGGTGCATGAAATTCGTGCACATTACAAGGGGATTAATTAGAGGATATATTTTAATATTGCTATTTGCCTTTTCTCTATAATAAAAGTGTCAGAGGTGAAAGAAAATTAGTAAAATGTATATGAAAATCTTCCTCCTTTCGGAGTCTGCGGCGCACCACAGGACCCAGAGTCAAGTTTCTGCCCACCAACGTGCGCCTCAAAATCGTGCGAGACCCAGACCCGGCCACCCCCCCCCCATTGGGCTAGATCCAGACCCAGCTGGTCCCACCCTTGTTAAGCCCTGCTGGGCGGGGGATGCAGCCTCAGGTCACCTGGCCCAGCGCCAGGGTGGGAAGCGCACCTTGAGGGCCCGTCAAGCCCTGAGGGGCAGGGAGCGCGGCCTGAGGTCCCCCATCAAGCCCTGATGGGTGGGGGGTGTAGCCTGAGGTCCCCTGTCAAGCCCCACGGGGGCGGGGTGGGCGCAGCCTCAGGTCCCTGCTGATTGCTTGTTAAGTCTCATTCTGGGAACTTGTTATGGGAACTCAGCCTCCGCTGTGGATACAGCCATCTTGTTACAGAAACCCCACCTCCGCTGTGGGTGCAGTCATCTTGTGTTACGGAAACCCGCGCCTCCATTGTGGGTGCCGCCATCTTTGTGGTGGAGTGACAGTCAATTTGCATATTCCCTTTCTTATATAGAATTATTGGCTACTAGAGGCCTGGTGCATGAAATTCATGCACTCAGGGGAGTCCTTCAGGCCAGCCTGCGCCCTCTTGCAGTCCAGGAGCCCTTGGGGGATGTTTGACTGACGGCTTAGGCCCGCTCCCTACAGTCAGACATCCTTAGTGCTGCCACAGAGGGCTTCTGGCTGAGTGGCGCTCCCCCTGTGGGAGCACACTGACCACCAGGGGGCAACTCCTGTGTTGAGCATTTGCCCCCTGGTAGTCAGTGCACATCACAGCAACTGATCATTCTGCTGTTTGATTTGTTTATTAGCCTTTTATTATATAGGATATTTTCTATGCTGTACTTTACATCCCCATGACTATTTTGTAACTACCAATCTGTACTTCTCAATCCCTTTACTTTTTCATCCATCTCCTCAACCCTTCTCTCCTCTGGCTACCATCAGTCAGTTCTCTGTATCTACAAGTATGTTTCTATTCTGTTTGTATACTTTGTTATTTAGATCCTACATATAAGTGAAATTATATGATACTAGAGGCCCAGTTCACGGATTCATGCACCGGTGGGGTCCCTCGGCGTAGCCCATGGGGATCAGGCTGAAACTGGCAATCCAACACCATCTGCCGCTCCTGCCTGCTGCTCCCGCTCATCCTGGCCCTGCTGCGCTTGGTGCGGGCTACCGCCTAGTCAGTCCTAATTGGGAGAGGCTCATGCCACCACAGCATTGAGCGTCTGTGGTCAGTGAGCGCCATAGTGACCGGTCGTTCAGTCATTCGGTCACTTAGGCTTTTATATATATAGATTTGTCTTTCTCTGACTGACTTATTTCACTTAGCATAATACCCTCAAGGTTCATTCATGCTGTCACAAATGGTAAGATTTATTTCTTTTTTTATGGCCAAGTGATATTCTATTGTATATATGTACCACCACTTTTTTTACCCACTTGTCTATTGATGTGTACTTGAATTGATTTCATAGTTTAGCTATCCTATCTAATAAAAGAGAAACATGCAAATTAACCATACCTCCATTATGCCCACAAGCCACACCCACCAGCTAATCAGGAGCGAGTATGCAAATTAACCCAACAAATATGGCAGCGGCCACAGAGCTGGAGCAAGCAGGAGGCTTGGGTTGCCCCCAGCGATGGAGGAAGCTAAGCTTCCCGCCCGCCCTGGCTGGCCCTGTCCTCCACTCAAAACTACAAAGTTTCAATTATAGAAGATAAATAAATCCCAACAAAAATGGAAGCAGCCACAGATCTGGAGAGAGCAGGAGGCTTGGATTGCCCCTGGTGATGGAGGAAGCCAAGCTTCCCACCAGCCTGGCCTGCCCTGGCCTCCACTCAAGGCTACAAAGTTTCAATTATAGAATATAAATAAATTCCAGACACCAGGGCCTCCACTTGGGTCACCGGGGGGTGTGGCCGGCCTGCAAACCACCAAAGGCCCCTTGCCCAGGCCACCCCATGCCCTAAGGGAACCCCCACCCTGATCCAGGACACCCTTCAGGGCAAACCAGCCAGCCCCCACCCATGCACCAGGCCTCTATCTTATCTAATAAAAGAGTAATATGCAAATTGACCATGACTTCAACACACAAGATAGCTGCCCCCATGTGGTAAAAGATGGCCGCCAAAAGATGGCCAGCAAGGGAGGGCAGTTGGGAGGAACCAGGCCTGCAGGGGAGAGCAGTTGGGGGGGACCAGGCCTGCAGGGGAGGGCAGTTAGGGGTGACCAGGCCTTCAGGGGAGGGCAGTTAGGGGTGATCAGGCTTGCAGGGGAGGGCAGTTAGGGGCAATAAGGCTGGCAGAGGAGCACCACAGTTTCTGCCAGGTGATCAACCAGCTGCTAGCACCAGCCCTGCTCACACCTGCTGCTGGCACTGGAGCCACCACTTGCACTCGCTGCTGGCACCTGGCACAGGTCCCGATCACTTGGCACCATCAGCAGGTGCAAGCAGCGGCTGATCTGAATAACCCGTGAAGACTTCTCCACCTCTCCCTGCTCCTGAGGGGCAATCTGGGGCAGCAGCTGCCGCTCGCACCCACTCACAGCGCCGGCCCTGCTCGCACCCACTGCTGGCGCTAGCCCCAATCATTCCACACTGTCAGCAGGTGCAAGTGTGGCCAGTGCCGTCAGCGTGTGGGAGCAGCGGCAGCAGAGCAGGGCTGCTGGCAGACAGGGGACCAGGGGCCACAGCAGGAGGGGCCAGGCAGGGGCACGGAGGATGGGCTGAGACCTGCCTCTGTGCCCACTGCAGCCTCGTGGCTCACAGTTCTTTTCACATTAAGGACTTAAATGTGAAAGAGAAAACTTTAAAACTTCTAGAAGGAAATATTAAAAGAATATGTATTATGACTTCCCACTCTTGATCATCTACCTCATTTGTAAATTTTTGGTACAATATTTCATTCCTTTAGAATTTCTGGGCTTTTAAAGGAACCAATTAAGTGAAGAAGAAAGCTCTATTAATAATTTTTTTAAATCAATAGGAGACATTTTCCAGGTATTATTTGTTTATTTCTAAATTGGATCTCTGAAGGCTAACTTACAGAAAGAGACTCTAAAGATACAATTACAATTCAGAATGAGAGGACTGCATCACTGCAGACCAGTCTTAGATCTGGAAGAGACCTTCCCAAGGTCATCTGGTCTGATCCCCCTTGCAATGTAAGAATTTCTTCTTTCACATTTCATGAGCTTGCTCAGCTATAATCCTTCAAACAGAACATTTCTGGTGACTGTTTCAGAGATAAGTCTGTTCTATTTTTTTTGTCCTAGCCAATCATCTATATATATAAAAGCCTAAGTGACCATCGCAACCGAACAGATGACCGAACAGTCTGTGTGGGGCAACCAGTCCGGCAGGGGGGTTAGTGACTGGCGACCAAAAGACCAAGCAGCAGGCTGTGTGGGGTGACCAGGCCCACAGGGGGCACAGTTGAGGGTGACCAGGCCAGTGGGGGGGGCAGTGAGGGGCAACCAGGCTGGCAGAGGGGGGCAGTGAGGGGTGACTAGGCCAGTGGGGGGGACAGTTGGGGGTAACCAGGCTGGCAGGGGGGCAGTTAGGGCGACCAGGCCAACGGGGGGGGCAGTTTGGGGCAACCAGGCCAGCAGGGGGGGCAGTGAAGGGCAACCAGACTGGTGGGGGGGCAGTTAGGAGCAACTAGGATGGCAAGTGAGGAATTTGGGGGTGACCAGGCCAATGTGGGGGAAGTTAGGGGTGATCAGGCAGGCAGGCAGGTGAGTAGTTAGGAGCCAGTGGTCCCAGATTGTGAGAGGGTTCATGCTGGGCTGAGGGGACCCCCCCCCCTCGCCCCATGCACAAATTTCATGCACCGGGCCTCTAGTTACAAATATAAAAAGGGAAAACACAGCTCCCAGGCAATAGGAGCTCATGTGCATTGCCATAATTTCTATATCTCAATAGGTGGTTTCCCAAGATATTTTCTCCAGAATGTTTTTCAAAATGACCCCTTAGATTGCATAACTAATAAAAAACACAGAATGCCCCAAAGCCTCTTGTATATAGAAAAGTAACTAGTTGAAGCTAGTCACCATCGTCTAAATTCTACATTCCAGAAGTATCAAGTCATTCGAAAAGGCACAAGACTTTCAATTATGAAAATCACACACTAGCAGCTTTATAGGGCGTGACAATAATCAGATTATCAATGAATCAGAGATGAATGTTTAAAGCTGCTTTGGAAAAGATTCTAAACAAGACATAGAAGCTAAGTATCAAGCAATTTCATTTAAAAAAATCAAAATATGCCAGATAAGAAAGGCCCCAATAAGTCATTTAATCCAGTTGTATTACACAGAATACAAGTTTTACAAGAGGTTCCAAATCAGAAGGATTTCATGGTTAACACATGCTAAAAAAAAAAAAAAAAGGCAATTCATACTAATGTTCCTTCTAGATTAGCATGTTACAAGATCTTGATGATTGAAAGAATCCTATTTAATTTTGCTTAACTTAGTACATCTCAAATATATCTAGTTATAACCAACCTTTTTTCTTACTAACACCTAGCAAAATATTAATGCACCTCAAATATACTCCAAGAAATGATAACCTAGTTCAACTCTTTTCACTTGAAAGATGAGGGAAGAATGTTCCAGAAAAGATTTTTAAATGCCTAACTAAATAAAGAAAACCACTTAGTTGCAGAGCCAGGACTACAACCCAGGTATATGCCAGTTTATAAAGTTGGAGCATTCTTCTCTTCTGCCTTTGTTTCAAAATCCCCAGGGAAGGATGGCATTCCAAACATAACCGTAGATTGGTTTCTTGGTCTGCTCCTTCATTTCCTCTTTAGGGAAAACTTTACTACCTATAGCACTGGTTTGTAACCAGATGAGTGGGGTGCTAAGAGAGATCAAGAAGGGGTGTTTAACAGAATCTGTAGAGCAAGGAACATTTTAAATGATAGGTATACTTTTTATCTGGGTAAAAAGAACTCCTAATAATGTTTTATATTTTAAATTATGAAGAGTATTACATTATTGATTATCAAAAGTAATATAGATTTTAAAAGGCTGTGAAACACAATAAGAACATAAATGAAGAGAACATAATCTCGCCTTACATAGATCTTTCTAGAGGAAATAACATTTAAGCCCACAAAGAACAAGTCAGCCAGCCATGCCAAAGCAAGAATGGTTGAATGGTGTTCCAGACAGAAAGGGTAGTAAATTTTAAGGACTAGAGGCAAGAGAGATGTTGCCATGACTAAGGAGATGCAAATAGTTCAGTGTGGATAAAGGAGAGAGAAGGCTGTTGTAGTGAGTGTGGGGGGAGCAAGGGAATGAGGGTGGTGGGGAAAGGTATGTATTCAGAGATAAACAACATAGTAAAGGACAGAAGAGAGGTCAGATCACAAAGGTTCTTGTATCCCATGCAATGGAATTGATCTTTATCATGTCAGCAATAGCAAAACATTGAATAGCAAAACATTGAAAGGTTTCAGCAAGAGATTTATATATATAATCAGATAGGCATTATAAAAATCACTTGGGGAAACATCCATACTTTCTCATAGAAGGAAGTTTTTACTGTGCTCAAATTTTTCTGGAGATTAATTTCCATTTTTTTTAACCAGTGTGCCTTCGTTCTGAGTGTGAGTGATTATTGTGTAGGATCTAAGAAGAAATTCTGACAGTCTAAATCACTCCAGAGATTGACGTGCAAAAGTCAGATTACTAAAAGAGCACAGCTGACTCATAAGCAGTAATATAAATTTCCCAAGTTAATAAATACTGCAGTTGGGTTCACTAGGAAACACATTTGCTATTTCTAAGATAGTAGATTCAATGGGAACACTTTATTTGTAAGTGATGTTAAAGTTTATAATATTCTAATTGAATAAATAAAATATTTTTTTCATAATTTAACTTGTGATTGTCTTGGAATAAATGATTCATCAAGATATTGTATCACCCAGCTGACATGGCTCAGTGGTTGAGCGTTGACCTATGAACCAGGAGGTCACGGTTCGATTCCTGGTCAGGGCACATGTCCGGGTTGCAGACTCTATCTCCATTGTGGGGCATGCAGGAGGCAGCCAATCAATAATTCTCTCTCATCACTGATGTCTCTCTCTCCCTCTCCCTTCCTCTCTGAAATCAATAAAAATATATATTTTTTAAAAAGATATTGTCTCAACCACCCTCACCCCAGGACTTATATTGAAGAAGCTCATCACCACATTTTTGAAGATCCTGCAATAGCTGCAATGTAGTGATCCTCATGACCAATTTACCTGAACTGTATTCATTTTACAATGAAATATTTGAATGAAGATAGCAACTGTATTAGGGCCCCTATTCCACTTAGACTGTTCCATTGAGACTCCCAATGCCATACAACCATCCGTTGGTGCCTTAAATTCTTTGTCATCTTCAAATCCCTTTAGAAGCATGAATAATAATTATACTAGAAGCATAAATAATAATCAAACAAAAATAATATGAAAAATGCAGTACTTTCGATATCCTAGGCACCATGCTACACACTACATGTATTATCTTATACATATATAAAATCCTTTACAAATCCCATGAGTCAGATACTGTTAAGATCCCAATTGAACACATGAGCAAACTATTCCTTAGAGGGATTAAGTAAACTGCCCAAGGTCATACACCTTGTGATCAAAATCAGAATTCAAATCCAGGTTTGTATGACTGCAAAACATAACTCTTAACCCTATACTTTCTTTCTAGTATTTCTAGTTACTTATGATATACTAGAGGCCCAGTGCACAAAATTTGTGCACAGTAGGGGGTCCCTCAGCCTGGCCTGCACCCTCTTGCAACCCAGGACCGCTGGCTCATAACTGCTCACCTGCCTGCCTACCTGACTGCCCTTAACCTCTCTGATTGCCTGCCTGATAGCCCCTAACCACTCACCTGCCTGCCTGATTGCCCCTAACTACTCTGCCTGCCTGCCTCATCACCCCTAACTGCTAACATGCCTGCCTCATCACCCCTAACCACTCACATGCCTGCCTCATCACCCCAAACCACTCTGCCTGCCTGCCTGATCACCCCTAACTGCTGGCCTGCCTACCTGATCTCCCCTAACTACTCTGCATGCCTTCTTGATCACTCCTAACTGCTTGCCTGCTTGCCTGATTGGCCCTAACTGCCTCTGCTTCGGCCCCCACCACTGCAGCTTCATCTGAAAGGACGTCCGTAATGATGTCCAGAAGGTCATTCAGCTGTCCAGTCTAATTAGCATATTACGCTTTTATTATTATAGATTATACTAGAGGTTCAATGCATAAAATTCGTGCACCAGGAGGGGTCCCTCAGCCCAGCCTGCACCCTCTCTAATCTGGGACCCCTCGGGGGACATGCCTCTCACAATCCGGGATGCTGGCACCTAACTTCTCACCTGCCTGCCTGCCTGATTGCCCCTAACCGCTTCTGTCTGCCAGCCTGATCACCACCTAACTGCTTCCCTGCTGGCCTGATTGATGCCTCACTGCTCCCCTGCCAGCCTGATCACCCCAACTGCCCTCCTATTCCATGACCCGCCTCCTCCGCTGGGACCTGTCTCCTCCCTGCAAGGTGGTGGAGATGCAGGGACTGGCCTCCTCCATGCCTTGTGGAGCCACGGGATCCCCAGGCCTCACCACATGGAGTGGCTGCTGGGCCTGCCTCTGCTGTGCGTGTGGCCATCTTGTGGTGGCCATTTTGTGGTGACATTATGTGTGAGGGCTCAAGGACCACCTAGGTTTTTATTAGTAAAGATAGCACTCACCATATGTTTAGAACTGTGCCAGTCAATTTATCAGGACTATATAATTTAACCTTTAAACTAACCTACCAAAGTTAACATTATCCATATGTTACAGATTAAGAAACCAAAGCTCAAAAAACTTATTTAAATTACCAATGGTCATACAGGTATTAAGAAGCAAAAGCAAAATTTATATCCTGATTTGTCTGATTCTAAATCTGTTTGTTTAACCACAATCTATGCCATTAGAGTATGATAACATAAACCAGTAGTTTCCAGCTGTTCCTCATAGAACACCATGGCTCTGAGTACATGGGTCAAGGGTCACCATGGTAGAGGGAGAAGTTGGCAGGGGGAGCAGAAAGGAGGCTGAGAGTGTATGCCCCTCTTTCTCATTTATCTTATAATGCAAATGTACAACTTCACTGTTTTATATTTTTGATTTCAAGGTTTCAAAAGAAGAAAGTGTTTCACTATTTTTTAAAGGTAGATATCCATTGCTTCAAGTTTTTACCTGCTAATGGCTTAACAGAGATTGGTTGACAGTCATCTGAGACCCGAGGGGATGGAACTCCAGAATGACACTGGGATAAGCATAGCTGTGAAGACCTGGTATAGCATGGAGCAGGAAAATCTAGAATATGGGGATCTTAAGGGAAAAACAGGGATCTCTTTTTTCTCCCCATCTCTACTTCTGAGTGCTTCTAAACTTCCAGTCTCTGATTCCAAGAATATAGAAAGAAGAAAGAGGTGTCTGAAAGTTAACAGCTACAACATCAATTTCCCTGCCTCCTAAAGTGTCAGTGGACTTTAGCCTCCAAGCAATGAAAGCCTTCCCCAGGCCAATCTTGTGGATTAGAAAGTCACATTTCCTCTGTTCTTCCCAAAAATGGGGGGAGGGGAGGAATGGGCCTCATGAAACTAAATGACCTTTATTCTGCCTCACAGACATCAAATAGAACCAAATATAATGTTTCCTAGATATATTCCATGGAACCCGCAAGACACTCCTTGAGAAAAAAAGTTCTCACAGACAAATAAGTGTTAGAAATGCTTCATAAACTCTGTCTCAAAGATAGGGTGACCTATAATTAGTCATCCAAACTAGGTCACTTCTGAGTGCCAAAAGGAATGTTATTAATAATTACACTGAGACAACAAGTACATACTGGAAATGTCCTGGCTGAATTGGGACCCATGATTAGTCTGCTGATTAACTCAGGACTTTCCAAATTTATTTGGCCACAGAACAATTTTCCCCCCTGTAACACCTGCTAACCCCATGGAGATCATTATTCCACAAAATATAATTTGGAGAACACTAAAGTTAGAGGTCTTATAAGAATCTTCATGAAATACAATAGACCAATGCTTCCCAAACATTTTCTGTCAATGTATACCTAGGAAGGAAATTAATTGTTGTAAAAAGGTAAATGGATGAGGCTCCTTATAGCCAGAAAGGACTGCCCAAGGGAGTGGGGTGTTTGCAGGGCTTATTATCTCAGCTTTCATTATCCTCTGACACATACACAGATTGAGCATCTAGGCCAGGAAGCTGTGAATAGACCAAAACACACCCACAAATGATCTCCATGTGTTTCTCTTCCTTGAAGACCAATCAAAGATGATTAGATTAAATTAAATGAAGGCAATGAAGGATTTACAAAAAGACTTTTTATTGAATTTATTGGGGTGGCATTGGTTAATAAAATTATATAGGTTTCAGGTGTACAATTCTTTAACCTTTTGCACTCGGATGTCGAGTGCAAATTACTTTTTGAATGTATCAATAATTTGAAATATAAAAAAATCCAAATAAATAAGTTTGTATGAAAAGAAACTCCAGTTTTTTATTCTACTGCCGCGCTTTGTAAAATCTGGGGTATTTAAAAAATTAAATCCAGAGTAGAATAAAGGAATTGAGAAAAAAGCAAGCAAGTGCAAAGGGTTAATACTTCATCTGTATATTGTATTGTGTATTCACCGCCCAAAGTTAAGTCTTCTTCCATCACCATTTATCCTCCCTTTTTGCTTTCTCTTGGCCTCTTTTGTTACCTGGGATTTGGATCACTGTCAAAAATCTTGAAAATTATGGGAAATGGAACAAATCTCCTAATTAACTCAATCTATTCATCAAGACACTGGAAAAAAAAAAGAGATCCTTGTGCTTCACATAAGATCCCCATAGAAAAACAAAACCTATATTAAATATTTCAAATAGAGTTTAATACAAGAATTGGTTATACAGGCAGTAGACAATTGATAAAGCATAAAAGGGAGCACTGAGGCAACATAGAGACCGAGCTCAAGCTCAGGCCTCGGACTTCTGAGGAGGGGGCACTGCCCAGTGATTCTGGCACATCAGAGGGGTTCAGTGAGGCTGATTCAGGAGTGCAAAAGAAGGAGGAGACTTGGTCCATTCACAGTTTCCTGACCAATCAACCAACTGTAGATGATTCCAATCATTCAATTGTGTAAGTGATACTCAGAATGGGCAAGCTCGGCCTCTCATCACAGGTTCTTGTCCTACAAAGTTTGAAGAATAAAATTCATGGACTAAAAGATTTTAAGCAAAAATGTGGAAGTTTTATTATAAACGTATACAAACTCTCCCTGGGAAGGGATTCCCAAATGGAGAAAACCTTCTCTCTCTCTCTAATGGGAAAAAACCTAGTCCTGTGAGTCTCCTTGTCTACTGGTTTATAAATGGTGGAAGCTCTTTGTCTGTTCATGACACTTTCTAATTGGACCCTTCCTTATTTCATATCCCCTGTGCTTTCCTAATTGGTCATTTTCTCCTTCTTCCTTGCATGGTTTCAGTTTCAAAGCCCACCTGTTGCCCCCACTTCTTCTTTCCCTTATCTTGTAACATTCTTATAAATAATATAGCAGCTTGGAGCTGTCTCTGCCTGTCACCTATGCATTCCTCTCCCATGGACCCCTCCCCCCCTTCCCTAAAGCTGCCTCTCCTGTCTCTAAACTCCTTTCAGAAGCATTTGGAAATGAAAAGATTTTGACTGTTCAGGTACTGAGTTTGATACCAGCACCAGCAGAGACTCCCTACCAGAGACCGCTGTTGAACTAAGGAAAGCTCTCAGGTAGTTCTTGATAAGCCTGGATTTACTTAGCTCAATAGCCCCACAGAAAACATCTTGGAGAGGAGAGGGGTTTGATTCAAATGGGAATTTGAAGCACCAAAGCCATATAAAATGCTTTGAAAATTTCATTGAGGAAGTGGGAGGTAAAAGGGAGATGGAGGAAAGAGAGGGACTTGAGAGATGTTCCCACATTTTTTTATCCAGAAGGGAAAATCAACCATTCAAAAAGTGTTTTAAGCAAGGAAACAAGGTTTGAAGGTTAATCTCCTGCCATATGCTTTTACATTGCATTATTCATTTCATGATGACCATTTTGCCCAGTTTAGCTCTTCAATTAAAAATCAGAAGCAGCCCTGACCAGTTTGGCTTAGTGGACAGAGCGTTGGTCTGTGGACTGAAGGGTCCCAGGTTCGATTCCAGCCAAGGGCACATGCCCAGATTGCAGGCTTGATCCCCAGTAGGGGCGTGCAGGAGGCAGCCAATCAATGATTCTCTCAGTGGTTGAGCATCGAACCAGGAAGTCATAGTTTGATTCCCGATCAGGGCACATGCTGGGGTTGCAGGCTCAATCCAATTGTGGGGCGTGCAGGAGGTAACCAGTCAATGATTCTCACTGATGTTTCTATGTCTCTCTCCCTCTCCCTTCCTCTCTGAAATCAATTAATTTTTTTTAAATCAGAAGCAGCCATCCAAAATTTATTTCAGAGTAGGATACACTCTACTTACCTTCCTCAAAGTTTCTGTGGAAGAAGGAAGAGCACAGGAATTCCCCTACACCCTAGTCAAGGAGAAAGTATTGTAGTGCTCCACTGAGCAGAAAGAATATAATGGGCCTCAGATTAAAGGTTATGGTCTGAGATTATAAACTGAAAAAATATTGAAAACTGTCATATTCAGAGAGGTAGTTTATTTTAAAGGTTATGATTGTAGGTACTGGGATATTGTATAATCATAACGTTTAAAATAGACTGTCTCTCTGAATATGACAGTTTTTACATAAACAAATTGAGAGATAAAAATCACATAGTCATATCAACTGATGCAAAAAAAGCATTTGACAAAATCCAACACCTTTTCTTGATAAAAACTCTCAGCAAGGTGGGAATAGAAGGATCATGCCTCAACATAATAAAAGCTATATATGACAAACCCACAGCCAACATCATACTCAATGGGCAAAAACTAAAACCATTTCCCTTAAGAACAGGAACAAGACAGGGATGCCCATTCTCACCACTCCTGTTCGACATAGTACTGGGAGTACTAGCCATTGCAATTAGACAAAAAGAAGAAATAAAAGGCATCCAAATTGGAAAAGAAGAAGTAAAACTGTCCTTATTTGCAGCTGACATGATATTATACATAGAAAACCCTAAAGACTCCATCAAAAATTATTAGACTTAATAAATGAATTCAGCAATGTAGCAGGATACAAGATTAACGCCAAGAAATATATGGCATTTCTATATACCAATAGTGAACTTACAGAAAGAGAGACTAAAAAAGCAATCCCATTTACCATCACACCAAAAAAATTAAGATACCTAGGAATAAACTTAACTAAGGAGGTAAAAGACCTATATGCAAAAAACTATAGGACACTGAAAAAAGAGATAGAGGAAGACATAACAGATGGAAGAACATACCATGTTCATGGATTGGTAGAATCAACGTCCTCAAAATGTCCATACTGCCCAAAACAATCTATAGATTCAATGCAATCCTCATTAAAATACCAATGGCATATTTCATAGACCTAGAATGAACTTTCCAAAAACTCATCTGGAATAAAAAAAAGACCCTGCATAACTGCAGCAATCCTGAGAAAGAAGAACAAAGTAGGTGGGATCTCAATACCAGATATCAAGCTGTATTACAAAGCTACTGTTCTCAAAACAGCCTGGTACTGGCACAAGAACAGACATATAGACCAGTGGAACAGAATAGAGAACCCAGAAATAGACCCAAACCACTATGCTCAATTAATATTTGACAAAGGAGGCATGAACACACAATGGAGTCAAGACAGTCTCTTCAATAAATGGTGTTGGGAAAATTGGACAGATACATGCAAAAAAATGAAACTAGGCCACCAACTTACACCATACACAAAAATAAACTCAAAATGGATACAGGACTTAAACTTAAGATGGGAAACCACAAAAATACTAGAGGAATCCACAGGCAGCAAAATCTCAGACATAGGTTGAAGCAATTTCTTCACCAATACCACTCCTAGGACAATGGAACCTAAAGAGAAAATAAACAAATGGGCAGTAGACAATTGATAAAGCATAAACTACATCAAAATAAAAAGCTTTTGCACAGCAAAAGAAACCATCAACAAAACAACAAGAAAGCCCACTGCATGGGAGAACATATTTGCCAATGTTATCACCAATAAGGGTTTCTCCAACATTTATAGGGAACTCATACAATTTAACAAAAGGAAGATAAACAACACAATCAAAAAATGGGCAATGGACCTAAATAGATACTTTTCGAAAGAAGACAGAAGGAAGGCCAAGAGACATATGAAAACATGCTCAAAGTCTGAGAGATGCAAATCAAAATGACAATGAGGAACCATCTCACACCTGTCAGAATGGCTATCATCAACAAATCAACCATCGACAAGTGTTGGTGAGGATGCAGAGAAAAAGGAACTCTCATGCACTGTTGGTGGGAATGCAGACTGGTGCAGACACTGTGGAGAACAGTGTGGAGTTTCCTCAAAAAACTAAAAATGGAACTCCCATTTGACCCAGTGATCCCACTTCTAGGAGTATATCCCAAGAAACTAGAAACACTATTCAGAAAAGATATATGCACCCCTACATTCATAGCAGCACAATTCACCATTGCTAAGATTTGGAAACAGCCTAAGTGCCCATCAGCAGATGAGTGGATTAAAAAACTGTGGTACATCTATACAATGGAATACTACGCTGCGGTAAAAAAAAAGAAGGAATTATTACCATTTGCAACAGCATGGATGGAGCTATAGGGCATTATGCTAAGCGAAATAAGCCAGTCAGAGAAAGATAAATATCACATGATCTCACTCATTTATGGAATGTAATGAACAACATAAACTAATGAACAAACACAGATCCAGAGACAGAGAAGCATCGATCATACCGTCAAACCTCAGAGGGAAGGTAGAGGAAGGTGGGGGTAAGGGGGAGAGATCAACCAAAGGACTTGTATACATGCATATAAGCCTAACCAATAGACACAATAGGGGGATGAGTGCATGAGTGGGGGTGGAGTGGGGGACAATGGGGGGATAAGGACACATATGTAATACCTTAATCAATAAAAAAAATTTAAAAATAAAAAGTTTCTTAAGCTTCAGTTTCTTTATTTGTGAAATTGTTGTATCCATGTACAATATATCTTTTTGCCCCACACCAGCTGTTAAAAATCACTCAGAACTTCTTTGCATTCTTTGTAAAGAAGCCCTGTGCATTGAACGTATATCATACTGAAGATTTCAAAGGCAAGTTGGAGGAGATTTAGAAACAAAACATTTTTCTCCAAAAATCTGTTTGATATCTCTTTACATCTTACTTCTCACAGCCAGTAGGTCTCCTTTTCTGCAATCTTTTCTATTGTGCGTAGCCTCCCCAGTTTCGGTTTCTCCCTTTCAGCATGGTTATATTCCTCTTTCTTTGGTAAAATGAATTGTCTCTGTCTAGGGACTTCCAAACTCACATACCTGTACTCAACTCTACTTAGCAAAGGACCCTCCAGTTGTTACACAGCAAAAGATTATAAATAACACTTTTTGCTCTCTCATGTGGATAATTACGGTAACTACCAAACAAGGCTATTATGAAATTAAATGAAATAATAAATCTAAAGTGGTTTGCATACTAGCACATAGATGTTAACCAAATGTTAGCTGCTGCTACTGTTGTTCTTTTGATTATTATTATTATTTAACTTATGGAATCCTTCACTGAGCATATTTTGCCAGTGTCAGTTAAAATGATGATATGGGAAGAATGAAAGTACTTGAGGTTTTAATGAAAAAATATTTATTTGAAAAACACAACCTAAAAAATCAGATTCTGTACCTTTAAGAAAGATCCACTTTGCCTGGGCATTTGTTTTCTTCCCCCCTGCCACCCCGTTGAGTATTTGCAATATAACCATCCTCAAGTAGTAAATTGATTCAGGCACCATCCACATCCTATGTTCTGGGGAGTAAACATAATTTTACATCTTTTGAGAGAAATAAAAAGAAACATAGCATTATTGGGCTCTTACTCTTTGATCAGCAAAGTACTACATACTGTGGTTACTTAATACTCAAGAAAACTCTATGAAGTAAGTGATATTATTATCCCACTTGGAATCTTGGTCTCAGAGATGTTAATTAATTTTAGTTTTATTCCTTGGTTTGGATAGAACACCACCAAATTAGTGCCAGCCACAGACACCCATCGCAACAAAATCTCTTCATCTAGAGGGGAAAGAGCCCACCTTTTCCAAGGTATGTTGCATAGTTTTTCAAAATATCTTGAAATCTAAATACTTTATAAAGTGATTTTGTCCTTTTCCAATGGATTTATTTTTTTTTTGTAGACAATTTTTCACAGCTGTTGGATTGTCAAAAGAAAATAAAAGAATATTCTTGCTAATCTTTTTCCCTCCCCTGATCATCATTTCTTTACATCGAGGGAGAGTAGAGAGGCTGAGTGCCTGAGCTCCCTCCTGCCAGGCATGCACATCTATTAACAAAAACTCTATTGTATTCATCCATATTTCTTTTTTAAAAAAATAATTCTTTATTGTTGAAAGTATTACATATGTCCCCTTTTTCCCCATCATTGACCTCCTCCAGATCCCCCCAGGCCCTCACCACCCCATTGTCTATGTCCATGGGCCATGCATATATGCATACAAGGTCCACCCTCCCCCGCCTTCCTTCCGAGATTCCACACTCTGTTCCATGCTTCCATGTACTGGATCCACTCTGTTCATCAGTTTATTTTGTTACTTACATTCCACATATGAATGAGATCATGTGATACTTGTCTTTTTCAAACTGGCTTATTTTGCTTAGCATGCCACTCTCCAGGTTCTTCCATGCTGTCTCAAAGGGTAAGAGATTCTTCTTTTTTACAGCTGCATAGTATTCCATGGTGTAAATGTACCACAGCTTTTTTTATCCACTCATCTATTGATGGGCACTTGGGCTGTTTCCAGATCTTAGCTATTGTAAATTGTGCAATATTCAGCTACATTTCTTACCCTTCACCCTTTTTTCTCCAACCACTCAAGATAGAAAGTCATGGGATATCTGACCCTGGACTGTTCAGTAACTTCTAATTCTCCACTTCTTTTCTAAAACCAGCATCTAGAAAGGGGCCTAGAGATGGTTGCTTTCAACTCCCAGGCAAACCTTGTCCTCTGCACAAACCCATTCTACCTTCTGCCTGGGACCACCTCTTTCACACAGCTCTAAGCAAGTAGAAGCAGCAGATTTGAAGCAGGAAGGAGTGGGGAGTTAGATTTTGGACTTGAGGTGATTGTGAGATATCTTAATAGAGATACAGATCTGGGGCTCAAGTCAGAGCTCTGGACTGAAGACCCAGAAATGAGAGAAGGTACCCAAGGCCAAAAAAAAATAGGTGAGGCTATGCAAGGAATAAATTAAGGAAAAAAGGAAGGGAAGAAAGAAAGAGGAGCATGTTTAGAACAGAAGTCGGGCTGGGCTATGTGACAATGGCAGGGGCATGAGAAGGAAGATTTACTAGGGAAATGAGCAGAGGGCAGAATGCCCATCTCTATATCTCACTCTGCCCACATCCCATCAGCTGTTGGCTGGGCAGTACCTGATGCATGTTTATGAACTCCATCATCAGCAGTCTTTTTTTTTTTTATTGTCTCAGGTACTGGCTATCATCTCACTTCTACACATTTTTTTCCTCAAGGACTCTGAGGAACAACTTGTTTTTCATTCAACATCAGATTGAATCACATATTTTGTTTAAGCAAGGAGATGTAAATAGCTTTTGCCTACTTATACGTGCAATCTATAAAAGCAGAACTCATAGAAACAGAGAGTAAAATGTTGGTCACCAGGAGCAACAGGGTAGGGAAAATGGAGAGATGTTGGTCAAAGGGTATGAACTTCCAGTTATAAGAAGAATAGGTTCTGGGGATTTAATGTATAGTATGGTGATTAGAGTTAATAATACTGTATAATATACTTGAAAGTAGCTGAGAATAGATTGTAAATATTCTCAACACAAAGAAGAAGTGACAATTATGTGACATGATGGATGTGTTAGCTAACCCTATGGTGATCATCATTTTGCAATATAACTATCAAATCAACACATACACCTTAAATATACACAATGTTATATGTCAATTATATCTCAATAAAGCTAGAAAAAAAATAGTTCTAGTCTAAAAAAAGTGGTTCCCCAATCAAACAAGTTTGGAAAATGCTGAATGCTACAATCTGAGAGTCACAACACGTAGTACAGTCAAACCTCCGTTCTCAAACATCTCCCATCTCGAACAATTCGCTCTCAACCTGACACTTTCATGATCAGTTACACATCTCTCAGGAGACAAAGGAGAGAATGTGGGAGTATGAGTCACTTTACTGCTAAACTTCATGTTGTTAGCATCCCAGGAAATTGTGCTGTGAATATTTTCATGTTCTTTTGCTTTTGTTGCTGCTTATTATTATTAAATTTTCATTTTTACTGTACATTTTATTTCCTTTTTTGTTAAATTTGCACTTACATTTCATGTCCTTTTTGTTTTTAAAGTGTTTCTAAATTAAACAGTACATTAGACATGTACTGTATATAAGAATGGTTAAAACAGGGAGTTATTTGGGGGTCATTTTATGTTGTTTCTAATGGGAAAAAAAATGATTCAGTTTTTGAACAGCCTTCCAGAATGAATTAAGTTTGAGAACCAAGGTTCCAAAGACTTTGCCAAGTCCTGCACTTAAAAAAACCCACACGGTTTTACTTTGCTTAACCAAGAATTTGCCCAATTCTTTGGTCCCAGAATTATTTTTTCTAATGTACTACTTACTAGCATCCAGTATCACATTGGGGACTGGGGTTTCAATATACAAATTTGGGGGAAACATAAATGTTCAGTTAATAGTACTGGCCCATACTGGAATATTTATGGCCTTTGCCTTTGGCCTCATTAACACCACATTCTCAAAAGCAGAATGAACCACCCTCAGAGAAGATAATACATACCTCCGCAACATGCAATTTTTCAGTGACCACCTCTGTTCTTTAAACATGCAGTTATAATTAATTAGAAGAGCAGTTCTTTCTCTGGAAAATCGCTTTGCAAAATGATAGTGTCTGCTACAGAAAATACCTTGCAGACATCTTTCAATTTAATACTTGAAAAAGTACAAATGTGTACTTTAGCTCATTTTTCCTAGCTGGTATCATGTTGTAAGCACTAGTTTGCCAGAAAACTTTCTTTTACTTAATCAGTTTGGAATTCGAATTGTATACAGTAAAATTGAGTTACAGACCAAGTTCCTTTAAAATTAGTAGCTCAGGCAATTGTTCAGTATAAGACATTTAAAAAGCAAACTATATGAGTTTTTGAATGATGGGAAATAGAATAAGCTTATTTTCTGACTAGTAGAGAGAGTGAATGGAAAAGTAATTTATTCATGCCATTATGTCTTCCTTTATAGACCAAGGTTTTTACTCTTTCTGGCAACTATGAGAACATCTACTGAGCCCCTCTTTCATTTACTGTATGGTAGTACAGTGGATATGACTGTGAAGTTGTGTACTGGCTTCTATTCCTCTCCACAACTGACTTACTAGCTAGTTTTCTCAAGTTATTTAACTTTGCTTTGTCCCAATTTTCTAATCAATTGTTATGCTATCTAGAAGTTTCTAGGAAGAACTTAAATCCCATAGTCTATTATTCCAACTACCTCACTTGTTTAACTCCAAGAATGAGTGCTTGGTAGAGATGACCAAAGCCTAGAATATTTCTGAGCCTATTGCAAAAGATTGGAGCTATCTGTATGAAGAGACAATAACAGTTGAAATTCTTTCCTTCTCAGCCTATAACCTTTTAGATTTGATTCTGTTGACTGACCCTTTTGCCATCTTCTCCATACACCAGTGTCATAACAGGGTAAAGGGCACTCATTTGAAGGCGACACAATTTCATTAACCATACATCACTCCCCCAAAAAATGAATTAATGAACCTTGCCCTGGCCAGTTTGCTCAGTGATTAGAGCGTTGGCCCACAGACTGAAGGGTCTCTGGTTCTATTTCCAGTCAAGGGCATGTACCTCAGTTGCAGGCTTGATCCCTGGCCCTGGACAGGGTGCATACCAGAGGCAACCAATTGATGTGTCTCTCTCACATCGATGTTTTTCTTTCTGTCCCCCCTTCCTAACTCCATTCCATTCTCTATAAAAAAAAAATCAATGGAAAAAATATCCTCAGGTGAGGATTGAAAAAAAAATAAGAATTGGCTGGTGTTGCTCAGTGGTTAAGCATGGATCTATGAACCAGGAGGTAATGGTTCAATTCCCGGTCAGGGTACATGCTGGGGATGTGGGCTCGATCCCCAGTAGGGGGAAAGCCGATCAATGATTCCCTCTCATCATTGATGTTTTTCTCTCTCTCTCCCTCTCCCCTCCTCTCTGAAATCAATTATATATATACATACTAGAGGCCTGGTGCACAAAATTTGTGTACAGGGGGAGGGGTCCCTCAGCCCGACCTTCACCTTCTCCAATCCAGGAGCTGTGAGGGGATGTCCTACTGATGGCTTAGGCCCACTCCCCATGGTTCTCTGCTCTCTGAGGGGCCTGGCTGCTTTGCTGCTGCCACAGCAACAAAGCCCCCACACCCCATTGTCTGCTCTCTGTCTGCTGAGACTCGGGGCTTTGCTGCCACCACAGTGATGAAGCCCCCACACCCCGCTGTCCGCTCTCTGTCTGCAAGGCCTGGAGGCTTTGCCGCCGCTGCAGTGACGAAGCTCCCATGCACCACTGTCCAGTCTCAGCAGCTGGGCTGAAAGGACTGGGGGACTCCAGCGGGGCTGAGGGGACTGGGCGCTGCCATCTTGTAGCTATGGGCGCTGCCATATTTGTGACAGTGTGAGGGTCAATTTGCATATTCCCTCTTTATTAGATAGGATATTTTTTTAAAAAAAGAAGAAACTGCACAATTGTCAGTTTCAGGATCATTTTAGATCTTGCTTCCCAGTTGTCAGTTTGGCTCACATAAACTCATTTTTTAAAAAAAGAAAAGAATTAATGACCCATGAGCTAAACATCACAACTTATACAAAAGTTAACTCAAAATAGATCATAGATTTATATGTAAAACTAAAACTTTTAAGAGTTACAATAAGAGAAAACCTTCAGCATCAAGAGCTTTGTGAGTTCTTAGACATGACACCACAATCCAAAAAAGGAAGAATTGACAACCTTCTGGATGAAGCCAGGGCTGCAAGAGCTGAGGCAGCTGGGGCTGTGAAGGCCTACTCTTGCACAAATTTAGTGCATCAGGACTCTAGTTCTCTCTATAAAAGAACCTGGGGAGAGTGAAATAAGGAAAGGCCTAGAATAACAGGAGAGGGACTAGGTGGGGAAATGAACCTAGGCTGGGCTGCTTTGGCTCACTAAGACAGAGTAAAGGGACCCTTGAGGACAGGTCCAAGGGGTTTACCCAGGACAAACTGCCAGTACCCATTGCTGCTCTGGTTGCAAGCCTTATGGGATTGTTGTAGTGGCTAGAACAGCACTGGTGTTATACCAGTGGGGTCAGACCAGACCTGGGTTCAGCAACTTCAGTACTTGAGTTCTGGCTAGGAAAGAATTCAGAGCCAAGACAGAGAACATCCTATATAATCAAAGGCTAATATTCAAATTGTCCCCTTAACCAGGAGTTCGACCAGGAGCTCAACCAGGAGTTCGACCAGGGGGTGGGGTTGGCCCGCCAACCATCCGAGGCCCCTCTCCCTGGCCAGCCCCACCCCTGATCAGTCCCCCCACCCCAATTGGGGCAGGCCGGCCAGACCCACCCATGCACAAATTTGTGCACCAGGCCTCTAGTTTATTTATAAAATCACAGAGGTAGAAAAATTAATTCATAGAAGTAGACTGAGGAAATGAGTTATAGAAGTAAGGGAAGGTCCCTTGGAGTGAGGAAGCTATGTGCCTGATGGGGAGGGGAGGGGGAAGAAGAAGGGAAAGGCATGGGCATGTACCCTGGCAGGAGCATGCACTGGGTCCTCTATCCTAAATGTTTTAAAGGTGAAGATTTTAGGGGAAGTCCCAGGGGAAACTCTGAATAGTATATTCATCAGCTTTCCAGGTGTGTCCTTTCAGGGTTGGGGTCTCCACTGATTGATTGGTTGGCACCAGAGCAGGGGGTCATTATCCAATGCAGCTTATCCTGAGGTCAGCCATGAGGTTGCTGGTCTGGTTTTGCTGCTTTTTTGGGCCTGGAGCTGAAATACAACTGGGGCCTAAATGTTATCTCTTTGGAGGAAAGGTCAGGGGGTCCAAACCTGATGACCAGTAATATGTTAGAGCAGTGGTCGGCAAACTCAATCAACAGAGCCAAATATCAACAGTACAACGATTGAAATTTCTTTTGAGAGCCAAATTTTTTAAACTTAAACTTCTTCTAATGCCACTTCTTCAAAATAGACTCACCCAGGCCGTGATATTTTGTGGAAGAGCCACACTCAAGGGGCCAAAGAGCCGCATGTGGCTCGCGAGCTGCAGTTTGCTGACCATGGTGTTAGGGGAAGAAAGGTCACCCTGGGGCAAGGTCTCACTCTACAATTGTCCTTTGCTAGGCACCTGGGGCTTTCCACCCTGGTAACCTTCTGTACCTGGCCCATTGCCCTTGCTCTGCTCATATCTGTCTAATTACCTATCACAGGGTCCCTTAGAGTTTAGATACAGGAGTGGGGAATGTCCAGTCCGCAGGCCATATAAGGCCCACAAAATCATTTGGTCTGGCCCTGACAAGGTATTAGGGGTGAGTGAATGAGATGTTTGACCAAATATAGCAGGCTAATTTTTAAGTTGATAATTTTGTATGGCCTACCAATGATGTTATAAATATCCAATGGCCCTTGGCAGAAAAATGGTCCCCCACCCCTGGTTTAGAAGATAAATACCAGTAGGGGAAGAAGAGGAAGAGGGGGGAAAGGTGAGGGTCAGCTCTAGGAAGAAAGAGCACAGGCTGGGACCTTCATTTTGAGGGGTGGTAAAGGCTGGGAGTTTAGGGGAGGTCTTAGGGGAGGATATTAATAAAATATTCATCAGTTTTATGCTGATATGCCAAAATGAGATTTATTCCCTTAACTTAATCTGTCATTGGGCATGTTTGGCAAATGGCACTAACTGGATTTCTGCTATCTATTTCCCTGAGTAGGGTGATTTAAGTTCTTTACCCTCTGGTTGGGGAGAAGTACAAACCATTTACTCTATGTGTCCTTGGTTTAGGGAAGATAGGATTTACTATATGGCTGCAAACTGCTTGTTTAACTGCCTGTCTGTTTCCCTATTCCACTTGTCCTGGGTTAATAGCCTGTCTCAACTCCATTCACCACACTTACCAAAATGGCAAAAAAAAAAAAATAAATAAAAAATAGTGAGAACACCAAATGCTGGAGAGGGTACAGAGAAACTAGATTACTCATACATCGCTGGTGGGAATGAAAAATAGTATGCACACTCTAGAAAATACTTTATCAATTTATTGTGAAAGTAAACATGCAATGACTGTATGATCAGGCAATTGCACTCCTTTTTTAAAATATATTTTTTTATTGATTTCAGAGAGGAAGGGAGAGGGAGAGATAGAAACATCAATGATGAGAGAATCATTGATTGGCTGCCTCTTGCATGCCCCCTATTGGAGATCAAGACTGAAACCAGGGCATGTGCCCTGACTGGGACTTGAACAGTGACCTCCTGGTTCAAAGTTCTATGCTAAACCACTGAGCCACACCAGCCCGACAACAATTGCACTCTTGAACATTAATCAGAGAGAAATGAAAACTATCTATCTATCTATCTATCTATCTATCTATCTATCTATCTATGCTTAAGTGACCGGCCAACTGGTAGCTATGACGCGCACTGACCACCAGGGGCCAGATGCTCAATGCAGGAGCGGAAACCACAGGCATGGAAACATGGAACATGGAACATGGAACATGGAACAGACTGATGAATCTAAGAGGGAAGGGGGAGGGCGGAGGGCGGGAAGAGATTAACCAAAGATCTTATAGGCATACTAGAGGCCCTCACCTTTCCCCCCTCTCCCTCTTCTTCCCCTACTGGTATTCACAATAAATTGATAAAGTATTTTCTAGAGTGTGCATACTATTTTTCATTCCCACCAGCAATGTATGAGTAATCTAGTTTCTCTGTACCCTCTCCAGCATTTGGTGTTCTCACTATTTTATTTTTCTTTTTCTTTTGCCATTCTGGTAAGTGTGGTGAATGGAGTTGAGAGAGGCTATTAACCCAGGACAAGTGGAATAGGGATTCAGGCACCAGTGGGGTCCCTCGGCATGGCCTGAGGGCATTGGGCCAAAACCAGCTCTCTGACATCCCCCAAAGGGTCCAAGATTGTGAGAGGGCACAGGCCAGGCTGAGGGACCCCACTGGTGCATGAATCAGTGCACTGGGCCTCTAGTGTTCATACAAAAACCTATATATGAATATTCATCGCATCTTTACTCATAAAAAACAAAACCTGTAATCATCTCAGATGCTCTTCAGTAAGTGAGTGGATAAAACAACACAGCCCAGGAAGAATAATGTGCATTATCTTCTTTTATTAAGCTTTCAAAGTGCCAACCAAGCACATACTTATAGCAATCCTACAATAGATACGGTTATTCCAGGGATTGAGGCTTATTTTGCAATTGCATGACATTCCATTTCTCATTTTTAAGTTGCCCCTACCTCCATCCATAACCCTCAGACACTCAATGTCTTCATGCTGCTTCCTGGCTGCATAAGATATCAAGCAGTCTTTAATGGTATCTTGGACTTTCTCCATCCTCTGGAAAAAAATTAAAATAGTATGAAGAAGTATAAAGAATAATGGAGTAGGAATCCAGAGACTGGGTCTTGTTTTATTATTTACTTTTCTTTTTTTTCACATTAAATAATTTTTGTCAATTACAGTTGACATAGAACATTATAGAGTATTAGTTTCAGGTTTATAACCCAGAGATTGGACATTATATAACATACTAAGTGATCACCCCAATAAATCTAGTACCCATCTGACACCATACATAGTTATTAATTCCAGTATTTTCACTGTCTAGGTGCACTTGAAATGATTTATTTTCAAAGTCTCAGTTTTCTCATTTGTAATGTATAGGAATTGGGCTGGAGTAGAATCACTATGGAGTCTTTGAGCACGGCCAGTGTGGTTCAGTGGTTGAGTGTCAACTCATGAGCCAAGAGGTCACTGCTTCAATGCCAGGTCAGGGCACATGCATGGGTTGTGGGCTCAATCTCCAGTAGTGAGTGTGCAGGAGGCAGCTAATTGATGTTTCTCTCTCATTAATGTTCTTATTTCTCTCTTCCTCTCCCTTCCTCTCTAAAAATCAATAAAAACATTATTTTAAATGGAGTCTTTGAACTCTGATATTGGTGTTTTTGTGTAGTTCTAGAAATAAAATTGCTGTCCTGTATTTTATTCCTCTATGACCCTTCTCTCTGCTATGTGACAGTATCTGATACAAGGGTATTTTTCAAATAAATCAATATTTATAAACATGCTAGCTATGCTAGTATTAATCCTGCAAGAGAACAGAGAACAAAATCCATGTCTCTTTAATGAGGACTTTCTCTTCAGGAAAAGAACTAAGGGTAAGGATTTTGAAAAACTTGATATTCTCATCAAAGACTTCTGATTAGGTAATCTTACTTCTCATGAAGTAAATATGCATCAATGGGTTACAAAGGACAGCAATGGTTTAGATTTAATGAGTGCAACATCAACTCAAAATGACACAAGCATATAAAAACCAATAGTTCTAAGGAATCCAAGATGATAGCAGTGTAGGTGCAAGTTACACTTACCTCCTCCCAAAACCAAACTGGTTTACAACTAAAATATAGAACAACCACTTTGTTAACTGAAGACTAGCAAAACAGAAGTCTTATAACAAAGGCTGTACAGAAGAACTCACTGAGACAGGTAGGAAGAACAGAGATGTAAAAAGGGCTGGTCCCACAACCACATGTGGCAGCTGAGAATCTGAAGGGATATCTCAGCTGCAAAAGTCCCCACTGAGGAGCACTGGATCTCAACCCCACCCCAGCTCCCCAGCCCAGAGCACCAGGGCTGGGAAGAGGGGCACACATAACATCTGACTGTAAAAAATCAGCAAAGATTCTGTCCATGAGGGAGAGACAAGAGTCTACTAGAAACACAGGCAAACTCTCAAAGGGTCAATGAACAAAATCTCATTTGTAGGCACTCACCCTCACCCTGAGGAAGAGCAGCACAAATGGACTAGTTCACATGAGGAGAGACTGGGTTGTGTGGCTCCAGGGAGAGAGCTGAAGGACAGCCACCAGGATCCCTGTGCTGAGTCCTTCTCCCACACCACCCACAGACACCCTTCTTTCCTAGGTTGCACACTCTTCTCCACACTGCATCATCCTGGGGGAATGCAATAGCCCCACTCTCTCAACTCCCTGTCACCACACCCTGCAGAGCTCATCTCTGCTAAGGAGTCAGCTGCTTGGGCCCATGAGGTAGAGCAAGCATGTCAAACTCAAAGGCTAACACGGGCCAAATAAACAAGGTTTAAGTTTTATGTGGGCCACAAAAAAAACCCCAAAAGCTTCAATTTTCATAGTAATGTAGGTTTTATTTCAATAGAGACATGCTGAATACAAAGGGCTGAAATAAATGAGTCATCATTAACATAAAAGAATGGAACATTTTAATAAAAATTATTTTTCTTGAACATTAACTTACCAGGCACTGAATAACTGCACAAATTAATAAGTGTAACGTAAATAAACCTATTTTTCTTGTTCTCCAAAAGTGAAATATTTCCTGTTGCATACTCCAAACAAGTCAGTCCAAGACTAATGACTTGGCAATCGCTGTTAAAATATTCACTGCTATTATTAGTGGAGAGAAATGGTGCACCTGCGCGTAAGGTGTGTAAGGGAAATGAATACAACATGATTATCATAATCATTCATTAGTGAATGCTGTAGTTCTTTATTAATAATTATGTATAACAGGATATTTTAAAAATTAAGTTATGAAATTTTTATTAATACATTTCTTACTGTTATATTGGCTGGGCCATAAAAATATTCGTTGTGGGCTGCATGCAGCCTGCAGGCCGTGAGTTTGATGTTCTTGGTGTAGAGGTCTGGGCAGACTCAGGGGGTGGCAGAAACAGAATTGTGTGGCCTGGGGTGGGCACCATTGGCAGTTGCCCTTCTTATGAGCCTGACAGGTGCCATCCCCCTAGGGGAGATCCACTAGCCCCACCTTCCCACTCCCAGTGCTCTTGCCCTGCTGAGCATAGGCTCTCAAGGATGTCCAGGCACAATCCTGGCCAGACTAAATGTTGTGGTTTTAGGGCAGAGGCCATTTTTCATTGAATGCTTGACCAGTGCTGGGACTTCCCTTCATTTTGGAGTTCCAAACAGGTTGGCCAGGAACAGTCACAGGCAGCATTTGGCATTGACCAGAGTCCCTCCCAAGAAGCCCCGGAACCAACACACCCAGAGTAGAGCATCAAACAACACCAGAGAAGGATCCAATTAGCTTTGCAAGTGTCACATCCAAAATAAGATCTTGACAGGCACCTGACCCTGCTAAAGCAAATTCCATTTTCTGTGGTCAGCACCTGCATAGCATTTCATACAGTCAGTCAGCCTCAGATCAACTCCTTGCATAGATGGGCTAACAGAAATCAAGATTCAACTACAACAGGAGAACTGACAAAACCCACAAAAGGGACATTCTTTATTGATATTTTATTGATTTCAGAGAAAAGGGGAGAGGGAGAGAGAGATAGAAACATCAATGATGAGAGAGAATCATTAATCAGCTGCTTCCTGCATGGCCCCTACTGGGGATTGAGCTCACATGTGCCCTTGACCAGAATTGAACCTGGGACCCTTCAGTCCACAGGCGAACACTCTATCCACTGAGCCAAACCGGCTAGGGCAAATGGGACATTCTTGAAGCACCCAGCACAGGTGATCAGACAGACTGTACCACTGGGTCCCACAGAACACATACTCCTAAAGGCCATCTTACACAGACAGGGAAACGGGAAATTTACCTAATATAGAGAAACAAACACAGAGTGGCAGCCAAAATAAGGAGGAAAAGAAACTCCCCAAATGACCAAACAGGAGAAATCTCAACACACACACACACACACACACACACACACACACACCACAAAAATAACTAAATAAAATGGAGGCAAACAATTTACCAAATAGAATTCAAAACAATGGTTATAATGATGCTCAGTGAACTTAATGAGAACTTCTATAGCATAAAAAGGAACATTAAAAGCCATAAAAATGAACCAGTTAGAAATAAAAAAATGCAATATCTGAAAGGAAGAATACACTAGAAGGAATCAATAGCAGAGTATGTAAAGCAGAAAAATCAAACCAGCAATTTGAAAGAAAATGTAGCAGAAAAAAGAACAAAGAATTTTTTAAAAGGAGGATAGTTTAAAGGAACTTTGGAACAACATTAAGCATAACAACAGCTGCATCATAGGAGTACCAGAGGCAGAAGAAATAGAGCAAGGACTTGAGAGCCTATTAGAAGTAATGATGACTGAAATTTTTTTTAACCCGGTAAAAACATTACACAAGTCCAGAAATCACAGAGTCCCAATCAATATAAAACCAAAGAGGCCCACACCAGGAAACATCATTAAAAAATAGAAAAAGTGAAAAACAAAGATAGAATCTTAAAAGCAGCAAGAGAAAGAGTTAGTTACTTACAAGGGAGCTCCCATAAGACTGTCACCTGATTTCTCACCATAAACATTTCAGGCCTCTTGGGAGGGACTCTGGTTCAGGTCAATGTCAATTGGCATGAAATATTCAAGGTGATAAAAATCAAGAACCTATAACCAAGACTACATGACCCAGAAAAATTATCATTTAAAATTTAAAAGAGAAGTAAAGAGCTTTCCAGACAACCAAAAGATAAAGAAGTTCATTACCACCACCAAACCAGTTTTAAAAGAAATGTTAAAGAAAGTTTTTTAAGGGAAAGAAAGAAGTAAAAAAGAGGAACATAGCTATAAAGGATAAAATAGCAATAAATATCTAACTATCAATAATCACCGGAAATATAAATGGCTTAAATATTCCAATAAAGAGACAAAAGGTTGCTGAATGGATAAGAAAACAAACCCAATATATATACTGTCTACAAGAGACCTACCTCAGAATGAAAGACACACAGACTGAAAGTAAAGGGAAGGAAAAAAGATATTTCATGCAAATATCTTTTAAAAGCTGGGCTAACAATATGTGTATCAGACAAAATTACTTTAAAACAAAATCTATAAGAAACAAAGAAGTACACTACATAATGATAAAGCAACCAGTGCAACAAGAGGATATAACCCATGTAAAATTTATGCAACCAACATAGGAGCACCTACATACAGGGATGGGCAAAAGTAGGCTTAAAGTTGTGAGTACACAAAACACCGGATTTGTCCCTTTAGTATTTTTAATTATTGTATTATTTTCCATATAAACAACTGTAAACCTACTTTTGCCCCACCCTGTATATAAAGTAAATTTTCATGGCTGGCCAGGTGTGGTGCGTTGGTTTCAGCGTCAGGCTATGAACCAGGAGGTCACAGTTTGATTCCCAGTCAGGGCACATGCCCAGGTTTCAGGCTCAATCCCCAGTGTGGGGTGTTCAGGAGGCAGCTGATCAATGATTCTCTCTCATTGATGTTTCTATCTCTCTCTTCCTCTCTCTTCCTCTTTGAAATCAATAAAAATATAGTTTAAAAAAAAACATTAAAAACAACAACAAACCAACAATGAAAATAAAGTAAAATTTCATAGACATAAAGGGAGAGATAGACAGTAATACAGTAATACAGTCATAATAAGGAATTTTAATACTACATTCACATTAATAAATAGATTTTCCAGCCGAAACCGGTTTGGCTCAGTGGATAGAGCGTCGGCCTGCAGACTGAAAGGTCCCAGGTTTGATTCCGGTCAAGGGCATGTACCTTGGTTGCGGGCACATCCCCAATGGGGGTTGTGCAGGAAGCAGCTGATCGATGTCTCTCTCTCATCGATGTTTCTAACTCTCTATCCCTCTCTCTTCCTCTCTGTAAAAAATCAATAAAATATATTTAAAAAATAAAATAAAATAAAAATAAATAGATTTTCCAGACAGAAAATCAACAAGGGAACAGTGGCCTTAAATAACACACTACATCAGACAGATTTAATTGATGTTTGCAGAGCATTTCACACAAAAGCAGCAGAATATACATTATTTTCAAGTGCACATGAAATATTTTCTGGATAGACCATGTTAGGACACAAAACAAATATCTATAAATTTAAAAAGATTAAAATCATATCAAGCATTTTTCTGAGCACAATGTTATGAAACTATAAATAAATTACAAGAACAAAACTGGAGAAAATACAAGGAGGCTACATAACATGTTACTAAACAATGAATGGGTTCATAATGAGTTCAAGAAAGAAGTCAAAAGTTACAGTAAGACAAATGAAAACAGGATCACAGCATCTTCATTCAGTTTTGACCTAGAATAGGATCCTGGGTGATGCCTGCTATGAAAGGTGTTATTCCTTATTTGCTGTGAGGTCATAAAGGCACCAGTTAAAACTGAGGGGCTAATGTGTATAAAAGGGGCCACATGCTAAACTGACAAACTCAGGGAAGGCCTTCATAGCAGTCTTGCAAACTCAGAGACCTAAAGTAACCACAAAGATGGTCTGAAATTAAACCAACTAAAAGCAGTTATGGTGGGTAGTTACGTCTTAGGCTGATATCTTCACTGACAAGGTCAACCTTTACCGTAACTGAGCCTATCTGTCTTTTTGCATCTATGATAACACTAGAAGCCCAGTGCACAAAATTCATGCACAGGGGGAGAGAGGGGGAACCTCAGCCCGACCTGCACCCTCTCACAATCCAGGACCCCTTGGGGGATGTCCAAGTGCCAGTTTAGGGCCGATCTTGCAGGGATCCCTGCGGAATAGAGCCTAAACTGGCAGTCAGACATCCCTCTCGCAATCTGGGACCACTGACTCCTAACTGCTCACCTGCCTGCCTGCCTCATCGCCCCTAACCACTAGCCTGACTGCCTGATCGCTCTTAACTGCTCACCTGCCTGCCTGATTGCCCCTAACCACTCATCTGCCTGCCTGATCACCCCTAATCACTCTGCCTGCCTTCCTGATTGCCCCTAAGCAACTCTGCCTGATTGCCCCTAACCACTCTGTCTGCCTGCCTGATTGCCCCTAACCACTCACCTGCCTGCCTGATCAGCCCTAATCACTCTGTCTCATTGCCCCTAACCACTCGCCTGCCTGCCTCATCGCCCCTAACCACCTCTGGCTTGGCCCCCACTGCAGTGGCTTTGTCCAGAAGGACATCCGGAATGACATCTGGAAGGTTGTTCGGCTGTCTGGTCTAATTAGCATATTATGCTTTTATTATTATAGATATCCTTGAAATGTCTGGGTAACTTCCCTTTTTCTGAGCCCCCTTGGGGCACAACCTAATGTGCCTGGGTGCCAGGACAGATACCACAAATTCCTTCATTTTTATCATGTTACCTGGTGACTGTTGGCTATCCTACACCCATCTAATTATGGTATGTGTCTATCATTTTACTTTTTATCCAATCCCAGAGGTTTCCCCCACTTTGCTTTCTCCCGCTTTTCTAATCAATCACTAATGGATTTAATGTAACCCACCTATGTTTCCTCCTTTGATTGCAATGTACAAAAATAGATGAAAACCCACCAGTCTCCCAATCCATTGAGATACTGCTTCCTGGCAATTGTCAACAGTTTGGATCAAATAAACTCACAAAAATTCTTTACAGGTTTGGATGTTTTTACATTAACACTAGGAAGCCCTAAATAGCAGAAGACAGGTAGATAAAAGGGTACTGTGACTTAGGGCACTGTCTGTGTAACAAGCATTTGGGAAATATTCAATGCCTTGAAACTCTATCATCATGCAAAAGTAAAAAAAAAAAAAAAAGAGTTCAAAAGCTTCAATTTCAAAAAAAAATCAAGGTCATATTATTTAAAGGTTAATAAACTTACACAGCTAGCAGACCAATAGTTCCATCAGTCCTTTTGCAAGGTCCAAATCTGTCTAGATTTGGTGCCACTTGGTTGTGATATCCACTTATTGGGGAAACTCTGTAACCACAGAAACAGCTCAAACTGGTCCTATCCTGTTTCTAACAAGACCCAGAATCAAAATTTAAACCTTGGATACCCCACTTACAAGTAACACTTGTGAACCCTTAACTACTCCCCCACATGAAACCAAAGGACCAGGACATGACAAGAACCTGAATGCTGGAACCCTTTCAGAGGCAAAGGGTCTGTTGTTCAGGAAGATCTGGTGCTGAAACCCCTTAAATATTTCCCCAATCCTGGATTGGAGGGACAGATTTGAGCCTTGCCTCCGGTCTCCTTGCCAGTCAATCTTGCAATAAAAGCTTTTTCTTTCTTTTTTTTTTTTTCAAAAGCTGGTGCCATAGTATTGGGTTCTATGTACTTCGGGTAGGGAGCCCTTGCTACATCACAATTCTTGTAGAGATGTATAGATTTATGGCAGGGATTCCAGAACTATTTTAATTAGTAGAACTTTTTATGCATGTTCTGAGCAGGGGAATTGGAATACTAAGTCCCCAAGACCTGTTCAGCCTCCAAAAATGGGGTTGCCTGCCATTTCCTTGCCTAGCCTTGACTTCTACCCTCCATATTCCTCCTTTCTCCCCAACACCCCTCAACACACTAAAAACAACTTTTGCAATCCCTGGATTGAGAGCAATTGCCAATCATTTTATTTCTCATTTCATATTGCTTCAGGTGTTTTTAATGTTTAACAAGGATAGATCTACTTAGGGAAATGGGGGTACATCATTGATTATAAGTGATAGTAAAGGACTGTGGACCCAGAGAAGAAAGATTCATTTGATGTGAACTGCTGAGATGGAACTCTCCATAGTCAACTGAAGGCCCAAATTTTATGAATAATGAGTCTAGCAGCCATTTGTTAACAAGGGCTCCTCACCTACTCTGTATATCCGGAAGACCCTCAAATTGAACTCTTGCTTTCCAGCACTATGTCTTGCTTGTTGGTGTAGTCTGAGTCAACCATTGCAGGGACACCCTGGTTTCTCTTTCTAACAAAGAACTGAGACATGCCCTGGCCAATCAGAACTACACAAATTGTATCCTCATTTGCATCTACATCAACTAATCAGACTTGCATGATTTGGAAACTTCATTTGCATGAAACTGGAAACTTGGAGGGAACTTGCTCTATAAAAGATGGCCTCCTTTTTTGTTTCAGGGGAGCACAATTTAGGTTGCTACCTGAATCCATGTCTCCCAGGCTGCAGCTGTAACTGCACAGGAACTTAATTACTTTAGTATTGAAACCAAAATGTGGGGTTTTTGAGTCTGAGCTCATTGTCTCTCAAAATCAAAGAATGAAGTTGTGCACAAAAACAGCGGAACCAAAGTTTATTGCAAGAAGCCAGTCCTAGAAAAGGTGCAGCTGGGGTTCCAGGAGCATGCCAGTGTCCAGAGCTTCCTTTCCATGTTACAGTAGGAAGTAGGAGGAAGTGTGCATTTTTTTTGTATATATGCTTGTTAGTTCCTGATTGATCCTTTTAAAGAATTTTTCTTTAGCAACATCCTTGGAATTGATTTATACACCTTATTACCTTGTGACTGGTTATCTGCAAGCTGCCTGTCTTAGCAACATCCATACATTTAAAAGTTTATCTCCTGTGTGGGCCCTTCCTTCCCTGCCCAGCTGGGTTGTCCTGGTAACTCCACCCAGTTGGGTTCCTGTTTTACTTCCACCCTAACCCCTACCCTCATGGTCCCTGTCCCTGTCCACCTAGCTTCCCTCTGTCTCCTCATTCTCAGTATGACTTTTTCCTTAATTCAAGCTAGCTTTGTCCAGTCTAATAGCACCATGGCATATTGCACTCCATTAATTATTAAGCCCTTAGGACATCAGATTCAGCGTCAAACTGTCTTAAGGATAAAGACTCAGGTCTGTTGACCAAAAGAACAAAGTCTTGGTCAAACTAAAGGTAACATCTTGAGCTTAGTTGTGTTTCAGCTACAGGCTCATCTAAGCAGAACAACCCTACCAACCACACTCTCATGAAATCAGACAGAACAATACATGGCTGACATCAGGAACTGATACAATAATTACTCTCTACCCTGACCCCAACCAATCAGTAGAGCCCACAACCCCAACTCCATTAGTCACCATGACTAATGATTTTTCTCACTGTATAATCTATCCCCTAGAGGCCATTGCAGAGGTCTTAGAACAAAACCTCACCTGTGTCTCTAGGATCAAAGCCATTTCCTTAAATAAACCTTTACTTTCTTTGCTACAAACTCCTGTTCCAATTTTACTGGGCTTTGGTGTTCTCAGGCAAATGAACCCTGTCAGTTCAGTAACACAGCTTCTATGGCTCAAATAAATGTTTTAAACTTTTTTATTACAGTCCAAAATTAATTTTGGTTTACAGTATTCTAATTTATACTGAAGTGGAACAGAATATGCCACCCTAAAATGGCCTCTTTGGCATAAGGATTATTTTAAGCTGATTATATTTAAGGAATAACAGACATAGGAAAAGCTCTGAAAACAAAGTAGAACTTACCCTTTAACAAGAGTTACATTTGTGAGGGGCGGAGAAGTGCAAACCATTTACTCTTAAGTTTCCTTGGTATAAGGAAGATAGAATTTACTAGGTGGCCACAAACTGCCATTTAACTATCTGTTTCCTTATTCTGCTTGTCCTGGAATTTTCCTAGTTTCTTACTATTCTATAACACTGACTTAACATCATTGATAGATTCTTGGAAAGTGTGACTTTAAGTGAAATGACATAAGGAAACAAATTTTACCATAGGCTAATTTATATAAACCAAAGTTAAATTCCTGGGGCATATTGCTGGTACAAAGTCATCAAACTTCTAAAGACCTCAAACACTTTTATTATTAAATATTAAAATAAATATGAGCTATACATACAATTAAGAAAATTTAATAAAAAAAGTATTATTTTCCAACTCATTTATTCCAATTCAGGGTCCCAGTAGCTCTGAGCACAAGGTGTCCACTCTGGACCGAACACCCTTTTATTAAAGGGCGCAGACACACACACACACACACACACTCACTCAGATTGGGGCAATTTAGACACACCAGTTCACCTAACATGCACATCTTTGGGATGTAGGAGGAAAGGAGACTACCCAGAGAAAATCAACACAGCCATGGGGAGAATGTGCAAACTCCACAGAGACAGCAGCTGTGGATGGAAAACAATGTTTTTCTCATTAATGTTACAGTGAAAAGTTGTTATTCAAGGACCTAGTGTGTATCAGTGCTTTTATAATTGAATATACAAATAAATAACTGGAGAAATTAAAATGCAGATTGTTAATTGAGTTGGTCTGGTTTGGAGTCTGAGATTCTGCATTTCTAATAGGCTCCAAGTCAATGCCCACTCTATAGGTGTGTAGTCCAGAGTAAAACCATTCTGAATAATATTAAACATAAATTGGTCCAAATTAAACCTTGGTTCTTGATTTTAATCTGTAGCTCATTTATTGTTTCTTAAAATTTAAAGCAACTGTCTATCCCTAAATTGACACATTCTCTCTTAGAAGTCAATTGTAAGTTAGTCTGAAGTTTTGATGTACTTTTAAAAGTCTTCCCTTGGTACAATTTACCAGACAAAAAGGTGTTCCTAAAGAGTCAACTAAAATTTTTATTGGTACTTCATCTCATGATAAAAGTGTGCACCATATAATGAACCTAAAACAGTAATATTATAGTGCAAAAAATTAAAATTTAAAAGCCATCAAGAATACATTATAAAATTTTCAAAAGCCTCCTAACATTTAAATCAAAAAAGGAGGGGATAGTAGAGGAATATCATGTAAGGAAAAATATCCTGTAAGTAAATTACATCTAGAAAATTAATACTTTAGAAAATTAATTGTAAGGCTAAAAGCAAGACACCCATGAAAAACACACAAGGTGACAAAACAAGCCAGAGGAAAATCATTTGGGCAAAAATTGAAAAAGGATCCCCAGTCAAATTTATAGAAAATATTCCTTTATTAACCTTTGGTCGAGAATATGTTTGTATATTTTCAGAAAACAACTCCGAGACCATGTGGATTCCAGCAAGAGAGGAATCGACAGGACTACTCCAGCCATGAAGACAGAAGAGAAGCAGTCCAGAGACGGAAGACGCTGATGTGGCCTTCCCAGTTAGCAGCTGTGCATCACTGCAGATTGCCCAGGACCAAACCGGACAGAGTCGGACCTGCATTACCACCATTTGTCCACCATCCAGAACTGAAATGTCAGTGCTGACATGTACACATAAGGAACTGTTGGACATTGAAATTGGGTCTCAAAAGAACTGTTGGCCCAGAAAGAAACTCACTACACACTGATTCATTTGCCTGTCACCATAACCATTATTGCTTGTCTCATTTTCGGTTCTTATAAGTGTATTTCTAATAGCACATGATCTCACTCATCTAGGGGAAATGATGAACAACATAGACTGATGAACAAGAACAGACCCAGAAACAAGGAGGCATGGATCAAACTGTCGGGCCTCAGGGGGAGGGTAGGGAAGGGTGGGGGTAAAGGGGGAGATCAACCAAAGGACTTGCGTGCAGGCATATGAGCCTAACCAGCGGTTAAGGACAACAGGGGGGTGGGGGCATGTGTGGGGAGGGGTGTGGGATGGGAATGGGGGGACGAGGACAAATATGTGATACCTTCATCAATAAAGAAATTTTTAAAAAAATAATAAAAATAAAAAATAAAAGTCTTCCCTTGGGTCTCTGAACTGAAAAAAAAAAAAAATCACACCCTTAAAAGGAGGAAATATTGCCTGCCAGCTAATATAGGAAAGTCCTGAAAGGGTTAGCTAGCTAGTTTAATTAGGCTTAGGAAGGTTTAGAAAGTTTTAGAAATGAAAGGGGTCTATAGGGAAGGAATATATAATGGAGACTTGAAGATGCCAGGGTGTTTATCTTACTTGTACAGAGAATAGAGAAATGGAATAGGCAAATAGAAATATATCTGGCCCGTGCAATTAAAGACAGCCATAAACCAAAAGGCACCTCAGGCCTGAGCAATTAAAGTGACCATAAGTTAGGCCAAATGTAGCCCTGACTTGAGTAACTGGAAGGGCCATAAGATAAGGCTTTCATCGTGGCTTCATTCTTTGAAACCATAGAGACAAGAACCTGAGAATTCAGGACGTTCCAGTTCAATTTTTCGCATTTCATATTTTGGTGCGTAGGCCGGGCATTCAGAAGTCAACTTCTTCACATCAAACAGTGAGTGTATGAAGGACCCATGGGCTCTGTCCCTTTCTCTCTCCTGTTTTTTTTTTTCCTTTATGGAGGCATTAATGGACCCCCACCAGCCACTTAAACCTGGCTGCTGTCTTATGCAGGCATTTCTCTTTCCTCCCTCACTGTCCCTTTCCAGATATACTCTCCATCTCCAGGACTGGTATTGGTTTAAGTGTAGAAGGCCTCTCAAACTCCTTAGAAATCTAGGATTGGAGCCCCAAGTCTCCAAGTTCTCTGCATGCAACAGGCAGTAATATCAGATAGCAAGGCTACTGCAATAAGGAGGGCATGGCCCCCTTTACTGGTATGCTGTGGCACTCCAGCCAGATGTAGCTGTTAAAGTAACTCATTAATTACTAGGTCGCTTGCCTCTCACCTTTATTGTGATCTCTGTGAAATAATTTGGAACTGTGAGATGTCTCTTTGCTCTGTTATTTTGAAACTAAAATATGTAAAATATGTTCATAGATACAATCTAAGAAATACTAGTGGCTCACTTTTCTTGGTTATTAAAGAAATTATTGATTGGTAATAATATAGAAATGAAGGAAAAAGTGAAGTAGACAAGCTGAAAAGAACTGTGTAAGTTACTAAAGGTCTGTGTAAGTTGATGACAGGAAGAAAGAATATTAGAGTAGGAATACTTAATGGAAGGTCTGAGGCATGGTTATGCCTTTTTGAAGGACATGGAAAAAGGGTTTGAAGGCTAATTTGAAAGTGTGAAATTTGTGAAGGTTGTGTATGTGATGAAAAGGAAAAGAGAAATGTTGAAAGAAAGAAATTAGTTCTAAGACTATTTGCAAGAGCTGTGAAAAGGTCAGGGAAGTTTAAACAAAGGTCAGACCACTAGCTAATTTATAGCCTGCCTATAACTAACAAGCCCCTATCCCCCCACCACCACCACCACCAAGGACAAAGTAAATGGTTAATACAGAAAGGGAGGGGGAGAGGGGAAAGAAAAGGAAAAAGGGGGGGGGGCATTTTACTCTGAGAAAGAAAGCCAGAGGTTTCAGTCTCCAGGCCTGGCAGCATAAGGTTACTGGATGCTTCTTAAACTATATCAGAATATTCAGAAGAGGAACTTTAAGATATAATATTTTATTGGCCTGATTAAAAAAGAATTAATTCTGTGGTGCGGACCAAATTTTTAATATCAAAACCGGTTTAAGTTTGATGTCTTTTAGAATAATTACAAAGAGTTTGTGATATAATCTTTAGGTTAAGTATATTTGACAATCTTTCCAAGTGTAAATTTCAAGACCTTGACCGAGAGATGACTTTGGGACATTCCAAGGGCCCTGGAATAACTCAAGGATTTACTCTCTCTTCTTTAAATAAATTTTTTAAACTAAATTAGGCTAATCTAATACTTAAAATCATGTGGGAAGCTTTGTCAAATAAAAACTAATAACTGTGTTCTGTTTATGTACATATATTTTAAATGTTATAGAAATTTCAGTCTACTTCAAAAAGGACCTTGCACAGATTCAGAGCCAAGTTCAAACAGAAAACTTTCAGGAATAGCATATGTCCAGTCAGGGACATTGGGCAAGTGGTGATTCTCTGCATCTGCCAGTGACACTCTAGGTATTTGCGTTTCACATATTAGGGTTTTACAAGTTATTTTCAAGGTTCAATACACCATTTGCAATAAGCCATATGCCACATGTTATTCTTTATATACAAAAATTTTTTGTTGTTGTTCTCTATGTCATTTTATTGGGATTATTATTTACTAAGAGGGTGATGTCTCAGAATGTTATATCTTATAGAAAAGCGAGGTTTTTTTATCAATTGCATTTTAATCAAATCTATAACCATGTCACTTTTGAATTTTGTCATTTGTGGACAGCCATTACTTTACTAAGAAGGCTAAAAAGGGCTAATTCCAATGTAACCGATATTTGGGGGGGGGGGTAGCAATCTGAATCCATGCCAACAAGCTCTGTGTACATTCTTGATAACCTATAATTAAGTCATTGCCTCTTTCTCAGAAACTGGTCTTGCAAAACCTGTTACAGAGGCCATAAAACTGTGAACAGTGCACTGCCCCAGAGGGAGGGTTATTAACGCTGGTGCCAGGCCAGACCATCAGATATGGCCTAGAGACCCCCAACACCTGGGGGCCTTCTTGCAAGGCCAGCAAAAAGGACTGGAAGCATAATCCATATTTGAGGGACAAAGACCCCAGGAAGATATAAAAGAGAAGCCCCCTGCATGTTACTTTACTCAGATTTGGAAAGTTTTTCCCTGAGCCCGCTGGCGTAAATAAACAGTGTCACTCCTTTTCTTTGGTCTTCTGCAACAACTGGTTCCCTGAGACCAGGAATCCAACCGCGCTTGAACTTTTTGGCCTCTGGTCAGTGGACAGGGTTAGGGGTCCAGGGGCACGGGATAGGTCTCCAGAAGGCATGCCCTGCTGATTTTAGCAAAATTGAACCAGGGGACTCCAGGTGCTCCTAGACCTCAGTCTAGGACCTGGACGGCATTTGGAGAAAGTGGACGGACACCTCTGGACCTGTTGACAGAATCGGTAAGTAGGGACCCCAGTCAGTCAGGCCCACTCCAAATGAGTGGAAGGGGGAGCTTGATCACCTCCCTGGAAGTCATAGGACTTCGTCAGGTAAATTAGTTAAGAATCAGGTGGACTGTTTTTTTTAACTCTGAGTTAATGTCTGGTGAAAGTGTGTGAGTGTGGAGAGAGAGGGCCTGCTCTCTCCTATTCTTTGTGTGGCTCCACGACCTTGGTTACGGAGTCCGAGTGGGCCCCAACCTGCAGTTCCGTGATTTGTCATATGGCATAACATTGACTCATCCCCAAGTGGAGGTAACCAGGCCCGGGGTTTATTTGGGTGCACCTTAGCTAGGACAAATCTAAGCTCCCAAGGGATGCAGCCAGGCAGGCATCTGAGTGAGGATCTGTGAAAACAGGTTACCCCCTCCCTTGTCTGTCTCTCACCACCGATCATCATGGGATAGGGACAAAGTAAACCCACTGTTCTTAATTGCATGTTGAAATTTTTGAAAAAGGGGTTTTGGGGATTATGGTATTAAAATGAACCCCAAAACACTGAGGAAATTCTGTGAATTAGAATGGCCAGCCTTTAGGGTCAGCTTGCCCTCGGAAGGCTCTTTAGATGAAAGACTGGTCAGGGCGGTCTGGAATGTAGTCACGAAGGGCCCCGGACACCCAGATCAGTTTCCCTACATAGATGGCTGGTTAGAAATTGCTCAAACCTTGCCTCCTTGGGTCCAGATCTGCGTGTGTAATAAGGGACAGAGTAAGGTTTTAGTAGCAGCAGAAGAGAAGCAGTCAGGACAGGAGAAAGCAGAAGAGAAGCAGGCAGGACAGGAGGAAGCAGAAGAGAAGCAGGCAGGAGAAAATAAACAGGTCTCTCAGAAGGGAACCCAACCCCTTTTTCTGCCAGGACCACCTGAGGAAGTCCTGCCAGTTTTACTACCTCCATATGTACCACAGGCAGCACCACATGCTCCCCAACCCCCACCTCCACCCCACCCACCCCTCTCTGGTCTGGAAGGTCCGGAAAGTCTGGAAACACCGCCCCCTTCCATCTCTCCTCAACCGGGCTCTCCAGAGCCTGTTGGGCGGTGCATGTGTTCAGCCGATCAAGGGCCCAAGGCACAACCGGCACATCAGATGCCTCTCAGGGAGATTCAGGGTGCCATAGTACTTTGCGAAGATGGGACCTTGCAGGAGGGAGGGCCAATCTATTATTATTAGCCCTTTACCACAAGTGACATCCTGAATTGGAAACATCACACCCTAGCTTATTCTGAAAAACCTCAGGCCATGGTAGATCTAGAAATGATCTTCCAGACCCAGAAGTCCACCTGGGTAGACTGCAAGCAGCTCCTTTTCACGTTCTTTAACACTGAGGAGTGCATGAGAGTAGTAACAGAGGCTTGGAAGTGGATTCAGACCCAGGCCCCGGCAGGAATATTAGATACAGACAGATGGGCCAGGGAGGCCTTCCCAGATGAGGAACCCGATTAGAACCCAAACTCAGAAGTCGGAAGGGCCGGGATAGAAAGATATCGGCTGGCCTTCCTCTAGGGGGTCAGGGCCGGAGCCAAAAAGCCCACTAATATGGCTAAAATTTCTGAGGTTTTCCAGAAGCCTGACGAAAGTCCAGCAGCTTTCTATGAGAGACTATGTGAGGCATACCGGATCTACACCCCCTTTAAACCTGAGACCCCAGAAAATCACACCATGGTAAATGCCGCTTTTGTAAGCCAAGCCAAGCCTGATATCAGGAGAAAATTACAGAAGCTGGAAGGGTTTGCAGGAAAAAATATGCCACCGAACTGCTGGAGATAGATAACAAGGTTTTCATCAACCGAGACAGTGTGGCAAGGCAGGAGGAAGAAAAGAGAATACAAAGAAGGGCCAATATAGTAGCAGCGGCTTTTAGAGGCTCAAGCTCTGAGACAGATCAGGAATACAGATCAGGGGGAAAAGGAAGAGCGAGCCTGAGACCAGTGTGCCTATTGTAAGGAGACAGGACACTGGAAGAATTAATGTCCCAAACAACAAAATAAGAAAACTGGACCCCCTTTTCCACCCAGTCGCTATCAACCAGAGCCACTCGAAGCAGATCTCATTGGGCTAGCAATGGCTGATTCCAACTAGGACAGACCGGACTCTTTTCAGCTAGGCCCCCACGAGCCCATGGTCAGAATGAAAATTGGGGATCAGGCTGTGGACTTTATGGTTGATATGGGAGCTGAGCACTCAGTAGTCACACTGAAAATAGCGCCTCTCTTGGGGAAGGAGGTCACCATTATTGGAGCCACTGGGGACCAGACCCGTAGACCATTCTGCTGCCCTCGCCGATGCCAACTTGGTGGTCATCAAGTAATTCATGAATTTCTGCCAGACTGTCCAGTGCTTCTAATGGGTAGAGACCTTTTAGCCAAAATGGGGGCAGAAATCACTTTTGCTCCAGATGGCTCAGCACAGCTTCACTTAATTGAGGAGACCTCCTCAATGATCCTGTCCCTAGCAATGCAAAGGGAGGAAGAATGGAGACTTTATAACCCCAGTCAAAGGCCCCTTGCAGATCTACGGGCTGTTAATGAGGCTGTTATAACCCTGCATTCAGTGCTGCAAAATCCCTACACTTTTCTGGGGCTCATTCCATCAGAGGCAAAATGGTTTACATGCCTAGATCTGAAAGATTCCTTTTTCTGACTTAAATTAACTCCTTCCAGCCAGCTTCTTTTTGCTTTTGAATGGGAAAACCCAACTATGGGGGCCAAGGAGCAGTTCCCCTGGACCAGACTGCCAAAAGGGTTCAAGAACTCTCCTACTCTTTTTAGTGGAGCACTAACATCTGATCTGTCTAAGTTCCCAGGATAGGAGTTGGGGTGCATTCTACTCCAATATGTAGATGACTTCCTATTGGCTAGCTCCCCAAGAGCTCAGTGCTAGGAGGGAACATGAGCCCTTCTGAGACTATTAACTGAAACAGGTTATTGGGTGTCTAAGAAAAAAGCAAAGATTTGTCAGAAAGAAGTCAAGTATCTAGGCTTCCAAATCACCCAAGGGAAATGTAGGCTAGGGTCTGAAAGAAAGCAGGCAGTATGTGCCATCCCAGTCCCTTGCACCCGGGGGAAGATTCGGGAATTCCTGGGAGCTGCAGGATTCTGTCTAATTTGGATCCCAAGGTTTTCAGACCTGGCTAAACCTCTCTATGAAGCTTTAAAAGGAGAAGAGAAGGCACCCATCAACTGGGGTCCCGAACAAAAGAAAGCCTTCATCAACATAAAGGCAAAGCTCACCGAGACCCCAGCACTAGGGCTACCAGATGTGACACGGGACTTTAACCTCTTCGTACATGAGAACAGCGGGGTAGCCCTAGGAGTTCTAACCCAGGAGTTTGGACCCTGGCAAAGACCAGTAGCCTATCTCTCCAAGCAGATTGACCCAGTTGCCTCTGGGTGGCCCCCGTGTCTCAGGACCCTTGCAGCCATGGCATTGTTAGTCAAGGAAGCAGATAAGCTTACCATAGGACAAAACTTAACCCTTTGCACTCGCTTGCTTTTTTCTCGATTCCTTTATTCTACTCGGGATTTAATTTTTTAAATACCCCAGATTTTACAAAGTGCAGCAGTAGAATAAAAAACTGGAATTTCTTTTCATACAAACTTATTTATTTGGATTTTTTTATATTTCAAATTATTGATACGTTCAAAGAGTATAAAAAGAGCTGCTACCAATGCTAACCGTGTCGAGTCACACTCGACATCCAAGTGCAAAAGGTTAAATGTACAAGTACCTCATGCTGTTGTCACCCTGATGGAAGCAAGGGGGCAGCACTGGCTGACTCATGCTCAAATGACTCAGTATCAAGGGCTGATAAGTGAGAATCCACAGGTACGATTAGAAGAAGTGAGAACACAATCCTGCCACCTTTCTACCAGTTGCTGAGGGGGGCCCTGAGCATGATTGCCTGGAAGTCCTAGAGAAGGTGTATTCCAGCTGGCCAGATTTAATGAATAGGCCCCTGCCAAACCTGGCCTTAGTCTTGTTCACAGATGGCAGCAGCTTCTTAGATGAAGGAAAAAGAAGAGCCAGATATGCAGTGGTATCAAACTTTAAGACAATCGAGGTACATGTCCTGCCTGAAGGATGGTCAGCACAGAGGGCAGAACTTTGAGCCCTAGTAAGAGCCCTAGAACTCAGTAAGAATAAGTGTGCCAACATCTACACCAACTCGCACTATGCCTTTGCTACCCTGCATATCCATGGGGCCATATATAAGGAAAGGGGGCAAGAGAACAAAGGAAGGCTGGTGGATACTCCCAGATCATAGGGGCTATGTCCCAGAACAGTTAGCCCATAAAGTAGTCTTCCAGCAGCATGCACTTACTCATTTAGGGAAGACTTCCCTAGAAGCTTTGTTAGGCAGATACTATCTAATGGCCCGTCTTCCCTCCTTGTGTGCCTCAGTATTTCAGTATCGCCTCCTCTGTACTCAGAACAATGCCAAACAGGGTCCTGTGGGACCGATAGGAGTTCAGCGCTGTGGGCAAGCTCCTTTTGAGGACTTAGAAGTAGATTTTACAGAAATAGGGCCTAGCAGAGGAAATAAATACCTGCTAGTCTTTGTTTACACCTTTTCAGGCTGGGTCAAGGCATATCCCACTCACACCGAAAAGGCGAGAGAAGTCACTAAGGCATTGCTGAAGGACATAATTCCACGGTATGGAATGCCTCTGACCATAGGGTCTTATAATGGCCCAGCCTTTGCAGCAGGAATAGTACAACAGGTAGCCAAGGCTTTAGGAATTAAGTGGAACCTACATACAGCTTACAGGTCTCAGAGTTCAGGGAATGTAGAGCGCATGATCCAGACTCTAAAACAGACTATGGCTTAGTGATGCCAAGAGACAACCTTACCCTGGACAGATATCTTGCTCTTGTACTCCTGCGGGTATGCTATGCTCCAAGGGCCAGGGTAGGTTTCTCTCCCTTTGAAATTCTATATGGTAGACCCCGTCCCTTAATTAGGCCAAAGGGAGATTTGGGGGAAATAGGAAACTTAGAAATCCAGAAGCAACTACAAGGACTTGGAAAAACTGTCTTTGAGGTCCACAGATGGGTTATTGAATGATTACCCATCTCCCTAAGAACAACTGTACACCCTTATAAACCTGGAGACGAGGTTTGGGTAAAGGACTGGAAAAAGGATCCCCTCAAGCCTACCTGGAAGGTATCCTATCCAGTCATATTAACCACCCCCACAGCCCTTAAGGTTGCAGGACTAAACACCTGGATCCACCACTCCCGGGTGAAGGCAGCCCACCAGCCGAGTGACACCCAGCCTGAGTGGAAGGTGACCTCTGACCAGAAATACCCCTTGTGGATCACCCTCAAGAGCCAGGCAGACCTGGCTCATCAACCTACTCCAAGGAATTCGGAAACACCCTGTTGAATTCTTCCTTACACTAATCTTTCTTATCTCCTCCTAAAGGTAATATGCTCTGGTATTTCTGGATAATCATTGGTTTTATCTTTCTAATAATTCTTATTTTGTCTTTTTATGAGTGCCAGAACCTGAGACTAGTACTGGGAGGAGAACTCATCTGCTCTTGCTGGGACACAGAAACACCATAAAATTACTGCTTCCCACACAGCAAGGAAACAAAGGCCTCATCATGAATCATTGGACTACACCTTGTCATGCCATCCTTGGCTACATCTGCCTTGCAGGAATAGTCATAATGCTACTCTTTGTCCTAGTGGTTCACTATTGTGGATCCCCACTGAACAGAAATAGAGGGAATAACATGCTCCCACTAATAATACTAGCCAGCACATACTTGCCTCCCATATGGGCCACTGCCACATGTCCTTGCTTAGAAACTCACTAACCAAATATGCTAGACCGGGTTGTCTACGGGAAAACCCAATCAAGCCAGATTTTTGTTAGCTATACTTATCAACCGGTGGCATGTTACAACTTCACTACCAAATGCATGTGGGGCGGGGGGAGTGGAGAGGAAATTGTATTGGAAGGAAAAATTAATAGGACCTGTCACGGCCAATGTGCAGCTAACTAATGTTGCTCTTATTTGTTTCAACAGTACCCAGAGCCAACATCCAATAGGTTACCTCCCAGATTAACTATGCAACTCTACCCTCAAGGCTGAAAACACTACCTACCCCTAGTGCCCCCCTGCAGGAACATTCTACCTGTGTGGGACCATTGCTTACCTCTGCCTGCCTGCAAACTGGACAGGAATGCCTTTAAACTTCAGATGGTCCTACAAACTAGAAGAATTCCCTACAAACCCCTCTGAGAGGAAGAAATGGGATGCTGACCCCTTGGTCATCGCCCCTTTTCAGCACGAAGTAGCTATTAGCGGTCATCGTCCATGTTCACCATAACATCCCTTAGTCGTTGTACCACAAAGCTAAGAGAAGCTTGTGGGACAAGGGGGGCGGGGGGATAAGAAGGCTAAAAAGGGCTAATTCCAATGTAACCCTGATATTTGGGGGGCTAGCAATCTGGATCTGTGCTAGCAAGCCCAGTGTATATTCTTAATAACCTATAATTAAGTCATTGCCTCTTTCCCAGAAACTGGTCTTGCAAAACCTGTTACAGAGGCCATAAAACTGTGAACAGTGCACTGCCTCAGAAGGAGGGTGATTAACGCTGGCGCCAGGCCAGACCATCAGATATGGCCTGGAGACCCCCAACACCTGGGGGCCTTCTTGCAAGGCCAGCAAAAAGGACTGGAAGCATAATTCATATTTGAGGGACAAAGACCCCAGGAAGATATAAAAGAGAAGCCCCCTGCATGTTACTTTACTCAGATTTGGAAAGTTTTTCCCTGAGTCCACTGGCATAAATAAAGTGTCACTCCTTTTTTCTAAAAGCGTTGCTTGGTTTTTCTTTGGTCTTCTGCAACAACTTTAACGCAATTTTAGGTATAGGAAACCCATTAAAAGAATCTGACTTACTCTAAATTTCAGGCTTCTAAGAAGGTCATATCTTTGAACTAGATGAAGGTTTATAAAACTTTAGAGAATTATTAATTGGAATTAATACAAAAAATATACAGAAAATGGTACTTCCTTCATAGCATGCCTAAGTGAAATATACAGATAAGCACTAGTCAGAAGAGAGTGATATTCAGAAGTAAATTTCAACTTAACAAGGAGAAATTTTAAAATCTCTTCCACTACTATTTACAGAGTAAACTAAAAGTTGCTATTCAAGCATTAAATCTCACCATTAATGAGACACCATAAATAAAAAGAAAGTTACCTTTACTTGAAATGTATACATTGCAGTGTCAGCTGGCATGTCTCTCTCCCAGCTGTTTTCCTGGCAGGCAACCAAGTTGGTTGCCCTATTTGAAAGAAAGTAAAAGTCTTTAAGGTGGCATTTTAAGGTTTGAGGATAAAGACAGCAAGGATTAAGGTTCAGTAAAAATAAAAAGTTAAGCCAGTGAATGGGAGGTTATAGCCTCAGGAAGTTTAAGGGACTAGATTTAGCTGGAAATAGATTCCACCCTTTCCACTTTGTTAACAAAGCAGATAAATCAGGCAGAATATAAATCCTTTAATAGCAGGGGCATACGTAAGAGTAGGACTAGAGCTGTTTGTCCTCTCCCTGGATTTCTGGATACCGGCCAAACCAGAGTTCTGGCTATTGGGCAAGCTCTCTGAGTCCTCATCCTAGAGTCACTTCCTTTAAACTCTCCTCAGAAATTCAGTGTGTACTTCAAAACATTAGAATCATCTCAGGCACTTTTAATCATGGACAAGGGGACTGAGAACAGTAGAGAAATGTCCCTATGGGTTGGGCACCTCACAGAGAGCGAACACGGGGTATGCACTAGTCTCCCCACACATTTTAGGGAGACACAGGAGGACGATGTCTGCGTGAGCATGGGTCGTTACCACAGTGGTAAGTACGGTAATTCCACCCGGCACCCTTATCTGTGCCCATACGCAGTAAGGTAACCTCTCACTCCTTGTGAGAGGCAATGTCTCACTCCTTGTGAGTGAGAGGCAACCCTCACTCCTAGTTTGTGAGTCAGGGCTCCCTGCACCCTTGGCTAGAAGAGGGGATGTCCCACTAGCAAGGGAGAGTCACAGAGACACCCTTGGCTAGGAGGGGGGACGCCCCCACCGGCAAGGGAGAATCACAAAGGATATCAAATGTCCTTTCGTGAGTTACAAGAATACTAGATACTAGACATCCCGGCACGTGTTTTTTTGTTGTGTTTTTGTTTTGTTTTGTTTTGTTTTTTATATACAAGTAGAAAGCACATCTTCGTACCCACAAGCAATGAAGGAAAAGTACCCGATTTACTTTTGTACCCATGCTTGGCCCCAACACCAACTAGCGAATGGGAAAGTTAGCCCCCAGAGGGAAGTTTTAGTTATAACACTCTCCTGCAGTTAGATCTTTTCTGTAGAAAGGATGGGAAGGATAGGAAGTAGTCAGAAGTCCCATATGTCCAGGCTTTCTTTACTCTAAGGGACAAGCCATAGCTATACAGGAACTGTAAACTTGATCCCTCGCTCCTGGCAATAACAACCCAAAATCCACCAAAGAAAAAGGTGAAGGCCACCCCCTCGCCCAGGGCTGGGCCAACCTTAACTTGCCCCAAGACAGATGGAGGGTCTGTAGTACTTTAGCCCAGATCCCCTTCTCACTCTGGGACATGAGACAAATAAAAGGTGATTTAGAAAAGTTCTCCGAAGACCCTGACAAATATATTAAATCTTCCAAAACCTCATTCAAATGTGTAATCTCTCATATAGAGACGTCATGCTCATATTAAACCTGACCCTCTCAGTCACTGAAAAGCAAACTATATTAGAAAAAGTAAAAGAACTTAGGAATGAATATTTTATTACTTATGCACAGGGAATAACGGACTCTGAGAAAGGAAAAGGAATTTATTAATAGGACAGGAGGCATTCCCTCCTGTAGACCCTCAATAGAACCCTGGAAAAAAAGAGATAGAAAATAAAACACTGCCAGTTCTATATTATAGAAGGCATCAGACGTAATAAAACAAAGCATGTTAATTACTCTAAACTAACTACCATTACTCAAGGAGCTGACGAAAACCCTTCGGCTTTTTTAGAAAGGCTCAGGGAAGCATTGGTTAAGTACACCAACATTACCACAGATTCAGAATTGAGACAACTCATTTTAAAGGACAAATTTATCACTCAGAAGGCCCTAGACATCAGGAGAAAGTTGCAAGAATTGGCAATTGGTCCCAAGAATACTTTAGAGAATCTCCTGAAAGTTGCCACCTCTGTGTTCTGTAATAAAGACCAGCAGGAGGAAAAGAGGAGAAATAAGAAAGACCAGGACAAGGCTACTAAGAGCCTCCAGTCAGGACCCGAAGGTAGGCAGTCAGCCTCAGTCACCTGTTATAACTACAGACAGGTTAGACATATGCACTGGAATTATCCCACGGGGCATGGTGGACCCCCGAAGACCTGTCCTGTCTGTCAAGAAAACCACTGGAAGTCAGACTGCCTTTGGAGAGAGGTCCCCTGTAGGGCAGTGGTCGGCAAACTGCGGCTCACGAGCCACATGTGGCTCGCAAGCCACTGTTTGCTGCTCTGTTGACTAATGAGTTTGCCGACCACTGCTAGACTAAATGTTACTGTGTAGTTGGAAGCTGTGAGGATTAGGCAATTGTAGCATATTGTGTGCAAAGAGGTAAATAAAGGGTAGTATAAGACAGTGGTCGGCAAACTCATTAGTCAACAGAGTGGCAAACTGCGGCTCGCGAGCTGCAGTTTGCCGACCACTGCTATAGGGTTAAGCCTCGGACTGACCTGTTGGCAAAGCCACAAACAAGTCCCAGCTTAGAGGGCACAGTCCTCTTAGCATAATTAAGCTTGACCTTATGAAGCTCCCTAGATCCTTCCTGGGTAGCTAATAGGCTGTGGAAGGTGCAGCAAGTGCTGCCAAAACAAGTGAAACTCACAAGAACATTGTAACTATGGTGACCACTACCTTGTTTACCTCTGACTATAAAATAAAGGCTCAGCTTGCCATCTGGATCTCTCTCTGTGGCCTCAGCTAGGCACAGGAAGATCCTAGACCCAGCTTATTCTATTTGTCTGTCTTTTCTACATCCTTTGCCGCCCTCCCTCAGGCTTGCGGAACTCTTGGCTGTGCTGGCATGGCACAGTCCCCTGGGGCAGGACTGATCATCCAGCTGGCCCAACAGTACTGATGGGACCCAGGGTCTTCCAACCTGGCTCCTCATAGGACTGTCATTTCCACCCAGGAGCCCCAGGTAAGCCTGATAATTGGGGGTAATTAAATTAATTTTTTCCTTGATGCTGGAGCCACTTTCTCTGTACTCCTCTCAAACCCTGGTAAATGGTTCTCAGAGGCTGTAGCTGTTACAGGCATGTCTAGGAAGCAGATAGAGAAGTATTTTTTCTCAGCCTTTAAGGTGCAGCTGGGGTAAATTGCTCCTTTCCCATGCATTCCTGATCATACAGAAAGCCTCATATCCATACATCAAAGGCAATATCCTCTCAAGCCTGAAGCTAGAGAAGGACTCAAGATTATAATAGACAATCTATTTTAGAAGCCCAAGATTTATTGAAACTATGTTATAGTCCTTACAATGCTCCCATCTCAGGAATACAAAAACCTAATAGGGAATAAGAGCTAGTTCAGGACTTACAACTAGTAAATGAAGTAGTAATTCCCATTCATCCCACTGTCAGCTATAGAGAAGTAACACTCTCTCTTTACCAACTAATCAAGGAGGCCCCAAAAGGACAGCCTCTCTGTTTTAGTCTGGAAACCCAAGACTAAGCAAATTTTAAACTAAAAAGGGCCCTTTTACAGGGTCCAGCTTTAAGTCTCCAAACAGGTCAGCAACATCAACTCCTGGATCCATTTGTCTCGAGTAAAGGCTTGAATACCAGCACAGGAGGAGGATGAAGCTGTATTGCCATCCACTGAATCATCGGATTTCTACTCGTGTGAGCCTCTGGAGGACCTAAAACTTCTCTTTCGAAAGAATCCTAAAGAGCCAATGAGTACCACATAAGTAATATGCTCTGGTATTTCTGAATAATCATTGTCTTCATCTTTCTAATAGTGCTTATTTTGTCTTTTTATGAGTGTCATCGGAACCCTATGCTGGTACCAGGAGGAGACCTTTTCTGCCCTTGCTGGAACACTGAGACACCATAAAATACTCCTACTTATAGCCCTTTTCTTTACCTCCTATACACATCACTACCACCAACCTAACCAGAACTATCTCTCAAGTATCTGAGAATACTAGCCAAAACTTTAGGGACACTCAAAGGTCTATAGATTCTTTAGCACACATAGTCCATACTCACAAAGAAGCCCTCGATTATCTACTAGCTGAACAGGGCAAAGTCTGTGCCATGATTAACACTTCTTGCTGCATCTACATAAAACCCTCTAAGGTTGTAAAGGAATGAACAACTTGAATCCCTCAATAAGCAGCCTGACTGAAAGGAAAAGGCCTCACAATCTCTCTCCCCAGAAATTTAGAAAAAAATTAAAGAAATAATACCATCCTAAAAGGCTAGTTAGACCCTTTTCTTGGCCCTCTGTGCATACTTTCTTATTACTTATCTTTGACCATTGCCTGTCTAACCTTTTGGTATGTTTCATATCCTCAAGTTTAGAAACCCTGAAGCTACAGATGGTCCTCCAAATGAAACCACAGATGGAGGCCGCTGATTCCTTCTTCCATGGACCCCTAGATCGCCCACCTCTGATGGGACCCTAACTGCTGCCCCAAACAATGTCCATTTGGCAGCAGGAAGTAGTCAGAAAGACCAGTATCCCTTGTCCCCAACAGCTATTGGGGTTTCCTAATCAGAGGGGAGACTGAAAGGGTTAGCTAGCTAGTTTAATGAAGCAAGTTTAGAAAGTTTTAGAAATGAAAGGGGTCTATAGGGAAGGAATATATAATGGAGACTTGAAGATGCCAGTGTGTTTATCTTGTACAGAGAGTAGAGAAATGGAATAGGCAAATAGAAATATATCTGACCCATGCAATTAAAGACAGCCATAAGCCAAAAGGCATTTCGGGCCTGAGCAATTAAAGTGACTAGAAGTTAGGCCAAAAGTAGCCCTGACCTGAGTAACTGGGAGGGCCATAAGATAAGGCTTGCTCTGCCGACACAATTAGGAGAGCTATAAGATAAATTACAGGGACTCCAACCAACAAGATAAGGGGGAGAGAAAATGGGGGACACCATGTGGGATTTGAGCTTTGAAAACTAATTCTATGTAGCAAAATAACCAATAAGAGGAGGTCAGGTTCAGACAAAGAACTGCAGCCTATTTAATGCCTCACGACAAAGAAAACAGTGGTCACCCTTCTCAGGGGCCTCTCTATCTATCCAGGAGGGACAGAGTTTTAGGCTTAGAATTTAGAATTAGGTTTTAGAGGTAGTGTCTGCTTGCAATAAAGTTTCTGTACTTTTCACCTATCACCTTTCATCATGGCTTCGTTCTTCGAAACCATCGAGACAAGAACCCAGGAATTCAATACGTTCCAGTTCATTTTTTCGTGTTTCACTCCCAAACTTTTATTGTGTAGTTTGTGACATTTGAATTTTTCAAACATGATATCTAGTCATTTTATTATTTTCAGCCTTTTATGCACTGCATTCCTCTCACTTATTTCATTAAACGTGAAGCATACTTTAAACTGTGAATGTATTTAGAGCTTCTTCTGATGAATCCTCTCCACAGGTTGTTTATAAAGGCAAACAACCTTATTCATGGTGAACACTTTCATTTCAACTGCAATTTTTTAAAAAATTAGACTCTCACCTTTCAAGATTGAACACTATCTCTATGGCTTAGTGCAAATTGCAACATCACATTATTTTATTAATGCAGTAGGCACTTATATAGGCATGAGCAGGGCAGGAAAGATGGGCCAGGTGAAGAGGGTCACCAGGGTGGAGAGCCTGGGTGCCTAGCAACGGGCAACCACTCCCTTAAGCATTAACCACTGGAGATGACAGCTAGGCCTCAGCTCTGTTTCAGCTCCAGGCCCAGTAAAGCAGCAAAACCAGGTGGAACGATGCTTTGGCTGACATCAGGACCAGCTTCATTGACTAATGAGCCCCTCCCCTAGTGCCAACCAATCAGTGGAGACAAAGACTTGAGGAGACACACCTGGAAAGCTGATGAATATTCTATTGAAATCCTCCACTGAGACCTCAAATAAAAGCCCTCAGGATGAAGGACCAGCATGGTTCTCACTATGGAGCATACCCTGTGGTTCCTCACCCCCATCTTTCCCCAGGACACAGGCACTCTCTCTTTTCTGAGGCATGCCCAAAGTTCATATCTCTCTCCCTCATTCTCCTATGCACCAAAGGGCCTTATACTACTCCTGTGATACTCTAAATAAACTTTCTGTTATAATTTGAGTCTTAGCTCTGAATTCTTTCTTCTCTTAGCCAGAACTCAAGAACTGAGGTTGCTGAACTGAGGTTAACACCAGGTGCCATATTTCCACTGTTAACATTTAATACATCACTGAATAGAATCTGACCCATCCCTTGACTTCTGTAGTATGTGCAGCACTCTCACCATGGATTAATAAGGAAAAACCATGTGAATAGAATATAGAAAATGTACTGCTACTTGAGGTTTTGAGTGCTCGAAATACTTAAATACAACAATGCCTTTATAATCAGATTTATTCAACACTTGTAGAGAAAATTCAGTTCAATAAGACTCATAGTTAACATTTAGCCATAAGACGAAATGACTGAGTCAACAGAGTGTCTCTTGACGAGAAAAAACTTCTTGTTTTTTCTGAAAAATCTGAAATTAAAAGAGAGCTTCATTATCAACAAATAGTCATTAATAACACAAACTATTTGACTTAATAATTCACGGGAATATGCAAAAAAAGCATTCAGCAGAGAAATAAAGTGAAACCTTGCATACACATTCACAGCTCTCTATCTTTAAAAGACTTGACTTTGAGATATTTTCCTCCAAGTCACAATTCCTCCTGAAATCCCTCCAACCCACAGTGATTCACCTTCTGAAATTCTATTACATTATCTATACAACTCAAATAGCAATCATCTAACATCAGCTCATAATACAGGTTATATTTTTGTATGAATTTTATCTCCCTCAACTACAAAATGAGCTCTTAAAGGTTAGGCACCCTGCTTTTGAATTTCTGTGATCCTATGCCTATGGTATATTAGTAATATATTTCAGAGTATGTCCATTTTAAGTCACTTTATCCTTCCTTTTCTCCAAAACTCTTTCCTTGTATTTCCGCTAATCTAAAGGTAAATAGTATATCATGTTCTAAAGCATTATTCTTTTATTTCAGCAAAAGTAAATCCACCCCAAAATGTAGCTTTTTAGGGTTAATTTTTAAATTGTTATATTTTCTGAAGACATTATCACAATCCATATATCAATTGTACACCCAGAGTGTGCAGGCAAAATCATAAAATGCAGGTCCATCAGTCCTAAATGCAGGACATATTTTTGTTATCTACTGTCCCAGAGCGGGTATTATAATGTTATACAACTTACCATTCTCTGTAAAGCTTTTTGCTTATTCATAATCATACAAGTTATTAACAAAATTAAAAATAAGATAAAAGCAAATGGTATCAAGAAAGTTAAGATTTCCTCCTGCTGGACACCTAGATGGAAAAATCACATAAAAAAGGGGGAAGGGTTAGATGTTTACAGTTATTTTTTAAACAAAATTTTTTTATAAATAATCTAGTGAATGGTGAAGAGCTGAGTTTTAACTCAGAAACTGCTGCATCTTTGCCATTACATAGATACCACAGTTCTGTTGGATATAGCATTCCTTTCATTTGTGCACTTTTTATATAGAACAACTACCTTACTGGACTGTGACATCTCTTCATTTCACTTGGAAAAATAGCTCCCCAAAGCCCAATTCTTATTTTCTAATGTTTTGTTTAAAAATTGACCTTGTAAATTTTTCATATGAACAAAATGATAAAACATTAGCCAAGTGATAAGATAAACATATCTTATGTATCTCTTTACTCTTAATAAGTCAAATGTTTATATCATATAATGCTATAGTGAGCAAGATCTGGTCTTCAATAGAAGTCCAATAATAGACCTAGTCTTTAAAGGTCATGATTTTAAAGTTGTCTCACATTTCAGTGACTAAAGATATAAGGTTTTTCTCTTTTAGGGATGAACTTTTAATGGTTCTTCTACATAGCAAAAAAATGAGCAATAACTAGGCAGACTTAAAAAGTAACCCATCTGGTGCAGCTCAGTGGTTGAGCATCGACCTATAAACCAGGAGGTCACGGTTTGATCCCCCATCAGGGCACATGTCCAGGTTGTGGACTCAATCCCCAGTAGGGGGCATGCAGGAGGCAGTTGATCAATGATTCTCTCATCATTGATGTTTCTATCTCTCTCTACCTCTCCCCTCCTCTCTGTAATAAATAAACATGTTTAAAAACAAACGAACAAAAAGACAAAGCCTGTCCTTCAAAACTAGTATCTCTCACTTGTTTTGTAGTACTACTAGAGAGCATCTTGAATCCTAGGCTTTACCTGCACTTAAACCTACCCACCCCCAACCCTACCTTTTTCTTTGTCCTATTCCCTTAGGGTCTTATTTTGTACTAAGTTAAATTCATATGGCCAGTTCAGTTAAGATTTGCCAGGATATAATCCAGAGAAATGACTAATAGTGTAAGTTTTGGGCATGCAAAAAACAGTGGGAAAGCAAGCTTCTTTCCTGAAGTTCCAGTTGCTTTCTCTCTATATAGAATCAATCCAAGCCCAGTCAGCATGGCTCCGTGGTTGAGCTTCAACCTATGAACCAGGAGGTGACAGTTTGACTCCTGGTCAGGGCACATGCCTGGGTTGTGAGCTCCATCCCCAGTAGGGGGCATGCAGGAGGCAGCCAATCAATGATTCTCTCCCATCATCCATGTTTCTAACTCCCTCTTCCTTCCTCTCTGAAATCAATACAAACATGTTTTTTTAAAAAAAATAGCCTAAAGCCTTAGCTGGTTTGGCTCAATGGATAGAGCGTCTGCCTGTGGATGGAAAGGTCCCAGGTTCCATTCCGGTCAAGGGCACATGCCTGGGTTGCAAGCTCGATCCCCCCAGTAGGGGGTGTGCAGGAGGCAGCAAGTCAATGATTATCTCTCATCATTGATGTTTCTCTCTCTCTCCCTCACCCTTCCTCTCTGAAATAAAAAAAAAAAATAGCCTAAAGAACTAAGACCACATGCATATCAGGAAATTGTTGACTCTTAACCCAAAGTTATTAAGAATTTACCAAAAGATACCCATCAGGGAAAAAGAAATCTCAGTCATCAATATCATGGTTAAGACTACATGTAAAATACATAAAAAGATGTATATTTTGAGGATGTGGCTAAAAACTCACCATAAACTATGAATTGACAAATAACAAGATATTTAGGACATGACTTTCTCAATGCCATTCCCATAGAGCCTCAGATTTTTTATAGCAGTGACAAAAAGGAAAAAGTAGAACCAGTAGGTGCTCATTCTGATTTCATATGATCTCTTGGTTAATTGAGTTCTCCCTCTCTCTATTTTTTCTCCATGGCCCTTAGTGATTATGCAATATATTTGGCTTCTTTGTTGCTTATCTCTACTCAACTTGGGAATAAAATATAAATTTCACGAGGACAGGGATGTTTTTTATTGCTGTATCTCTCATGCCTGAAAAGTGTGCTTAATAAATATTTGATAAGTGAAAGAGAACAATGATAGCAGTATATTAATAGATATAAATATAAGTAGTCAAACAGCAATCCTATATAATAAAAGCCTAGGTGGTGTCACACGACATCGTCACAAGATGGCCGCCATGATGTCATCACAAGATGGTCACCACAAGATGGCTGGCAGAGGAGTGCAGTTGTGGGTGATCTGGTTGGAAAGGGAGGGCAGTTGGGAGCGAACAGGCCAGCAGAGGAGGGCAGTTGTGGGTGAACAGGCCAGCAGGGGAGGGCAGTTGTGGGTGAACAGGCCAGCAGGGGAGGGCAGTTGTGGGTGAACAAGCCAGCAGGGGAGGGCAGTTGGGGGCAATTGGGCCAGCGGGGGAGGGCAGTTGGGGGCAACCAGGCCTGCAGGGGAGGGCAGTTGGGTGTGACCAGGCCAGCAGGGAGGGCAGTTGGGGGTGAACAGACCTGCAAGAGAGGGCAGTAGGGGAGGAAAGGCCTGCAGGGGAGGACAGTTAGGGGTGACCGTGCCTTCAGGGGAGGGCAGTTGGGGGCGATCAGGTCTGCAGGGGAGAACAGTTATGGGTGACCAGGCCTTCAGGGGAGGACAGTTGTGGGGTGACCAGGCCTGTAGGGGAGGGCAGTTGGGAGGGACCAGGCCTGCAGGGGAGGGTAGTTGGGAGCAACCGGACCTGCAGTGGAGGGCAGTTGGGGATGAGATCAGGCCAGTAAGAGAGGGCAGTTAGGGGCAACCAGGCCATCAGGGAGGGCAGTTGGGGGTGACCAGGCCTGTAGGGGAGGGCAGTAGGGGTGACCAGGCCTGCAGGGGAGGGCAGTAAGGAGGACAGGCCTGTGGGGAAGGGCAGTTGGGGGGACCAGGCCAGCAGGGGAGGGAAGTTGGGGGCAACCAGGCTGGCAGGGGAGGGCAGTTGGAAGTGACCGGGCCTGCAGTGGAGGGCAGTTGGGGATGAGATCAGGCCAGCAGGAGAGGGCAGTTGGGGGTAACCAGGCCAGCAGGGAGGGCAGTTGGGGGTGACCAGGCCTGTAGGGGAGGGCAGTAGGGGTGTCCAGGCCTGCAGGGGAGGGAAGTAAGGGAGGACAGGCCTGTGGGGGAGGGCAGTTGGGGGGACCAGGCCAGCAGGGGAGGGAAGTTGGGGGCAACCAGGCTGGCAGGGGAGGGCAGTTGGGAGTGACCGGGCCTGCAGTGGAGGGCAGTTGGGGATGAGATCAGGCCAGCAGGAGAGGGCAGTTGGGGGCAACCAGGCCAGTAAGGGAGGGCAGTTAGGGGTGACCAAGCTGTCAGGGGAGTGCAGTTGTGGGCGATCTGACTGGCAAGGGAGGGCAGTTGGGAGCAAACAGGCCAGCAGGGAAGGGCAGTTGTGGGTGAACAGGCCAGCAGGGGAGGGCAGTTGGGGGTGATCGGGCCAGCAGGGGAGGGCAGTTGGAGGCAACCAGGCCAGCAGGGAGGGCAGTTGGGGGTGACCAGACCTGTAGGGGAGGGCAGTAGGGGAGGACAGGTCTGTGGGGAAGGGCAGTTGGGGGTGACCAGGCCTGCAGGGGAGGGCAGTAAGGGAGGACAGGCCTGTGGGGGAGGGCAGTTGGGGGGGACCAGGCCAGCAGGGGAGGGAAGTTGGGGGCAACCAGGCTGGCAGGGGAGGGCAGTTGGGAGCGAACAGGCCAGCAGGGGAGGGCAGTTGTGGGTGAATAGGCCAACAGGGGAGGGCAGTTAGGGGTGATCAGGCCAGCAGGGGAGGGCAGTTGTGGGCAAACAGGCCAGCAGGGGAGGGTAGTTGGGGGTGATCGGGCCAGCAGGAGAGGGCAGTTGGGGGCAACCAGGCCAGCAGGGAGTGCAGTTGTGGGTGACCAGGCCTGTAGGGGAGGGCAGTAGGGGAGGACAGGTCTGTGGGGGAGGGCAGTTGGGGGTGAGATCAGGCCAGCAAAGGAGGGCAGTTGGGGGTGACCAAGCTGGCAGGGGAGGGCAGTTGGAGGGAACCAGGCCTGCAGGGAGGGCAGTTGGGGGCAACCAGATCTGCAGGGGAGGGCAGTTTGGGGGTGACCAGGCCTACAGGGGAGGGAAGTTGGGGGTAATCGGGCTGGCAGGGGAGCAGTTAGGTGTCAATCAAGCTGGCAAGGGAGCGGTTGGGGGAAATCAGGCAGCCAGGCAGGCTAGTGGTTAGGAGCCAGCAGTCCTGGATTGTGAGAGTGATGTCTGACTGCTGGATCAGGCCTAAACTGGCAGTCGGACATCCCCCAAGGGGTCCCAGATTGGAGAGGGTACAGGCCGGGAGGGACATCCCCCACCCCATGCACAAATTTCGTGCACCGGGCCTCTAGTTTTAGTATAATGAAACATGAAAGGAAATGAATGATAGATAGAAATGCCAGTATCTGTCTGTATCTATATCTGTATATGTATTTTCTGTATATATATTTATATACCTATATACCTGAAAGAGCAATGTTAGTTAATTTATTATGATATTTTGTCTCATTCTCAAGGCTTTTTTAGTTTATATTTCTATTTCAATATATATTTTATCATGTCACTTTAAATCAGTGTTGGAAGGGAATGGAATATGTATTTTACTAATGATTTCATATTAATTAGAAAAATATTCATTAGACACAGTACTAGACACTCAAAAACAAGTATATGCTGATGTATCTTTGTTTTAAGATTTCTGTTCTCTTAAAAATTGAAAGCATAAGAATATATTGTTAATATAGGTTCCTCCAAAAAAGAACTAGTATGTTCTCTTTACTGACCATCAGAAACACCAGATTGTTGATAATAGAAATATAACAAGGCTCTTAATTAAACTAGTTAAATTATTCCTAGTTAAAACTGAATATTAGATTTTCCATTAATCTATGTTCCATTGAGGTGCTTGCTAATTTATCTTCTCTGATTATAGGCTATATGAAAGAGCCTTTTTATTTCCATAATTACAAAATACACTGAAAGAAAATTAATTTTACTAGCATATTGCTCCAGTTATTTAGTTGCTATTCTTTTATCTCATACCTCTCCAGCATTCTATTTCACTCCATTCACTCCAAATTCCATCATCTGTGCAATAAACATTCATTTTGCTTCTCACTAAAAAGCATACTTCTTGGCTTTCATTTGATGTTCTTGTGACATACATTTCATTTTCAAATGTGGTAGTCTAAAAGTCAAGGAAAAAATAAGATGACATTATTTGATCTAATTGCAGCTAGACCAATCCCATTTATTTTGTCAATTTCAAAGTGGGTTTTGTTACATAAGATATGTGCATCAAATGACTACAAATGTATATACCAAAATCCTAACAGTGATTATCTCTCTGTAAGGTGGGTTCCTTTTTTTTCCCCTTCCCTTCCTTATCTATATTTTACATTTTTTCTATAGTAACTAGAGGCCTGGTGCATGAAATTCATGCACTCATGGGTGGGATCCCTCAGTCTGGCCTGTGCCCTCTCACAGGCCAGGAGCCCTCGGGGGATGTCTGAGTGATAGCGGGGAGCAGGCCTAAGCCATCAGTCAGACACCCTTAGCACTGCTGTGGAGGCGGGAGAGGCTCTCGCCACTGCCGCTGTGCTCGGCAGCTGTGAGCCCGGCTTCCCGCTGAGCGGCACTCCCCCTGTGGGAGCACACTGACCACCAGGGGTCAGCTCCTGTGTTGAGCGTCTGCCCCCTGGTGGTCAGTGTGCATCATAACAACCGGTCATTCTGCAGTTCGGTTGATTTGTATATTACCCCTTTATTATATAGGATAATTGATCACATGCAGTAAAGGTAAGGTGACCAGACGTCCCGCTTTTGACGGGACAGTCCCGATTTTTAACAATTTGTCCCACGTCCCGCGGCGTTTTTAAAAAGTCCCGATTTTTGGAAAGTATGCACAACAAGCTAGGGAACAGCGGGAGAACGGGAAGGGAATATACGGTTTTCGGTGGCCATGTGGCTATTTAGCCAGGATATGAGTTTTATATTATTTTTGTTAATTTTATAATGTTAAACTTTAATAATAACAAATAATTGTTGAGAACTGCTTATCAAAGTTCGCATTGTTGATCAGTTGTTAGAATTCGACCACCATTGTTTGGACTTAATGAACAATGGCATTTTTTGGGATTGGCAATGACGAAAACATTTTGTAACTGTCTCTCAGATGATACACATCGTACTGCGTGCTAGTAAGCTAGTTAAACAAGTGATGTCATTACAAATCAGCTATTCAGATAATTTAGGTAAGTTATTTATTTATTTATTTCATAAATACATAAATTTTCTTGAATTTAGCAGATAGTACTCATATTATTTATATTTTATAGTGGCGGCAAAAAGTCTAGCGCCGGCCTTGAAAGTGACACTTACGACTTACGTTACAGCAAATTCAGAGGAAAAATAATACAAGTTAGTATTGTTATTATTTAGAAAGAAATATAGGATTAAAATAATTTTTAAAATATAGTTACTTTATAACAATCAAATTAATTTAATTTATAAACTAACAATAAAATATGTTCATGTAATTATGTACCTACTTACTGTGTTTTTAAGCAATATGTATATAATAATTTATAATATAATTTTAAATTATTTTTTTAGATTTTTAACATAATGAGTAAGAAAAGAGGATGCAAATTCAATGATGATCTAAGAAGTGAATTTCCTTTTATTAAAAAAACCAAAAGCGATTACAATATAGACCAAATTTTTAATCAAGAACTCCCCCCCCCACCCCCACCCACCCCGGGCTGAAACCGGTCTGGCTTAGTGGATAGAGCGTTGGCCTGCGGACTCAAGGGTCCCAGGTTAGATTCTGGTCAAGGGCATGTACTTTGGTTGCGGGCATATCCCCAGTAGGAGGTGTGCAAGAGGCAGCTGATCCATGTTTCTCTCTCATCGATGTTTCTAACTCTCTATCCCTCTCTCTTCCTCTCTGTAAAAAATCAATAAAATATATTTTTTTTAAAAAAAGAAAGAAAAAAAGACACACACACACACACACACACACACACACACACACACACACACACCCGTCAATGGTGTCCCGCTTTACCAATGTTAAAATCTGGTCACCTTAAGTAAAGGGCATGTGTGACAGGGCAAAATTGCTAGGTAGCTTTGGTGTTTATAACACCCAGTATTTGGATTGGTGTCAAATTTCCCAGATTCCATGAACTGGAAAATGCTACATACACAGAATTAAAAAAAGACAGCCATCATGTGAATGTTGTTTCTATGGAAACTATAAAATTAATACACATGAAACTCCCCCCCCCCCCCGGCTTTATTCTTGTTTTAGTTAACTGCTATAAGACCTGTGTAGCAGTGCTCAGGGCTTGGCATGAAACTACCCTTGCAGACATGAGAACACAAAGCTGGATGATCTCAAAGGAAAAAAAAAATTACTGAAGCAATTACTTTAATTTTACATTTCAAAGAGCTGAAGAGTGTTTCTCATCCAAAATAACAGCTTTGCTTTTATTGTAACTTTTTCTCTGGTTAAAGTGGACTGGGAATAAGATCTGGATTTTAGTTCTAGCTATGTAATTTGACTGTAAATCAATTCACTTCCTTGGAACTTGTAAATCAATTCAACTCCATTTTTCTCATGTTTATTAAATAAATTGATTAGAACTAATGCCTCACCTAATCTCCACCATCCTCTAAATTGGAAACCGATGAATAAAATTAACATACAACAATGTGGGGCTAAAGGCATCATCACCACATTGTTGATGCTGGAGGGTAATCGGTCTTGCAAACATTGCCTACTTCCCCACTTAGCCTCTCTTGCTACAAGCAATTCTCAGGAAGCACAACCAAACTCTAATTTTGACCTTATGGCAATTCCTCAAGAAGAGGTTTTTATGTTTTCTTTCTTTCCTCTTTTTTTCTTTCTTTCTTTCTTTCTTTCTTTCTTTCTTTCTTTCTTTCTTTCTTTCTTTCTTTCTTTCTTCCTGAGATCTCTTCATAATCCATCTTTTTCATGTACTTGGCAACTTTAATTAATTGACACATTATTGAAAATAAGTGACTGGATTATATCTGAGGTCCTATGTAGGTTTGAAATTGGTATGATTGATTATACTTTCAGACAGCAAAAGTCTTTCTTTTGTCCACTAGATGATTTGAATTTTTGGAAATTAAAATAACATAAACATCACATTCTATTCATCGTGTGGCTATCAATTGATTGGTTTTCATGTTTGCTATTTTATTTAAAAGGCTAGATTTATGATTTTCCCAAATAAATATAATGTTCATACCACCCAAGTAGTATCATCTTCTATGAACTTAATTTCATAAATGAAACAACTTGCTGGAATGGGTCCTTTAGGTATGTTCCATTCCAGGTTAATATCCTCTGAGTTCTTCACAATAATATTAAGATAATCTGGTGGCAAAGGTTTAACTGAAAAGCAAAAGGAAACCATTTCAACATGGAGGTTACTGAAGTTTAGTAGTAGCACTTATTAAAGCAAAGGAAACCGGTTATTGAGGGGAGCTCTCCCTGTCCCCACCTGTTGCCAGGGGTATGTGGGTTTCTTGCAATATCACAAGAAAAAGAATTTCCTGAGACTCACATGGTAGAATGAGTGGAATTTATTTGTGTGGAGTTAAGTCCCTGAGTTTCCAAGGTCCCATTTCCCTCTATCCTGCCAAGGAAAAGGTCCAGCTGTGCCTTTAGCAGGGCTAGAATTAAAGCCATTGCTCAGAGTTTCCATTCCATATTTTCACAGTCTAACCCAGCATCAGGCTGGGTTAGTTTGTGTTCTGAACTGCAGTCTATCAGTCCATTGCATATGGGGTCTGCAAGGCCACATGGCTATGGAGGGAACATGGGTAGGAGCAAAGCCAGAGGAGCAAGAGAGCCAAGGCTGCCAAGACCACCAAGAGCCAGGAGCCAATAACCAAGAGCCAAGAGCATGAACTCCTTTGTTTTGGGATATGTATCTCCAAATTTTTGTGGGCTTGCATTGGCTCCACCCCCTCTAGTCATTGATCTCTGTTCCTAGGTTTGACTGGCAGCAAGTACCTCATCCCAACTCATTGAGCATATGCCCATTCCCCCTCTCCTTTCCAGTGATCTGCAGGGAATGGACCAGTGGTTTCCTGGCGAGTGTAAAGTTACAGCTTCCTGGTGAAGCTGCCCAGATGGCCATGCTTATAACATATGGCTTCCTTTTGTTTCTTCCTATTATTAATAACTAGCTAGTTACAATGGTATCAAACCTAGTAACCTAAGCCTTCAGGATAAATCAGGTGGCTCAAGACTATTCTCTATAATGTGAATGAAAATCAAAGTTGCTTGCCAACCAAGTTTGGGCTATTAATAAATCTTGGTTATTTTGGAAAGTAATTTTTGGTGAGTCACATATTGACAAATATTAAAGCCCAAGAGAAAAGTTAGAAGATCCTAATCATTACAGCCATTTTTTTTCTCCATTTTGTAGTGAAGGGATGTAGAATACATTGCTCCAAAATGTGCCACTTCAACACGTGGATTATTCTGAGCTGAAGACAAGCAATGTCCAAAAGACTCAGGAATAGTTTTATTTCTTTTACTTTTTTAACCTCCCCTTAACTGATTAAGAGAATTTAAATAGACAGCCTGGTCCAGGAAGAGAGCTATCACCAGAGATAACTACAAAGAGTATGGGCCAGGTGTGGTGAGCTGGGGCAAGCTGGCAGGTATTATTTGTTCTAAATCCTTTCTGTGTCCCACTGTCTCTGTATGGCATTGCAAACATTTATTTACCAAACCTTTACTCTTCCCATCTTCCTGTGAATTGTTTTCCTTCCCTTTGAAGTCCCAGACCCTTAGCCTCTTCTCCTTAGCTCAGGACAGCATATAAGCCTCAATTGCCTTATTGTCTTTGGACCTCTCATATCTATGTGAGGCTCTCACACATATGTAATTAAATTTGTTTTTTCCCCTGTAAATCTGTCTTATATCAATTTAATCATTAGACCAGTTAAAGAATCTAGAATGGTAGAGGAAAAAATTTTATCCATTAGAAACAACTACTACAATCATAGAAACAACACAACCATAGCTAAATTATTTAGAGCTTATGATGTCTCAGGCACTGAACCAGGGATGTTATATCATAAATTCATTCATATTTCACAATAAATCTATGAGGTAGTCCTTTATTATCCTCATTTTACTGATGAGGAAATTAAATAGATGTTAAAAGTATCTTGCCCAAGGCCATATAGCTAAAAAGTGGTAAATCCAAGATTCAGACCACAGTGTGGCTGACTCTAGAACCTGTCATTGTTGTAACTGTTAGAGATAAGAACACAGACTCAGAAAATATCCAAATATATGCTTATTGAGAGCTGGAAATAAGTAATCCCATGATTACTCCATCACTAACACTAGACAATAATACTATATAGCAGACCAACCCTTTGAAGCTGGGTAGTAGATTGTGAGTTCTAAATGAAAATGACACTTTACCCATCATTCAATTATTTATCTTCCATACTTTTATATTTAATAAGAGTTTCCTTGATTGCTTTGTTGGCCTTCATTTTTCTGGCTTTACATTTTAGTAGGTATCTATCTTTATATCTCTATCTCTATCAATTCTATCTCTATCTCTATCTCTCTCTATGTCTATCTCTTCTCTTCCAAGTGGTTGTAAATGGCTTAAATTAGAAACATTTTGAAGTTGTTTGTTTACGTCACCTATATTTTGAAGCTGAAAAATGAAATAGCTGGCTCTGATAAGCTGGGATTTTGATGATCCATTAACACAGATGTAGAAATCTTTATAGTCTGGTTCCTCCAAATAGGGAAACCTGCATCCAATATTTTTTCCATTATCCTCAATGTAATCAGAACACTGTAATGCATGGTCCAAGCCCTCATACCTGTAAAGGGAAGTTTTGTAAGAATTGTTTTACTGATATCTTCTGATATTGTGGTGCCCAATTTTCAATTATCTTGAGTTACTAAGTGAATTAAAAATCACTTAATAACATGCAATGTTTATTGAGTACCAACTATGTACCAGATCCTATGATAAATGCTAAGGATTCCACAGTAAGGAAAGCAGACATAGCCCATGATTTCATGGAGCTTACAATCTGATGGGAACCTTCACAAAATGTCAAAGATAACGCAAGTTTATGTTGACTCACCAACAGGATTTGTGAATCAAAGAGTAAGATTTCTATTAAGAAAACCAGAAATTTATATAATTCTGGATTATACTGCCTTTTTTATATTATAGTTAGTTTATAATATTATCTTAGTTTCAGATATACAACATAGATTCAACATTTGTATACCTTACAAAATGATAATCACAATAAGTCTAGTAACCGTCTGTCACCATGCAAAGTTATTACAATTATTGACTATATTCCCAGTACGGTACACTACATTTCTGTGGCTTATTTATTTTATAGCTGGAAGTTTGTACCTCTTTTTCCCTTTCACTTTTTTTTACCATTCTCCAAGCCTCTTCTCCTCTGGCAACCTTTATGCACTGTTGGTGAAATTATAAATTGGTGCAGATAATATGGAAAACATTATGGAGGTTCCTCAAAAAAATTAAAACTAGAACTACCATATGACCCACCAATTTGCACTTCTGGATATTTATACAAAGAAAATAAAACAATAATTTGAAAAGATATCTGCACCCTATGTTCACTGAAGCATTATTTACAATAGACAAGCTTTGGAAGCAACCTAGGTGTCTATCAATAGATGAATGGATAAAGATGTGATATATATAAATATTACTCAGCAATAAAAAGGGATGAAATTTTGTGATTTGCAGCAAAACTTATGCTAAATGATACTTCCTTTTTTATATTGTACTGGAGAACTTACATTTGAAGAAAGCAGATTTACAAAATATTGTTATCTATACTAATAAAAGGGTAATATGCTAATTAGACCAGACATCTTCCAGACGACCTTCCGGATGTTCTTCCTGACAAAGCCACGGTGGTGGGGCCAAGGCAGAGGCAGTTAGGGGGATCAGGTTGGCAGGGCAGAGCAGTTAGGAGGATCAGGCCAGCAGGGGAGAGCAGTTAGGGCAATCAGGCAGGCAGGCAGACGTGGTTAGGGACGATCAGGCAGGCAGACAGAGGCGGTTAGGGGTGATCAGGCAGGCAGAGGAGCAGTTAGGGGCATCAGTCAGGCAGGCGGAGTGGTTAGGGGTGATCAGGCTGGCAGGCAGGCAAGCAGTTGGGCGCCAGCAGTCCTGGATTGCAAGAGGCATGTCTGACTGCAGGTTTAGGGCTGATCCGGCAGAGATCGGACCTAAACCGACAGTTGGACATCCCCCAAGGGGTCCCGGATTGGAGAGGGTTTAGGCCGGGCTGAGGGACACCCCCCCCCCTGCACGAATTTCATGCACCGGGCCTCTAGTTTTTAATAAAATAAATGAAAATTCTCTGAGGCTATAATACACATCAAGAGATAAACCTCAGGCCCTAGCTAGTTTGGCTCAGTGGATAGAACGTCGGCCTGTAGACCAAAGGGTCCCAGGTTTGATTTCTCTAAGGGCATGTACTTGGTTTCAGATTCCTCCCTGGCCAGGGTCCTGGTCAGGGCGCATGAAGGAGACAACCAATTGATGTGTTTCTCTCACATCAATGTTTCTCTCTTTCCTTCTCTCTTCCACTCTCCCTAAAAATCAATAGGAAAAATATCCTCAGGTGAGGATTAAAGAGATAGAGATAGATATATATATAGAGAGATTAACATCAGAAAAGCCAGAGCCTGGTTGGTGTGGCTCAGTGGTTGAGTGTCAACCTATGAACCAGGAGGTCACAGTTCGATTCCTGGCCAGGGTTCGATTCCCAATCAGGGCATATGCCTGGGTTGCGGGTTTGATACCCAGTGAGGGGCATGCAGGAGGCAGCCAATCAATGATTCTCTCTCATCATTGATGTTTCTATCTCTCCCTCTCCCTTCCTCTCTGAAATCAATAAAAATATATTTTTAAAGAATTCAACAATAAAGATTTTTAAAAAAAATTTGTAAAAGGGAGAGCCAGAGGTCATTCCAGATAGCAATGCACATAGACATAAAGGAGCATAACATCAGGGGATGGTGGTTGGTTGGGAAGAGATCAACCAAAGAACTTGTATGCAGATATACATAACCTGTGGTGGAGGCCTGGGGTGTTGGCGGGGGGGAGGGGGGATCGAGGGCGGGTTCTAAGGGGTCAATGGGAGATAAAAGGGGGCATATGTAATACTTTCAACAATATTTTTTTTTAAAAAAAGAGCATAACCATGTGTGAGGGGGAAAAATGTAGAGATGGGTCTACTCTAAATGGAAAGGAACATTCACAGTGGTGATAGTAGAAGGTAACGCCGGAAAGGCAGTGATACAGTGAGGCAGAGACTTGAATGGCAGTTTAGATTTTATACTGGAGGCAATGAGTAGCCACTGGAGCAAAAGAGTGGCATATGCATATTGCAGTATAGGAAGATAAATTTGGCTACAATGTGCAGAATGAATGGGAAGGGAGAGATTGGCAGCAGAGGGACCATCATTTGGGGTGCTATGGCAATCATGCAGGTTTGGGATGAGGTGAGCCTAAAGTAGTGTTCTTACAGAAGAGACAGAAAGTAAAGGACAGATATATGACCTTGCAAAGGAGTTTCAGGACATGATCAGTGTTATCATGAAACAACTAAGGAATGAAGGAGATAGAAGATTCAAGCTGGCTCTAAGTTTCAAAGTCTCAGGGATGGTTACCAAAGATAAGAAAGTCAGAAAAAGAATCCAGTCTTAATAGGTACTTGCTTATTCAAAAACATGTAAATTTGTTTAGGTTATAACTCCCATCTATCTCAAGAATACAAAATTTAATCTAGTATAGAAACAGTGATTGCATTCCTTATATCACCCATAGAGTATCTTCCAGAAGCCACAGCCTAAACCTACTTACTCCCATGTAAAACCCCAAACAGCCCAGCTGGTGTGGCTCAGTGGTTGAATGTTGACCTATGAACCAGGAGGTCAAGGTTCGATTCCCAGTCTGGGTGGGGGGGCGGGGGCGGGGGGGGGGGAACATGCCCAGGTTGCATGCTTGATCTCCAGTAGAGAGCATGCAGGAGGCAGCCGATTAATGATTATCTCTCATCATTGATGTTTCTCTCCCTCTCCCTTCCTCTCTGAAATTAATAAAAATATATTTTAAAAAATAAATAAAACCCAAATAATTGTAAAAAACACTTCATAAACACAGCACTGAAAAATATAATGAATTTAATTAAGTGAAAATATAGTTACTCATACTATGGATTAACTTTAATAGATATTTTCCTAATATGGAATTCTTATTATAAAAATACTTACCAGTAAAACAAGTAGTAATTGGTATCAAAGTTGGCATCCATACCAAGTTTCCAAGAGCACAGTAAATATTGCCAGTTGTAATATATACAATCCATATCCTGAATTTTAGTTTCCAGATTTCCTAAGGAATAAACGAACTGTGAATGCTTGAAAGGCATGGTGATGAATCATTTTGGAAATCACTGTATAATTTTTTTCATTTCCTTTGACCTCTCCATTTCATTTAGCAATCAGCATAATCAAGAATATTTCAAAGGGGACCTTGGCGCCATCTTCACTGACATCATGCTCCAGTTCCTGGTTGGATTTACTTTTGGCAACCTGGTTTTAATGTATCTGGCTCAAAATTATGTTATACTAAACCTGGCTAAAAAACTTGAATAAATTAAAAAGGACATGGATGCCAAGAAGAAACCCCTAGTTCATGAGGCCAACTCCAGCACTGGCTCCAGGAAATCCTGACTCTACTCTTCTCTAGGGCCTCTTTACATCTGAACCAAAGCTTCTGTTTTCTGTTCAGTCTCAGCCTTTGCTTGGAGCACAAATGGGGCCACAAGGTAAGAACTATGCTTACTTTCCCAACATCCTCACCTCTTCCCTTCCTCCTTCTAGCACCTTGGGAGGTCCTAAGACTAGAATTATGGTGCTAGATTAGTAAACATGATCTTTAATTAGCTGTCTCTCCCTTATTCTTTGGGATTTTTCACTGCCTTTTTCAAAAGAAAAATCAATGAGTTTTGTATAGCTGATCAGATATAAATAATGCTACTTCACAGGTTAGCAATTATAATGGGTGTTTAAACATTTGGTACTAAATTATGTTATTTCAAGGTCACTAAAATTAAAATCTAGAAGCCAGTTTCTGATAAATTACCCATTTATTTTATACTGTTCTCAGTATAACTGACATATATAACTCCATAGTTGCTAATTTAACCAATAAATCAATTTGCTGCTACTCATCAACTGAGAAACTATATTCTGAGAACTCCATCAGGAATTGGGGAATTAAAAAATAATGGCCTATGTTCTCAGTAGACTTCATAGTTTAGTATGCATGTTTTTCCTTAATGATGCATTTGATCTGGCTCTTTTTTCTCAAAAGAATCATACTTACTTTAAGGGATTATAGAAGCATTTGACATTACATGATGGGTAAGTGACAAGTTGTCTATAAGGGAAATTTTATGCCTTTTCACATTAAGAGAAATAATTCAACATTATAACTATAGTGATTCTCACAAGAAAACTTTTTTTGCTGTAATCATAAATTATCATTGTAGTTTGTCAAATGTATAATTAGTTCATTTGAAAAAAATTAAACAAAAATGTTTTAATACATCATTTTTGGAAAAAAAGAATATTTCAAAGGGAAGTTGTTGGAAATCACTTCACCGTCAAAGGGGCTTGCAAAATCAAAAATCTTTGAGGGCTCATTTACTAGTGTAAGTACTATTAAAAGCATATACACAAGATCTAAGCATATACACATTTGGCAAATGCTCACATGCATGTTTATTAATATGACCCCAAAACTGGGAACTATATTAGCCTGGTAAGATGTAGGTTTTGCCAAATGTGTTTGCTAATATAAAGAATTCAGAAAGGCCAATCACACACTCCTAAGAAGGATTCTATTTTGTGCCACACTCTCAACTGTACATGCAATCTCATGTATAAGAGTTAAAGGATTTTTTCCCTATATAGATTGTTCTGACAGTATTAAATATGAAAGGAGAGCTTTATTTTAACCTTGAGGTGATGTCCAATAATTAGCTTCTGACCATGAACTCTGAACTTCAGATCCATTTGTGCATTGCCCTTGTAGAACTGTATGTATCTTTGCTTCAACACCTTTGTTAAGATCAAACCCATCTTTGTAAAGGAGATTCTTAGTGATGATGGTCTGATAAAAAGATGAGACAAAGTCAAGCTTAGAAACAGTGGTGGCATCATGAGCCACATTAATAAGGTTAATAGGTCATTAATACCCTGAGGAGTTTCAATATCTATAAAATTCATCATGATTATGTGATACAATGTCTCCGTTATATTTCTGGCAGAACTCACCAGTATATTATTTGAAGAGATCATTTGGATCTTAATATCTCATTCAAAAAACAAAAAAAATCTGGATGAGAAAAAAAGGCTCTATGGCAGGATGTGAGCTTTAAGCAACTTGAAATCAACAGATACTTTTCACATACTATATACATATTACATGGCAAATGATTTATACCTTTCAAATGTCATGTGAATTCTTCAGAAATAATATAAAATAAAATCTTGTGGGTAACTGGAGAAAGCAAGACAAATTGTGAGCTCCTAGGCTAAAATCATATATCATTAATCCTTGTATTCTTGATATCTAGCAGAGTGCCTGGCACAAAAAGTTGCCCAGTAAATGATTTGAATTGCCCCTTGAAACTACCTAGCTGAATTAATAAGGTAACAGAATTCCTTGTACAACAGAAATCTTTAAATAAACATGCTTATTGACTATGTAAATAGGTAATATTTCAACTTACTATAATATATGCAAAGAACCATGTTATATTCTGTGAGGTAAGTACAGAGATAAATAAGGCTTGATTCCCACAGAGTAAAATCTCACAGTTGAGTAGCATATATAAGACCCATATTCAGGTATATAAGTAACTATGAAATATGATAAAATATATAAGTATTCTTCAAGTTCATATTCCATGGAACAAAGTATTTTTCTATATACTTCCAATGGTAGTCTTAATACTGAATGGGGTGAAAATAGATGTGGCAAGAAGCACAGTAGAGAGCAGCAACCATGGTGGCTTGTTATTCTACATAATAAAAGGCTAATATGCAAATTGACCCAACTGGGGAATGACTGGTCGCTATGAAGCGCACTGACCAGCAGGGGGCAGACAATCAATGCAAGAGCTTCCCCTGGTGGTCAGTGCACTCCCACAGGGGGAGCGCTGCTCAGCCAGAAGCTGGGCTCATGGCTGGCAAGCACAGCAGTGGTGGCAGGAGCCTCTCCCACCTCCTTGGCAGCACTAAGGACCCTTTGGGAGATGTCTGACTGCCAGGCGGACATCCCCCGAGGGGTCCCAGGCTGAGGGACACCCCGGCCCCCAGTGCACAAATGTTGTGCACCGGGCCTCTAGTATCTTAATAATAGCTATTGAGATTCAGGAATTAGAGTGGACACTGACTTCAGGAATCATAAGAAAACTACTAATTGCTCTGATATCACAAATGCATGCTTTACTTACCCTCCAGTTTTCACTATCAATGCTTCGGTATTTTAATTCATATTCTACTGTGTGTTCCTCACAATTATCCAGAAACAGTGGAGGTTGCCATTGCAAATAGAGATAACCTAAATATCCAGGATCCACTATCTCAAAATCCTCAGGAGGATTAACTGAAATAAAATTAAAATATTTTTACTTTTTTCCTGTATCTAATGACAAAGATTGCTAAATCTAGATTACTTCCATATGTCCATCAACTGATGAATGGATAAATAAACTGTGGTTCATCTATAAAATGGATACACGCTACACTATGAAGAACCTTGAAAACATAAAGCTAGCCCTAACCAGTTTGGCTCAGCGGATAAAGCCTCGGCCTGTGGACTAAAGGGTCCCAGGTTCGATTCCGGTCAAGGGCATGTACCTTGGTTGCAGGCACATACCCAGTAAGGAGTGTGCAGGAGGCAGCTGATCGATGTTTCTCTCTCATCGATGTTTCTAACTCACTATCCCTCTCCCTTCCTCTCTGTAAAAAATCAATAAAATATATTTTTTTTAAAAAAAGAAAACATAATGCTAAATGAAATAAGCTACTACAAAAGATCACATATTACATGATTCCCTTTATATAAAATATCCAGAATAGGCAAATCCACTGACACAGAAAACAGATAGTGGTTGCTAGGGGCTGGAGGGGAAGAAGAATGAGGCATGACTGCTGAATGGATATGAGGTTTCTTTTTGGAGTGATGTAAATATTCTAGAATTTGATACTAGTGGCTGTTACACAACTTTGTGAATATACTAAAAACCACAGAACAATGTACTTTAAAAGTGATAGTTTTATGGTATGTAAACTATATCTTGCCCAGCCAGTGTGACTCAGTGGTTGAGTGTCGACCCATAAACCAGGAAGTCACAGTTCCATTACCAGTCTGGGCACATGCCCAGGTTGTGGGCTCAATCCCCAGACGGGAGCATGTAGGTGGCAGCTGATCAATGATTCTCTCTCCCTCTCCCTTCCTCTCTGAAATAAAAAAAAAACACACATCTATAATAATAAAAACATAATATATTCATTAGACCAGATGACTTTCCAGACGCAGCTAGGGCTGCGAGGGAAGCCTGGGTCCCAGGTGCCTACCAGCGGCCAGAAGGAAGCCCAAGACCTGGGTGCCAGAGGGAATCCTGGGTCCCAGGTGCCAGAGGGAAGCCAGTGCCGGCAGCTGGGAAAAGGAAGGCCTACTCTTGCATGATTTTCGTGCATCCGGCCTCTAGTCTTTTAGAAAATTATATCTCAGTAGAGCAGTTTAAAAATCTGAATTGCTGCTATATAGTTATCCCCTCTTTCAAAAATCACATATGCAAAATTTAATTTTGTCTAGCTAGGTACTAAGTTTTCACAGAAACAAAAATTTCAACACAGAGTTATCTCTATGGTCATATAGATCATAATTTGGTCTAGGATGGGAACACTTTATTACATAAATCTCTCTAATAGCAAGAACCAAACAGTATTAATTCAGTGTATACTATATCCATATAACATCATGGCACATATAAAATAGGAATCCTATCTAATAAAAGAGTAATATGCAAATTGACCATCACTCCAAGTCACAAGATGGCTGCCCCCATGTGGTCAAAGATGGCTGCCCTCATGTGGACACGATGGCCACCACAAGATGGCCTGCAGGGGAGGGCAGTTGTGGGCAGTTAGGTTTGATCAGGCCAGCAGAGGAGGGCAGTTGTGGGAGACAGGCCAGCAAGGGAGGGCAATTGGGGGGGACCCAGGCTTGCAGGGGAGAGCAGTTGGTGGGGGCAGGCCTTCAGGGGAGGGCAGTTGGGGGGGACCAGGCCTGCAGGGGAGGGCAGTTGGGCGTAATCAGGCCAGCAGGGGAGGGCATTGGGGGGACCAGGACAGCAGGGGAGGGCAGTTAGGGGTGACCAGGCCTGCATGGGAGGGCAGTTGGGGGGGGCCCAGGCCTGCAGTGGAGGACAGTTGGCAGGGGGGGGGGAACCCAGGCCTGCAGGGGAGGGCAGTTGGGTGGGACCAGGCCTGCAGGGGAGGGCAGTTGTGAGCGATCAGGTCAGCTGGAAGGGCAGTTAGGGGTGACCGGGCTAGCAGAGGAGGGCAGGTGGGGGAGACCAGGCCAGCAAGGGAGGGCTGTTGGGAGGGACCAGGATAGCAGGGGAGGGCAGTTGGGGGGGACCAGGCCTGCAGGGAGGACAGTTGGGGGGGACCCAGCCTGCAGGGGAGGGCAGTTGTGGGGGACCCAGGCCTGCGGGGAGGGCAGTTGCGGGGGACCCAGGCCAGCAGGGGAGGGCAATTGGGGGTGACCAGGCCTGCAGGGGAGGACAGTTAGGGGCAATCGGGCCAGCCCGGGTGCAATTAGGCGTTGATCAGGTTGGCAGGGGAGTGGTTAGGGGGTGATCAGGCTGGCAGGCAGAAGTGGTTAGGGGCGATCAGGCAGAGGCAGGCAAGCGGTTGGGAGCCAGCAGTCCTGGATTGTGAGAGGGATGTTCAACTACTCGTTTAGGCCCGATCCTGGTGGGATTGGACCTAAATGGGAGGTCAGACATCCCTCGAGGGGTCCCAGATTGGAGAGGGTGCAGGCTGAGCTGAGGGACACAGCCCCTCCGTGCACGAATTTCGTGCACCGGGCCTCTAGTAGAAAATATAAAAGACAACTACATGACTAAGGGCCTTAAGATTAGGCAGATCTTGTTGGTTTAGTCTCATTAATTAAATAGTAAACTAAAGTTCAGAGTGATACCTAGAGTATGGCAAACCAGGGCCACTCTTTGAGAGGATTCAAGAAGTGGAAGGCAGACTGAAAACAGTGACACCTGGAAACAGCCCCTTTTATTTTGGGTGAGGAGGAAGTGGGAGGCAATGGCTCCCCCATCTGGTAACTTAAAACCAACAAAAACAAACAAATCCTATACAATAAAAGGCTAATATGCAAATTGACCAAACAGCACAACGACTGGTTGCTATGACACGCACTAACCAGCAGGAGGCAAATGCTCAAGGCAGGAGCTGCCCCCGGTGGTCAGTGCACTCCCACAGGGGGAGCGCCACTCAGCCAGAAGCCCTGAGCCAGCCTCACAGCTGGTGAGCGCAGCGGCGGTAGCAGGAGTCTCTCCCGCCTCCACAGCAGTGCTAAGGATGTCCAACTGCTGGCTTAGGTCTCCCAGACTATGAGATGGCGCAGGCTGGGCTAAGGGACCCCCCCCCCCCTGCAAGTGCACGACTTTCATGCACCAGGCCTCTAGTATTCTATAAACTTTTGTACTAGAAAAGCTAGCAGTACTATACTATGACCCTCATGCTGCCTTTCTGTTGCTAAATTCCTCTCATTTCCTTTGTTTTAAAAAATGTTTTCATTGATTTCAGAGAGGAAGGAAGAAGGAAGAGGGAGAGAGAGAAATATCCATGATGAGAGAGAATCATGGATCAGCTGCCTCCCACAAGTCCCCCACTGGGGATCAAGCCCACAACCCAGGCATGTGCCCTTGACCGGAATTGAACCTGGGACCTTTCAGTTCGCAGGCCGATGCTCTATCCACTGGGCTAAATCAGCTAGGGCTAAATCCCTCTCATTTCTACTCGGTTGTTCATTTTAATACTTTATAACACTGAGGTGAAGGGGAGAAATCCACAGAAAAAAAAATGTGGCAGGATTTTAAACAAAAGTTAAGGATGGTAATTAAAGAAAGTTTCAGTTAGTTGGGTACCAAGCAGTGAGGTTTCAGATAATTAACCTATTCATTGGATAGGACTATATAAAACCTTTGGAAATGTTTTGGAATTAATTCAGGAAGCCCATGAACAAAAAGATATGTTCTTACTAGTCAGTCTCATGTATAAATAGCTATTAAGTTTGGCTTGAGTTTGGCTTTTATCCCACAAAATGTTTATCATCAGTTACCTTACACATGAGGCTGACTAGTAAGCACATATCTTTTGTGCATGGACTTCCTGAATTAATTCCCAATAACAATCCACCTACTTGTCATGCATTTTCTTAGGGCAGGTTGAAAAGACAGTTAATATTCTTAATTTTAAAACTTCTCCATTGTTGGTTTACCTTTTATCTCAGTGTTTGAAGACAAAGTAGAGCCAAATGCTGTGCAAATAAGAATGGCATATAGGCATCTGACATCCAAATGAATGAAAGCCATTTCTCTAAAATTTAATACCTTGAAATTCCACTCTAAGAAAAAAAAATACAACATTTTAACTTTATCTTACTTCAAATAACCAAATGACTAAATGTGACTGTAAACACATTTGGGAACTTTCTGCATGCCTTCCTACCAAGATTTGGGAAAATTGTGCCTCTCTGAACCATGAACAAAAAAAGAAAATGAAGTTTGTAACCAATATATTTGGAAATTGAGGATTCTAGTCTCATCCTTCTTATAAGGCTGAAAACAAAGCAAAACCTGTATCACTTCACCCGCCTCCAACTCCCACACCCACACCCACACTTTTCTATACATTACGTCTCTGGCCAGGATGGGATGACTTAGCCTTCAGCCTGAAGACTGAGCCAGAACCACCAGAGTGCTCTAACTGGTTCACAGGAGGGGGCGGGGGGGGGGGATTATGACATCATTAGTCTCCATAGCAACCCTCTCCCCTATCAACAAAGAAAACACTAATACAAACTTTTTTGAAATAAAAAGTATTTGAAAGTTACCTGACTACTAAGAATGCTCAGAACCCACACCAAAAGCCTCAAATAACACAAAGCTTTGTTCCATTTCTTCATAAATATTAAATCATCATCATCTCTCATATCTGTTTCATTCTTCCCTGTGTTTTCTGTATCAGTAAATGGCATCATCATCTTCCCAGTTGCCCAAACCAGAAACCTGGGAGTTTTCCTCAATTTCTCCCTCTCTCATCAAATATCTCAATTATTACTACCATTTTCTAAACTGAGGATCTTTTCATCAAGGATCTCCTTATCCAGTCTTTCCTGCCTCCAAACCATTCTCCACTCATGTAGCAAAAAATGACTTCTCTGAAAGGGAATTCTGAACTTAATAGCCTTTTCTTAAAGCAGTATTTCACTGCCACAGAAAAAAATTTAATAATCTTTTTGGAGATTCGAACATGGTGGCTAGCAGAATTGGAGTGAGGGAGAGAGTGAGTGCGGAAGGGAGTGAGAAGGGAGTGTGTGGATGTGCATAGTGTGTGTGTGTGTGTGTGTGTGTGTGTGTGTGTGTGTGTGTGTACCAGTCAGATCTCATAAGAGTCTCCGGGGCGGGTGGTTCAGGCTTTCCTGGGCAAAGAGCCCCTGTTACCACCATAGGCACTCCCTGGGTGGGCACGGCTCTGGCTCAGAAACCACACCATCTTGAAGTGGAGAGTGGCAGCAGCTAGGAGCACAGCCTCACCACCACCCAGACTAGCCTTGGACACTGACTCTGACCATGCAGTAAGTTGAAGGACAGCAGGACCTCACCTGTACCCTGCTGCATCCACTGCTCAAGACAGGCAGCTGGTGGAACACCAGTGAGACCTCACAAGTGTTCCCTGACATAGGCACTGACTGAGAGAGCCAGCGAGTGGAATGCCAGCTGGACCTCATGCATGCCCCCGCCCCCGCCACAGGTACTGCCTGGGACCACCAGAGAGTGGAACCCTTAGCACCTGTAGCTGACATCTACAGGTCCAACTCCATGGGGAAAGGGAGTACAGCTCAGAACAGGAACAATCAAGGTGTGAGACTCAAGGCAGACCCAACCTCTGAGCCAGGGAGTCCTGACCACTGGACTACAAGGGGCTGCAACCTTTCAGACCTCAATCAGGTTGCAAAAAGGGCAGTAATTCAGGATAGACACACCAAGGGATCAGATTCAACACCAGAACAAAATCCAGCTAGCCCCACAAATCCAGCTAACGGACCCAAAGGTCTTTGAGTGTGTGAGTAGGTGTGGTTTGGTTTTTTGGTGTGTGTGTGTCTGAGTGGGGTTTTTGTTTTTTGTTGTCCCCCCCCCTTTTTTTTCTTTCTTCTTTTTTTCTTACATATCTCTAATTTCTCTCTTTCCTTTGCTTCTATCCTACTTTAGCCTTTTATTATTATTATTAATTTTTCTTATTTGTTTTTCTCTTTTTTCCCATTTCTTTTCTGTTTTAACTTTTCCTATTTATGACTTCATACACCCATTATTACTATGCTTTAATTTAATTATTATTATTTCATTTATTTTCTGTTTCCTCTTATTTTTTTCCTCCTAAATTAGTTATTTTACCTTCTTCCTTGCTTCCATATAGCTATTTTTTTTGTCTTCTTCTTCCTTCCTTTTTCTTTATATACCCTCTAAGTCTTTGGTCACATGTCTTTTAGTATTCTTTTTATTTCTTCTGTGCTTTGCTTTGCTTTTTCTTCTTTTTTCTTCTTAGTCTTTCCAGTTGTTGATGCACTGAGTAGCTTGATTTTTATGGTGTTTTGGTTTGGCCCTGTTGTGTCTTATTCCATTCTGTCAGCACTATATAACAGCTGGCACAAAGATGTTTGGGTTGAACCTCACTGGCAGCAAGTCCAAAGGGGAGAGCCTTCCCAGAAATGGGACATCAACAATCAAGTCCCAGTTACAACAGGAGAGCCCAAATAATGCACAAAAGGAGTATTCCTAGAGCATGTAGTTCAAGTAAACAAAGATACTGCACCACTGGACCCCTCAAGATACTTTCTACACTAGGTCATCTCACAAAGACTGGAAAGCATAGCAGTTCTATGTAATATCTAGAAGAAAATACAAAGAAACAGGTAAAATAGAGGGACTCAGAAGCAACCCTCAAATAAGAGAAAAGAAGGAATCTCCAGAAAAAGAAATAAGTGAGATGGAGGCAAGCAACCTATCAGACATAGAGTTCAAAGCAATGGTTATAAAGATGCTTAAGGAACTTAGTGCTAATTACAAAAGGGAACTAGAGGCCATGAACAAGAACCAGGCAGAAATGAAGAACAATATATCTGACATCAAGAACACACTGGAAGATATTAAAAGTAGACTGGATGCAGCAGAGGATCAAATCAGCAATTTGGAAGACAATTTAGAAATAAATACCCAATTAAAGCAGCAAATGGAAAAAAGAATTAAAAAGCAGGAAGATAGCTTAAAATAGCTCTGGGATGACATGAAATGTAACAACATCTACATTATAGAAATACCAGAAAGGCAAGAAGTTCAGCAAGAAACAGAGAACCTATTTAAATGAATAATGACAGAAAAGTTCCCCAACCTGTTGAATAAAAATGTCACACAAGTTCAGGAGGCACAGAGAGTCCCAATCAAGTTGAACCCTAAGAGACCCACACCTAGACACATCATAATTAAAATGGCAAATGTTAAAGACAAAGAAATAATCTTAAAGGCAGCAAGAGAGAGACAGAAAAGTACCTATAAAGGAGCTCCCATTAAAATGTCAGCTGACTTTTCAATAGAAACATTTCAGGCCAAAAGGGAGTGACATGAAGTACTCAAAGTAATGAAAAGCAAGGACCTAAATCCAAGAATACTGTATCCAGCAAGGCTATCATTTAAAATTGGATGTGAAACAAAAAGCTTTCTAGCCATAAAAAGGTTAAGTAGTGCATTACCACCAAAACAGAAACACAAGAAATGTTAAAGGGACTGCTCTATGAAAAAGAAAAGGGGAGAGAGGATCATAGGCATAAAGAAAATAAAAATGGCAATAAATAAATACTTATCAATAATAACCTTAAATGTAAATGGATTAAATGCTCCAGTCAAAAGACATAGGGTGACTGAATGGATAAGAAAACATGACCCATATATATGCTGTCTACAAGCAACGACCTCAGAACACAAGATGCACAGGCTGAGAGTGAAAGGATGGGAAAATATATTCCATGCATATGGAAAGGAAAAGAAAGCTGGGATAGCAACACTCATATCAGATAAAATAGACTTCAAAACAAAGGCCATAACAAGAGATAAAGAAAGCCACTTCATAATACTAAAGGGAATGATTCAACAAGAAAATATAACCCTGTAAACATATATGCACCCAATACAAGAGCACCCAAGTACATATAACAAGTACTGATGGACTTTAAGGGAGAGATTGACAGAAATACAGTCATAGTAAGGGACTTTGACATCCCACTGATATCACTGGATAGGTCTTCTAGACAAAAATTGAATAAGGAAACAGAGGCCTTAAATGACATACTAGATCAGGTAAATATAACTGATATTTACAGAACATTTCTCCCCAAAGCAACAGAATATACATTCTTCTCAAGCACACATGGGGCATTCTCAAAGATAGACCACATGTTGGGCGCAAAAAAAGTCTATACCAATTCAAGAAGATTAATATAAAACCAAGCATCTCTGGTCACAATGGCATGAAGTTAGAAATCAACTACAATAAAAAATTTAAAGACACTCAAATACATGGAGACTATATAGCATGTTATTAAACAATTAGAGGCCCAGTGCACAGATTCGTGCACCGGTGGGGTCCCTCGGTCTGGCCTGCACCCTCTCGCAATCCAGGGCCTCTTGGGGGATGTTGAAGAGTTGGTTTGGCCCGATCCCTACAGGCCTGGCCAAGGGACCCAACTGGTGCACGAATCTGTGCACTAGGCCAGTTTCAACCTGATCCCTGCAGGCCAGGCCAAGGGACCCCACTGGTGCATGGGCCTCTAGTATGCATATAAGATCTTTGGTTAATCTCTTCCCACCCTCCCCCTCCCCCCTTCCCTCTGAGATTCATCAGTCTGTTCCATGTTTCCATGCCTGTGGTTTCCCCTCCTGCATTGAGCTTCTGTCCCCTGGTGGTCAATGCACATCATAGCTACCAGATGGTCAGCTGGCCAGCTAGTTGGCCAGTCACTTAGGCTTCTATATATATAGATGAATGGGTTACCAATGAGATAAAGCAAGAAATTAAAACCTTCCTGCAAACAAATGAAAATGAACACATAACCACCCAAAACCTATGGGAAAGCAGTCCTGAGAGGGAAGTTCATAACACTATAGGCCTACCTCAAGAAACAATAAAAACAACTAATGAGCCATCTAATCCTACAACTAAATGAATTAGAAAGAGAACAGCAAAAAATGCTCAGAGGGAGTAGAATGAAGGACATAATAAAGATCAGAGCAGAAATAAATGACATAGAGACTAAAAAAAATAATAATAATACAATAGATCAATAAATCCAAGAGCTGGTTCCTTGAAAAGATAAATAAGATTGGTGAGCCCAGCTCTAACCAGTTTGGCTCAGTGGATAGAGCATCGACCTGCGGACTGAAGGGTCCCAGTTTTGATTCTGGTCAAGGGCATGTACCTTGGTTGTGGGCACATCCCCAGTAGGGGGTGTGCAGTAGGCAGCTGATTGTTTCTCTCTCATCGATGTTTCTAACTCTCTCTCTCTCCCTTCCTCTCTGTAAAAAATCAATAAAATATATTTTTTAAAAAGATTGGTGAGCCCATAGCCAGACTCATCAAAAAACAAAGAGGACCCAAATAAACAAAATCAGAAGTGAAAGAGGCAATATAACAATGGGCACCACAGAAATACAAAAGATTGAAAGCAAATACTATGAACAACTATATGCCAACAAACTGTACAACCTGGGTGAAATGGACAAATTTCTAAAAAAATACAATATTCCAAAACTAAATCAGGAAGAATCAGAAAATCAAGGTAGGACAATAACCACTGATGAAATTGAAGCAGTGATTTAAGAACTTCCAGCAAACAAAAGTCCTGGACTGGATGGATTCATAGGAGAATTTGATGAAACATTTAAAGAAGAACTAACACCTAACCTCCTCAAACTATTCCAAAACATTTAGGAGAAGGGAAGACTTATAAGCTCCCTTTACAACACCAGCATTATTGTAACTCCAAACCAGATAAAGACACTACAAGAAAGAAAATTATAGGCCAATATCCCTGATGAACATAGATGCTAAAATCCTCAACAAAATATTAGCAAATCGGATCCAGGAATATATTCAAAAGATCATACACCATGATCAAGTGGAATTTATTCCAAGGATGCAAGGATGGTACAATAGTCACAAGTGAATAAATGTGATACATCACATAAAGGAATTGAAAGATAAAACCACAGCCCACTGGCATCTGGTTAGGTGGTTAAGTGTCGATCTATGAACCAGGAGGTCACAGTTCGATTCTTGGTCAGGTCACATGCCTGGGTTGTGGGCTCAATCCCCAGTGTGAGGCATGCAGAAGGCAACCAATCAGTGATTGTCTCTCACCATTGATGTTTCTGTCTCTCTCTGCCTCGTCCTTCCTCTCTGAAATCAAGAAAAATACATTTAAAAGAAAGAAAAAGAAAAGCCACACAATCATATCAATAGCTGCAGGAAAAGCATTTGACACAATCCAACACCCTTTTAGATAAAAACTCTCGGTAAAGTGGGAATAGAAGGATCATACCTCAGCATAATAAAGGCCATAGATGACAAAACTACAGCCAACATAATACTCAGTGGCCAAAAACTAAAAGAAATTCCCTTAAGAACAGGAAGAAGACAAGGATGTCCACTTTCACCACTCTTATTCAACATAGTACTGGAAGTCCTAGCCACAGAAATCACATAAAAAGAGGAGATAAAGGGCATCCAAATTGGAAAGAAGGAAGTAAATCTCTCATTATTCAAAGATGACATGATATTGTACATAGAAAACCCTAAAGACTCCTCCAGGAAAATACTAGACTTAAAGAAATTCAGCAAGATAACAGGATACAAAATCAACATCCATAAATCAATGGCATTTTTATGCACCAATAATGAACTCTCAGAAAGAGAAACTAAAAAAAACATTCCCATTTACAATTACAGCAAGAACAAAAAAAATAAAGATACCTAGAAAGAAAACTTAACCAAGGAGGTAAAAGACCTGTACTTGGAAAACCATAGGATATTGAAAAAAGAAATAGAGGAAGATTCAAACAAATGGAAATGTATACTATGTTCATGGATTGGAGGAATTAACATAATTAAAATATCTATACTACCCAAAGCAATCTATAGATTTAACACAATCCTTATTAAAATAGCAATGGCATACTTCACAGATCTAGAAGAAATACTTCAAAAATTTATATGGAACCATAAAAGACCCTGAATAGCTACAGCAATCTTGAGAAAGAAGAATGATGAAAAGGGAACCCACTGTATGAGAGAACATATTTTCCAATGATACAACTGATAAGGGGTTAATATCCAAAATATATGATGTACTCATACATATCAACAAAAGGAAGACAATTCAAATAAAAAATGGGCAGAAGACCTGTATAGACATTTCTTAAAAGAGGACATACAAATGGCCAAAAGACATATAAAAAAATGCTCAGTCACTAATCATCAGAGAAATGCAAATTAAAACTACAATGATATATTACCTCACACCTGTCAGAATGGCTATCAGCAATAAATCAACAAATGACAAGTGCTGGCAAGGATGTGGAGAACAGGGGACACTAGTTCACTGGTGGGAATTCAAATTGGTGCAGCCATTATGGAAAACAGTGTAGAGGTTCCTCAAAAATTTTAAATGGAACTTCCATTTGACCTAGCAATCTTACTTTTGGAAATATATGCTAAAAAACCCAAAACAGCAATCAGAAAGAATATATGCACCCCTATGTTCATAGTAGCATTATTTATAATAGCTAAGAATTGGAAACAGTCCAAGTGCCCATCTGTAGATGAATGCTTAAAAAATCTATAAGAGAGAGAAACCAAGATGGTGGCAAAGGTAAACACCTAAATTGTTGTCTCGCACAACAATTTCAAAACTACAACTAAAAGACAAAACAGCTATCACCCAGAACCACGGGAAAGCTGGCTGACTGGAAGTTCTACAACTAGAAGGAAAGAGAAAAGAGTACAAGTGCCAAAAAACTGAGGTACGGAGGCACGCGAATCGGGCTGGCAGCGGGCGACTGGGTGCACTGCTTTTTTTCAACCTGAAGGGAGACAAGCTCCTGATTACTCTGAAATCCAGTTTCTGGGGAGATTCTGGGGACCCAAACTCCTACGGGGAGAAGCTGGACTATTGGCCATTGGGGTGGAAAAGTGAGGGTGACTTTCTTGCAGAGGTGCGCCCAACAATCATTGTTTACTGCATGGGATGCGGGGACTTGGAAACGGGGAAAGGCAGAGAAGGCTGACTTGCAGCCATTCCTGTTTGCCACACCCTAGCCTAGTGACGCTCTGAGACCCCACCCCGCACAATCTACGAACTGTAGTTCTTGATGTAGCTCCTACTGGGTGGCCTCAGACAGTAGCTGACCTGCACTCCACTGGAGATCCAGCAACTAGTGTATCTAGTGGTCTGTGTGAGATAACACCAGATTTCAACTACTCTCATAAGGGACACATTCAAAAGGCAGACTCAGTGAGCACCAAAGCCCCACTGGAACAAGACCTGCCCCATAAGCATGTCTCCAGCACAGCAATTCTTCTGTTATAGACACAGCAGGTCCTCACAGCCAATTGGCCTGGAGGTCAATTCCTCCCAGTCACACCAACAACAATCAAGACTTAACTACAACAAGGCTGTACACACAGTCGACAAAAGGGTGCACCAAGACAGTCCACCTCAGGTAACTGGGAGCCTGACCCATTGAACCATATAGGACAACTAGCACACAAAGCCACCCTACCAACTCAGGGAAGCAGTGAAAATGAGGAGACAAGGAAACAGATCACAAACAGAAGAAATGGAGGAGAACAAATGACTGGATATAGAGTTCAAAACCACGGTTATAAGGTTTTTCAAGAATACCCTAGAAAAGGCCGATAAATTTAATGAGACCCTTGAGGATATGAAAAAGGACCAAATAGAAATTAAACATACACTGACTGAAATAAAAAATATTATACAGAGACCCAACAGCAGACTAGAGGAATGCAAGAATCAAGTCAAAGATTTGAAATACAAAGAAGTAAAAAACACCCAACAGGAAAAGCAAAAAGAAAAAAAGAATCCAAAAAGGAGCCTCTGGGACAACTTCAAGCGTACCAACATCCGAATTATGGGGGTGCCAGAAGAAGAGAGAGAGCAAGATACTGAAAACCTATTTGAAGAAATAATGACAGAAAACTTCCCCCACCTGGTGAAAGAAATAGACTTACAAGTCCAGGAAGCGCACAGAACCCCAAACAAAAGGAATCCAAAGAGGACCACACCAAGACACATCATAATTAAAATGCCAAGGGCAAAAGACAAAGAGAGAATATTAAAAGCAGCCAGAGAAAAATAGTCAGTTACCTACAAGTGAACACCCATAAGATTGTCAGCTGATTTCTCAACAGAAACTATGCAGGCCATATGGGAGTGGCAAGAAATATTCAAAGTGATGAATAGCAAGGACCTACAACCAAGATTACTCTACCCAGCAAAGTTATCATTCAGAATTGAAGGGCAGATAAAGAGCTTCACAGATAAGAAAAACCTAAAGGAGTTCATCACTACCAAACCAGTATTATATGAAATGCTGAAAGGTATTCTTGAAGAAGAAGAAGAAGAAGAAGAAGAAGAAGAAGAAGAAGAAGAAGAAGAAGAAGAAGAAGAAGAAGAAGAAGAAGAAGGTAAAGATAAAAATTATGAACAACAAATATATATCTATCAACAAGTGAACCTCCAGAAAGGAAAATAAATGAACTGGAACCAAGCAACCTACTAGATACAGAGTTCAAAACAATGGTTATAAGGTTGCTTAAGGATCTTAATGAGATCTTCAAGGGACTTTCTGAGACTTTCAAGGATCTCAGTGAGAATTTCAAACACATGAAAAAGGACCAGTCAGAAATTAAACATACACTAACTGAGATGAAGAATAATTTACAGGGATTCAACAGTAGAGTAGATGATTCTGAGAATCAAATCAACAATGTGGAATATGAGGAAACAAAAAATACCCAATCAGAAGAGCAAAAAGAAAAAAGAATCCAAAAATATGAAGAGAGTGTAAGTAGCCTCTGGGACAATTTCAAGTGTACCAACATTTGCATTATGGGGGTGCCAGAAGGAGGTGAGAGAGAGCGAGATATTGAAAACCTGTTTGAAGAAATAATGACAGAAAATTTCCCCTACCTGGTGAAAGAAAGACTTACAAGTCCAGGAAGCGCAGAGAACCCCAAACAAGAGGAATCCAAAGAGGACCACACCAAGACACATCATAATTAAAATGCCAAGGGTTAAAGACAAAGAGAGACTCTCCAAAGCAGCAAGAGAAAAGAAGTTAGTTACCTACAAGGGAGTACCCATATGTCTGTCAGCTGATTTCTTAACAGAAACTTTGCAGGCCAGAAGGGAATGACAATAAATATTCAAAGTGATGAATAGCAAGGACCTACAACCAAGATTACTCTAACCAGCAAAGTTATCATTTAGAATTGAAGGTCAGATAAAGAGCTGCACAGACAAGAAAAAGCTAAAGGAGTTCATCACCACCAAACTAGCATAACATGAAATTTTGAAGGTTATTCTTTAAGAATAAGAAGAAGAAAAAGAAGGAGGAAAAGGTAAAAAAAATGAATAAAATGACAATAAATACATATCTATCAACAATTGAATCTAGAAATAAAAATAAATGGACAAAAAATCAAACAAAATAAACTGATGAATGAAATAGAATCAGAGACGTGGAACAGAATGACGAATCTCAGAGGGAAGGGGTGGGGGATGTGTGGACAGATTAGCCAAAGATCTTATATGCATGTATGCATTACCTATAGACACAGACAATAGAGTGGTGAAGGCCTGGAGCAGGGCAGGAACAGGATGGATGGGGGTGGGGAATGGTGGGGAAGAGGGGTTCATCTGTAATACTCTCAACAATGAGATAGCACCTCACACCTGGCAGAATGGCTATCATCAATAAATCAACAAACAACATGTGTTGGCAAGGATGTGGAGAAAGGGGAACCCTCATGAACTGCTGGTGGGGATGCAAACTGGTGCAGCCACTGTGGAAAGCAATATGTAGTTACCTCAAAAATTAAAAATGGAGCTGCCTTATGACCCAGCAATTCTAATTCTGGAAATATATCAGAAGAAACCTGAAACACTAATTTGAGAGAATATATGCATCCCTGTGTTCACTGCAGCGTTGTTTACAATAGTCAAGATTTGGAAGCAGCCCAAGTGCCCATTAGTGGATGAGTGTATAAAAAAGCTGTGGTGCATTTGTAAAGAAGGGGATCTTACCTTTTGTGACAGCATAGATGGACCTGCAGTGTATTATTCTAAGTGAAATAAGGCATCAAAGACAAGTATCATATGATTACACTTATATATAATTTAATTAACAAGATATATTATCAAACAAAATAGAAACATGCATAGATACATAGAACAGACTGACATTAGACAAGATGAGGGGGCTTGGGGAGCTGAGAAAAAGGTGAAGGGATTAAACCAAAGAAACCATCTCAGACACAAACATTATAGTAATTATCAGAGGGAAAGGGGGTGGATAGAGTTAGAAGCAGTTACTGGGGGGTAAATGACTTGGGGTGGTGAACACACAATACAACATACAGATGTATTATAGAATTGCACACCTGAAAACTATATAATTTTATTAACCAATGTCAATAAATTCAAATAAAAATAAAATAATTTTTTAAAACACTCTTTTCAAAGAAAAATCACAAGTCCTATACTTCTCTTTGAGTCTGTATTCCTGGAACCAACAATTCCACAGGAAGTTAAGGATTAAAAGTCACTTACCCCAACATTCAGGGACATTTCTTTTCTGCTATGTAAATTAATTGAATGTAGCAGACACTTCTCTCTCTCTGCACCACCGCCTTTATCTGTAATGTTCTAATGTTGCTAGGCTTCAATTATTACATAATAGAATCTTGGGATCAAAGTGTTACTAGTAGAGGAAGCTGGTATATTAGAGACAATGGTTGTCCAATCATCCTTTATATAATGAAAAGTAAAACTCAGACTTGCCTGAGACTATACAACAAGTTAGTAACAGAGCTGGGAGTAGGACAGAGATATGATTTCCAGCCCAGTGCACTTCCACCCTACTCTGCTGGATCCCACACGTTTGACTCGGGATTATGAAAGTTTTTCCTCTGGGGCTCCAGTATTTAAATCTTCCTTCAATTAGCTAGCCAGGCTGAATCAACACCATGCTATTCTTTTTATGTCTCATAAAATCAAGAGAGGAGCCCTAGCCAGTTTGGCTCAGTGGATGGAGCTTCAGCCTGTGGAATAAAGCGTCCCTGGTTTGATTCCAGTCAAAGGCACATGCCCGGGTTTCGGGCTCGATCCCCAGTGTGGGGAGTGCAGGAGGCAGCCGATCAATGATTCTCTCTCATCATTGATGTTTCTACCTCTTTCTCTCCCTCTCTCTTCCTCTGTGAAATCAATAAAAAAATATTTTAAAGAAATCAAGAGAGGATTCCATCTCTCTTACTGAGGTCCAATAAATCTCTCTCCCCAATTCCTCCCTCCCCACTCGCCAGCCTATTGCTTCCTACTAGTTATTCAGCATTCACAGCATCCCAGGCACTGCCCTACACTAAGCACTTTACATACATTATCCCATGTAATACTCACAGTCTTGGATTTATGTATTCCTTTCATCTTATTTTTGTCTTTTTAAAAAAATCTTTATTATTGAAAGTATTACATTTGTCCCCCTTTTTCTCCCATTGATCCCTTCTAGCCTGCCCCACCACCCCCCACTCCCATCCCTGCCCAAGGCCTTCACCACACTATTGTCTGTGTCCATGGTTAATGCATATATGCATACAAGTTCTTTGGTTGATCTTTTCCCACCCATACCATCACCACCACCATGACCGCCAGGTCCCTTCCTTCTGAAATTCCACAGTTGGTTCCATGCTTCCATGTCTCTGGATCTATTTTGTTCATCAGTTCATTTTGTTCATAAGATTCCACATATAAATGAGATCATGTAATACTTGTCTTTCTCTGATTGGCTTACTTCACTTTGCATAATACCCTCCAAGTCCCTTTATGCTGTCTCAAGGATAAGAAATCCTTTTTAAATATATTTTTATTGATTTCAGAGAGGAAGGGAGAGGTAGAGAGAGATAGAAACATTAATGAGATGAGAGAATCATTGATCGGTGCCCCCTGAATGCCCCACACTGGGGATGGAACCCACAATCCAGGCATGAGACCTCACTGGGAATTGAATTGTAACCTCCTGGCTCATAGATTGATTCTCAACCATTGAGCCATACTCAACCATTGAGCCAGGCTCTTTCTTTTACTGCTGCATAGTATTCCATTGTGTAGATGTACCACAGTTTTTTTATCCACTCATCTACTGATGGCCAGTTGGGCTGTTTTCTGATCTTAGCTAATGTAAATTGCACTGCTAAGAGGTGTATATATTCTTTCTGATTGGTGTTTTGGGTCTCTTAGGATATATTCCTAGAAGTGAGATCACTGGGTCAAATGGCAATTCCATTTTTAGTTTTTTGAGGAAACTCCATAATGTTTTTCACAGTGGCTGCACCAGTCTGCATTCTCACAAGCAGTGCACGAGGGTTCTCTTTTCTCCACATCCTTGCCAGCACTTGTCGTTTGTTGATTTGTTGATGATAGCCATTCCGACAGGTGTGAGATGGTACCTCATTGTCGTTTTGATTTGCATCTCTCAGATGATTAGTGACTTTCAGCATGTTTTCATATGTCTCTCGGTCTTCTGTATGTCCTCTTTCGAAAAGTGTCTGTTTAGGCCCTTTACCCATTTTAAAATTGGATTGTTTGTCTTCTTTTTGCTAAGTTGCATTAGTTCCTTATATATTTTCAATATTAACCCTTTATCAGATGTATCATAACCAAATATGTTCTCCCACATAGTGGACTCCCTCTTCATTTTGTTGATGGTTTCTTTTGCTACCCAGAAGCTTTTTATTTTGATGTAGAAACATTTGTTTATTTTCTCCTTAGTTTCCCTAGCCCTAGGAAATGTATCCATAAACATATTGCTACAAGAGATATCTAAGATTTTGTTGCCTATGGTTTCTTCTAAGACTTTTATGGTTTCATGACTTACATTTAAGTCTTTTATCCATTTTGAGTTTATTCTTGTGTATGGTGTACCAGTAAGTTGGTGGTCTAGTTTCTTTTCTATTTTGCATGTATCTTATGTATTCCATTTATTACCATTTTAAAGACCAGAAGCTGAGACATAGAGAAATTAAACAATTTCCTGCAAGTCACACAGACAATAAATGGTGAGGCTTAGATTTGACTCCTGATAGTCTCATTCCAGAGCCCTTGAAGATAACCACTACACTAGGCATTTTCCGTGTTTAAGATCAATATGGAAGGCAGCTTCCAGTTCCTACCTACTATTTCACACACACAGTACTATTGCTTAGACAGTTTCCCAGTGAGAAGCTCCTTTGGAATGGCAAGCCTAAAACTAGTTCCTATTTTCAGTCTCACTTCCCCACCTCTTCAAAGGCATGTTATATAATCCCTGTTCTAAGACTTGGCTTGGATCCTTTGCATTATTGGAGAAACTCCAGGTACTTACCAATAATATGGTTTCTCAAGAAATAAGTTATCATAGGTGATTATCACAGGCCCTCTTTTTTTTCTCCTGTCCACTTTAGAGACATTAACTAGAATCTCTAAAATTTATTTCCCTTCTTGTCTGATAATCAAGCACACTGAAGAAAATTAGATAGGTGATCCAGAAACCACAAGTCACAAGACAGGTGAGGTTATGGGTGGGCTTAAAAGCCATCAAAAGCAAACTTAGCAAGGTGTCATACAAGCTGATAGGACTGCCCTGGGTGGGTGTTCAGTTGGTTAGAAGTGTCATCCAGATACTCCAAGGTTATAGGTTTGATTTCTGGTCAGGGCACATATAAGAAGCAACCAATGGATACATAAATAAGTGGAACAACAAATCAATGTTTCTCTCTCTTTCTCCCTAAAATCAATTTTTTTTAAATTTTAAGAAAAATATTTTTTAAAAGCTGACAGTAGGGACTGAAAGGAGGGGGTTTAAAAGGGGGGAATAAGAAATATCTGTAATACTATCAACAGTACAAATGTATTTTTAAAAAACTGACAGGACTAATTAATTCTTACATATACAGATATACAGCTAAGGAGCTTGTTATAATAAAAGGCACAATGGTATAAGTATCAACCTGAATTTCAGCCCTGCCTCAACCACTATTGTGCTAAGAGGCAAATTATAACTCAATTTCCATCTATAAAATGGAGGTAATGACAGACTGGCAGATTTGTGTTAAAAGTTAACACAAATGAGATAATGTATGTGAAAATGCTATGCAAATAGTTAATCTACATTAATAAAAGAGAACCATGCAAATTAACCATCACTCTGCTACACCCACCAGTCAATCAGGAGCAAGTATGTAAATTATCCCAACAACGATGGTGGCAGCCACGGAGCTGGAGGGAGAAGGAGGCTTGGGTTGCCCGCGGTGATGGAGGAAGCCAAGCTTCCCACCCGCCCTGGCTGGCCCTGGCCTCTGCTCAAGGCTACAAAGTTTCAATTATAGAAGATAAATAAATCCCAGATACCTGCTTCCAGCCGTCCCTGGCCTCTGCTCAAGGAGGTGCTAAAAAAAAAGAAAAAAAGGAGGGGCTGATACTTGGGTTGCTGGGGGGCATGGCCAGCCTGAAAATGGTGATCAGCCCCTCACCCAGGCTGGCCAGGCACCCCAGCAGGACCCCCCCAAAGGGGCTGTGGCCAGCCTGTAAACAGCCCTCAGCCCCTCACCCAGGCTGACCACACCCCCATGGGGTGAGGGTCCCCACTGGGGGGTTTGGCCAGCCTGCAAACAGCCATCAGCCCCTAACCCAGGCTGGCCAGTCACCCCAGTGGGGACTCCCACCCTGAAGGGGGTGTGGCCAGCCTGAGAACAGCCCTCAGCCCTTCACCCAGGCTGGCCACACCATCATGGGTTGAGGGTCCCCACTGGGGGGGCTTGACTAGCCTGCAAAGAGCCATCAGCCCCTCACCCAGGCTGGCCAGGCACCCCAGCGGGACCCCCACCCTGATCCGGGATACCCTTCAGGGGAAACCAGCCAGCCCCCACCCGTGCACCAGGCCTCTATCTATACTAATAAAAGGGTAATATGCTAATTAGACTGGGAGACCTTCCAGGAGACCTTCCAGACATTCTTCTGGACAAAGCCATGGTGGCGGGGCCAAGGTAGAGGTGGTTAGAGGCCAAGAGGGGAGGGCAGTTGTGGGTGATCAGGCCAGGATGGGACGGCAGTTGTGGGTGATGAGGCTGGTGGAGGGCGGGGCCGCTGGGGGTAAGCAGACCAGCAGGGGGGCCAGTTGGGGGCAAGCAGGCCATCAGTGGGGGTCAGTTGGAGGTGATCAGGACAGCGAGGGGGGGGCAGTTTGGAGTGAGCAGGCCAGCAGGGAGGCAGTTGGGGCCGAACAGGCCAGTGGGGAGGGAGGGTGGGGGCAAGCAGGCCAGCGTGAGGGGGGCAGTTGGGGGCGAGCATACTGGCACTGGGGGGAAGTTGGGGGTGATCAGGCTGGCAGGGGGGGCATTTGGGGGTGAGCAGGCCGGGGGCAGGGGGCAGTTGGGGCCGAGCAGGCTGGCAGGCAGAGTGGTTAGGGGCAATCAGGCAGGCAGGCAGGCAGGTGAGTGGTTAGGAGCCAGCAGTCCCAGATTACAAGAGGGATGTCCGACTGCCGGTTTAGGCCCGATTCCAGCAGTAGGACATCCTTCGAGGGGTCCTAGATTGGAAAGGGTGCAAGCCGGGCTGAGGGACACCTCCCCCATGTACTAATTTTGTGCACCAGGCCACTAGTTGTTCTATATGCTTGAAAGGGGCTTGCTTATGAGCATCTTGCCACTAAGCAAAAACTTGAAAATAACTTGCTCCAACCTACACATTTGCCTTTAGTAATTCAGCAAAATTGACCTGACAGTTGATAACTAGGCACTTATATTAAACTCCAACTTCCACCTCCCTTGTTGATCCATTATCTGCCTTTACTGGTCTTTGTCTTAATAACAGTCATTTCTTACATTTGTTTAGCTTTTTATGGTTTACAAAGAGTTTATTGAATTTATTGAAATCAATAACATTGGTGTTGCATATTTATAATCAGTAAAACTAGGGCTTAGATGAGTGATACAACTTGTACAAGATCCCATAGCTGGTACCATCCATACCAAAAGGAAAGTTAAAAGAAAGAAGGGATAGAAAAATGTTATAAGGCTAATAATCTAGTCACCCACATAATATGGTTTTGTAAAAAAGTTCCTTCTCTACCTTGACCAAGAAAGAAAAGATTTCTCCAAAGTATCTGAAATAAGCACAGATTCTTGTTTTGTTTATAAAAGCAGTGACCAAGTTGCAGAGACAAAGAATTATGTGTTAGAAAATGATGAATGGACTTTTTCAATGTCACTAAAGTGCCTTCTAAAAAAACCACCCAAAAGAATTATGACATGTTATTTATACTGCTTTTAGTGTGTGTGTGTGGGGGGGGGGGGGGAGGGTTAAAAATCAGTGTTATAAAATTTGATACTTTCCATTCATATTATTTAAAATATCAAAAAATATCAGCCAAATCAATTAGAATAAGGTTTGGAAAAGAGGAAAATGAGAAAATTGAGAAGTAGAACTTGAGAAAAAGAAAAAAATGAAGTAGTGTGATCATAAAGGCTTAAATATCACCTATGGGAGAGATGGTAAATTTATATGGCCTTACATGAGAAGGCATTGACCAGGAGATCTGGGCTCTAGCACCAAATTTGCAGGAGATTTAGAAATTACAGATAATAAGAACCATAGTTTATTAAGCTCTTACCAAGTGTCAAGCTCTGTGCCAGATGCTTGATATGGATAGCTTATTTACATTTCACCAACATTGATAGTTACTATTATTATTATCCCAATATCACACATGAGTCTTTTGAGGCTCAAAAATGTTAAGTAAATTATTCAAGGTCATAAAACTTAAGCAAGAAAAGACATGTATATCTCATTCTAAAAACTGTGCTCATTTTAACATACAATATTGTCTTTCAACTAATTTCACTTTAGAGAAGCTCAATTTCCTCTCATATAATTATCCCTGGGATATCATTTTGTTTCCTCAGTTAACCTGCTGTGTATCCATCCACAGTTCCAGGATGTGACTCAAAAGCACTGGCTTCCTGAATGACTAATCTTATTTCAAGGACACCATTCAACATGTACAAATGTGTATGCAGAGCTTCTAGAGTATGACTATGACTCAGCATCATAATCAGCACCTCTGGAACCTGCCAGATCATAAGGCCTGACAACATGCTGAGATGAATGCATTGCTCAGTAATAGTACAATCAGCCTATAAACTGGTGGTGAGTCAAATCTAATTTAGATAATAACTAGCAAATATTATATCCTGCAGTAGAGTAGTTTACAAAGAATGAAGATGACTGTGTACTCTCAAACACAAAAAAGACTTTGAATCAAACAGATTCGTCATGCTCACCACTAGGCAAGCAATAAGTCATTTCCCACAGAAACACAAAGTTAAGGACATATTGAATGATGGGAATCATTGTAGACAAATGAAATACAGGTAGGATCTCTTTTTAAACAAATATCACTTTAACATCCAGTTATGTATAATAAAGTTATATTTATCTCCCTGCCAATATTACATACTCATATTTTTATTGATATTTACAAAATACATGTAATACATATTGTAAAGCATAGGTAGTGTTCTCATTCCCTAATTATTTTTTTAATTTTTTATTAATTTCAGAGCAGAAGGGAGAGGGAGAGAGAGATAGAAACATCAATAATGAGAGAGAATCATCAATCAGCTGTCTCTTGCAGGCCCCCTATTGGGGATTGAGCCCTCAACCTGGGCATGTGCCCTTGACAGGGAATCAAACCTGGGACCTTTCAGTCTGCAGGTCGATGCTCTATCCACTGAACAAAACCGGCTAGGGCCCCAATTATTCTTTAGATGTTCTCCTGTATGGCATCCTGAATTTATCCAGTTAACAAATTTCCAGAATCACTGTCAAAGCTAGAGAATTTAGTTTTGAGCTATGATAGCAACTGCTAGGTTAACAGTATTAATTCACAAAGCAGTTTACACACTTCAGAATCTGTTCCCAATCCGAGCAGACCAGAGCTTTATTAGTGTATCCAACATACTACCAACAGGATTTTACAACCCTTTAAACAATCCTCCAAGGCCATCAATTTCTTATCACAGGTTAAATTATTATTAAACGTGCCTTACATTCTATTCAAATGCAGTCATGGCTGAACAACAATGCAGTATCTTGAAAGTCTCCACTGCTCTGGAACTAGCAAAACAATTTTTATGATCAACACCCTTCTCCCTATTCCCAGATGCTCTCAAATACTTGTTAGCAAGCAAACACTATGTATCCAAAACATTCATTTTGTGGAATAAGTAATAAATAATAGAGTGTGCCCTACCCCCTCCATATTAAATGAGAACAGAACACAAAATGTAAAATAGCAGGTTTTATATTATATTAAGGTTATTCTACCAGTATGCTCTTTCATGTCCATAAGGTATAGATTATAAATACATGGAAATAGGGTATTACATTATATATAGTAGCATTCGTTATGAAAAAATATTAACAAAACATGTAAATATTTCTATTATGTATTCATTATTCAACAATTATTTTTGGAAGCCTATTTATTACATGCCAGGCACTGTTCCAGACACTGGAAATACAGCAGTGAACAAGACAAAAAACTTGCCCTCTTGGAATTAACTTTTTGGTGTGGGAATCAGACAATAAACATATCAGATAATTATAAGTTCTATAAAGAAAAATAAAGCAGGACAATATGAAAAAAAGTAATGGGGGTTTATTTTAGAGAGGTGTTCAGGGATTGCTTCTCTGAGAAAATGACATTAAAGACCTCAGCGAAGTGAGGGAATGAGCCAGGTGAAAATACAGAGGAAGATTTTTCCAGATAGAAGGAATAGCACTTCACAAGCCCTGAGGTGGGAAGCAGCACAGCAGTCCTAGAAATAGCAAGATCAGTACAATAGGAAACAGAAAAAGTTAGATGATCTCACAAATAGGCACAGGGCAGGCCATGTTCCTATCTATTTTACAATTCATTCTTAGTAAAATGAGAAGCAATTGGACAGTTGTAAGTTGTGAGCTGAGTGACATGATGTAATTTATACCTTATTTTTAAATTGATTTTTAGAGAGAGAGGAGGGGAGAAGGAGAGAGAGAAACATCGGTGTGAGAGCAAAACATCGTTCAGCTTCCTCCCTGCACACCCCCTACCAAAGACAGAACCAGAAATCCAGACATGTGCCCTGACCAGGAAGGAATCTAACCAGCAATCTTTTGGTTCACCAGACAACACCCAACCAACTGAGCCACACCAGCCAGGGCCTAACTTATATAGAAGAAAAAAGTAGAAGCAATAATCCAGGTTAGAGTTGATGATGACTTGGACCAAGTTGATAGCAGTGGAGATGCTGGTAGGATTTACTGATAGATTGAATGTGAAGTATCAGAGGATGATGCCTCTATTTTTGTCATGGGCAACTGGATAATTGTTTATGGGGTCTGGAGATGATGCACGAGAGTTCAGTTTGGATGGTTCAGTTTGAGCTACCTGACTAAACATTCAAGGGGAAAAGATGAATAGGCAGTTAGCTATTTTACTTTGGAGATTAGGGGAAAGACCAGAACTATAGATATATATTTGAGAGTCATCAGCAAATAGATAGTATTTAAAGCTATGGTATCAATTGAAGTCACCTAAGGTAAAGTGGAGATGAGATTAAAAAAGAAAAAAAAAGTCCCAGCCAGTGTGGCTCAGTGGTTGAGCATTGACCCATACACCAAGAGGTTTCTGGTCAGGGCACATGCCAGTATTCAGGCAAAATCCCCAGTAGGGGGCTTGCAGGAGAGGGCCAATCAATGATTCTCTTTCATCATTGATGTTTCTATCTCTCCCTCTCCCATTCCCTTTCTCTAAAATCAATAAAAACATATTTTTTTAAAAAAGAAAGTAAAAAGGACCATGGACTGAGATGTGAGACCCTCCAATATAGAGAGTCAAAGAGATGAGGCGGTACCAGCAAAGGAGACTAAGGAGAAGCCAGGAAAGTAAGAGGAAAACCCAGAGTTTGTGGTATCCCAGAAACCAAGTGGAGAAAGTGTTTTAAGAACTGAGTGATAGACAATGTCAAAAACTGTTGACAAGCCCAGTAAGATGAAAGCTGAAAATGGCCTAATAGATTTAGCAAATTGATGATAATTGGTGAAGTTGATAAGGTAATAAGTGAAATTAGAGATAAGGGGTATAGATAACTCTTTTGAGAAATTTGCTATGAAGGGATAAAAAGTACTCTAAAAAAGAGTAAATCACTCATTTCTTCCCCCTTAAAAACATGAATGGAGAATATCTCACATAAAGTCTTGCTCCTGCCCTTTCTTAGATGTCTGCCAACCTGTTTACTAATGGTGGATGTTGTCTAAGGAACACAGGTCAGTGTACATTAGGATCATATTTATCAAAGGGTAACATACCAAGACAGAACATTTTTCTAAGACAATTAGACACTACCAAAGTTTAGTTTCACCAGTGGTAACTTTAACAAATACTTTCTGTCTGCTCAAAATTATCTCAACAGCTTGCATTTCTAATGAAATAATATTTTTTAAAGCCTGCAAATTCTCCATACTACTGCACATCTTTATGTTGTTGTTGTTAATCCTCGCTTGAGGATATTTTTTCCATTGATTATTTTTTAAAGAGAGTGGAAGGGTCGGGGGAAGATAGAAACATTGATATGAGGAGAGATACATAGATTGGTTGCCTCCCATGAGTGGGCTGGGGAGCCTACAACCAAGGTATTTGCCCTTCAATGGAATCAAACCCATGACCCTTCAGTCTTTGGGCCAACACTCCAACCATTGAGCCAAACTGGCTTGGACAGCACATCTTCACTTTCTATGTGAAATCTGTATTTTTTTTTCCTTCTGAATTTGTTTTCTACAACAAATATTCAGAAACAAATTTATATTTTTACTAGAGGCCCAGTGAATGGATTTGTGCACCAGTGGGGTCCTTTGGCCCGGCCTGCAGGAACAGGGCCAAAACCAGCTGTCTGACATCCCCAAAGGGGTCACAGATTGCGAGAGGGTGGTTCTCAGGTAATGCACCCCAGAATCAGGCTCCTTTCTCTCTGGTTCAGGGTGTGTCACCCAAGAACCGCAGCTCCCAAGTCACTGCAGCTCAACAGCTCCTGCGTTGAGCGTTTGCCCCCTAGTGGTCATTGTGCACCACAGCTACCAGCCAGTCGGCTGGCTGTTCAGCTGGTCATCTGGTCACTTAAGCTTTTATATACATAGACTAGTGGCCCGGTGCATGAATTTCGTGCGCAGGGTGGGGGTGGGGAGGTGGGGTGTTCCTCAGCCTGGCCTGCACCATCTCCAATCTGGGACCCCTCGAAGAATGTCCTACTGCCAGTTTACAGGGATTGGGACTAAATCAGCAGTCGGACATCCCTTTCACAATACGGGACTGCTGGCTACAGCCGCTCACCTGCCTGCCTGCCTGCCTGCCTGATTGCCCCTAATCATTCTGCCTGCCGGCCTGCTCGCCCCCAAATGCCCCCCTGCCAACCAGATCACTCCCAACTGCCCCCCATGCCAGCCTGCTCACCCCCAACTTCCCCCCATGCTGGCCTTCTCGTCCCCACCTTCCCTTCCCACTGGCCTGCTTGCCCCCAGCTGCCCCCCTGCTGGCCTGCTCACTCCAAACTGCACCCCCCTGCTGTCCTGCTCACCACCAACTGGTCCCCCTGCTGGTCTGCTTACTCCCAATAGCCCCTGCCATCCCATCCTGGCCTGATCACCCCTCTGTGACCCAAGGTCCCAGCCCCTCCTTTTTTTCTTTTTGTTTTTCTTTTTTTTTCAGCAACTCCTTGAGCAGAGGCCAGGGCCAGCTGGAAGCAAGTATCTAGGGTTTATTTATCTTCTATAATTGAAACTTTGTAGCCTTGAGTGGAGACCAGGGCCAGCCAGGGCAGGCGGGAAGCTTGGCTTCCTCCATTGCTGGGGGCAACCCAAGCCTCCTTCTCAGCTCCAGCTCCCTGGCCATTGCCATTTTTGTTGGGATTTATTTATCTTCTATAATTGAAACTTTGTAGCCTTGAGCGGAGGCCAGGGCCTGCCAGGGCGGGCGGGAAGCTTGGCTTCCTCCATTGCCAGGGCAACCCAAGCTTCCTGCTTGCTCCAGCTCCATGGCCAGCCACCATCTTGGTTGGGATAATTTGCATACTTGTTCCTGATTGGCTGGTGGGCGTGGCTTGTGGGTATAGTGGAGTGATGGTTAATTTGCATGTTTCTCTCTTTTTTGTTGTTTAAAGTATTACATAGAGTAGCACATATATCTCCTTTTTATTTCTCCATTGACCTTCCCCCAGCCTCCCCTAACCCCTATCACATGCCCTCATCCCAACCACCCAGTGTCTTGTGTCCATTGGTTGTGCTTATATGCATGCATACAAGTCCTTTGGTTGATCTCTTTCCCCCCCTCCCCAACACTCCCCAGCCTTCCCGCTATAATTTGACAGTCTGTTCAGTGCTTTACTTCCTCTGTATCTATCTTTTTGTTCATCAGGTTATAATGTTCTTTATTTTCCATAAATGAGTGAGATCATGTGGTATTTTTCTTTCATTGCCTGGCTTATGTCACTTAACATAATGTTCTCCAGGTCCATCCATGCTGCTGCAAATGGTAAGAATTCCTTCTTTTTTATAGCAACATAGTATTCCATTGTGTAGATGTACCACAGTTTTTTAATCCACTCATCTGCTGATGGGCACTTAAGGCTGTTTCCAAATCTTAGCTATGGTGAATTGTGCTTCTATGAACATAGGGGTGCATATATCCTTTCTTATTGGTGTTTCTAGTTTCTTGGGATATATTCCTCGAAGTGGTATTACTGGGTCAAATGGGAGTTCCATTTTTAGTTTTTTGAGGAAACTCCACACTGTTCTCCACAGTGGCTGCACCAGTCTGCATTCCCACCAGCAGTGCACGAGGGTTCCTTTTTCTCCGCATCCTCGCCAGCACTTATCGTTTGTTGACTTGTTGATAATAGCCATTCTGACAGGTGTGAGATGGTACTGCATTGTCGTTTTGATTTGCATCTCTCAGATAATTAGTGACTTTGAGTATGTTTTCATATGTCTCTTGGCCTTCCTTCTGACTTCTTTCGAAAAGATTCTATTTAGGTCCTTACCCCATTTTTTTATTGGATCATTTATCTTCCTTTTATTAAGTTGTATAAGTTCCCTGTAGATGTTGGAGATTAAACCTTTATCAGTGATAACATTGGCAAATATGTTCTCCCATACAGTGGGCTTTCTTGTTGTTTTGTTGATGGTTTCTTTTGCTGTACAAAAGCTTTTTATTTTGATGTAGTCTCATTTGTTTATTTTCTCTTTAGTTTCTATTGCCCTAGGAGGGGTATCGGTGAAGAAATTGCTTTGGCATATGTCTGAGATTTCTCTTTTATTAGTGTAGATAAAACAGTTTTAAAATGTGGTTGTTAGTCTAGGAACATGATTAAAGATTTTAATTGAGAAACATCAGAAATTCTGGTTACAGTCTTAAAACATGTAGCCTTTATTGTATTTTGAAAACTTTGAAACTGAGAGTTCAAACAATAAAACTGAAAATACTCCCAAAAGGTAAGTGGATATCTCTTTTTTCCCTCTCTCTTGCTTGATGTCCCTCTTTTTTATTAAGTGGAAATTAATATATTTTTGGATCACTGGCCTTATTTTTAAAATGCTGAGACATTCTCTCTTCTCAATACATTTTCATCAGTTCTTTGCTTTCAGAATATTTTCCATACAGAACTTAAGGATTAAACCAGTTTTGCAACTTCGTAAGCTTACTTTTTTAAAAATTGACTTTAGAGACGGATGAAGGGAGAGAGAGAAACATTGATGTGAGAGAGAAACATTGATTTGTTGCCTCCCATATGCACTCTGACTGGGCATCAAACCTGCAACCTAGGTATTTGCCCTGATGGGAATCGAACCCATGACTTTCCAGTGCATGGAATGATGCTCCAACCAACTGAGCCACACTGGCCAGGGCTCGTAAGCTTACTTTTTAAAAGTGCTTATGACAAAGTTATTTTTTACCTGTATGTGGCCAGAGCTTTATTGTTTTCCACTGGACTGATTGCCCTTTATAAAAATGAATTTCCTGCTTTCTGAGGACTGGTTCTTTATAATCACCAGCTTAAAACCTCTAAATCCAGTTCATTATCTTAAGTGGTAGGTCTGCCTACTCATCTATTTTCTCACTGTTTTGATAGCTGTTTGTGAGCCTGGGTTAGACAATGATTTCCTAAGTGACTTTAGAGCCTTCTCATCAAAATAGAACCTTAGAGTGTCTATTTTTATAACCTGTGCCTTTGATTGCTGTATTGGTGCTGACATGGTCATAGGCATCCATCCAGATCTTCATTTCACAGACATTTCCTGAGCATCAATTTTGCACTAAAAGCTGCAGATACGAAAACAATCAAGAAACATTGTTCCCTGCCCTCAAGTCTACTGAAGGAGCAGACAAAACAAAACAAAACACCAGTTACTCACTGCACACCTATTAAAATGAACAAAATCCAGAACACTGACAACAACAAATGATGGCAAGGATGTGTAACAACAAGAACTCCAATACTTTGCTGGTGGGAATACAAAATGGTACAATCTCTTTGGAAGACAATTTGGCAATTTCTTATAAAACTATATTCTCACAATACGATCCAGTATTCATGCTCCTTGATATGTACCCAATGAAGTTGAACATTTATGTCCACACAAAAACTTGCACATGGATGATTATGGAGGTTTTATTCATAATTGCCAAAACTTGGAGGCAACCAACATGTCCTTCAGTAAGTGAGTGGATAAATAAACTGTGGTGCATCTATACAATGGAATGTTATTCAGTGCTAAAAAGAAATGAGCTATCAAGCCATGAAAAAACATGGAGAAACTTTACATGGAAATTACTAAGTGAACAAAGCTAATCTGAAAAGGTTACATGCTGTATGATTCCAACTATGTGACTTTCTGGGAAAGGCAAAGCTATGGACACAGTGAAAACAGGAGGGGTTTCCAGGGGTTGGAGTGAGCAGGAGAAATGAATTGGCAGAGCACAGAGCATTTTTAGGACAATGAAAATACTCTGCACAATCATGGATATGTGTCATTATAGATGTGTCTAAACCCAAAGTATGTACAACATTAAGAGTGAAAGCCACCTTAGCTGGTTTGGCTCAGTGGACTGAGCGTCAGCCCTCAGACTGAAGGGTTCTGGGTTCAATTCTGGTCAAGGGCATGTACTTTGGTTGTAGGCTCGATCCGCTCCCTGGTTGGGGCTACGTGCAGTAGTTTATCAATATATGTGTCTCTCTAACAACAATGTTTCTCTTTCTGTCTCTCCCCCTCCTTTCCACTCTCTCTCTAAAAAAGAAGAAAAAAGAAAACCATCCTCGGGTGAGGATTAACAAAAAAGAAAAAGAGTGAAAGCCAATGTAAACTATGGACTTCAGGTGATTATGCTGTGTCAATAATGTGTCAATAATCAGCTGCAGGAGAAACCAAGATGGAGGTATAAGTAAACACCTGAAATTGCTGCCTCGCACAACCACTTAAAAACTACAACTAAAAGACAAAGCAGATATCATCCAGAACCACAGGAAGGCTGGCTGAGTGGAAATTCTACAACTAGAAGGAAAAAGAAAAGCACACTGATACTCAGAGGAGGTATGGAAGTAAAGTGCAGAGGTACCGAGGCACGTGCATGGAAAGGGCTGGAAACTGAGGACGCAGCTGGCTTTTTCAATCAGGAGGGAGACACAAGCTCCTGACCGCTCTGAACTCCAGTTCCTGGCGAGACTCTGGGGACCCAGACTCATACGGGGAGAAACTGGACTGTCTGGCATCGGGGAGAACATGAGGGCAGCTTTCTCTCAGAGGTGCTTGCAGCAATTACTGCGGGACACTGAAACCCGGGCCTCTTAGGGCAGGGCTGACGGGAAGCCATAGCTGTTTGCTCTGCCCTGTCGATTCCCTAAGACCCTGCCCAACCCAAGCTGTTCACAGAGGCTTTTGCATATGAATGGTCTGGCCCTTTGCAATCTAAAATTACCTAAAAAACTGCAGTTGGGTAAGAGAGACCCAGAACATCCAAAAGAAGGCCCAAGGCCCCACAGCAGCTTGCATTGCTTCACAGCTTGGCCTCATCTGGGCACCTCCAAAACCCAAACAAAGAAGAGGAATCTGCAGATCTCTCCGTAGCTCCTGCTGGGTGGCCTCAGGCAGAGGCTAAATTAGCACCTCCTTAGAGATCCAAGAGCCAGTGTACCCAGGTGTCAGAGTGGGACCATCCAGATTACAACTCCTCAGATCCATAAGGGACACACTCAAGAGGCAGATACAGTGAGCACCAAAGCCCCACTGAAGCAAGTCTTGCCCCATAAGGGTGTCTCCAGCACAGTTCTCCCATCATAGACACAGCTGATTCTCACAGCCAATTGGCCTGGAGGTCAATTCCTCCCAGTGATACCAACAACAATCAAGGCTTAACTACAACAAGACTGTGCACACAGCCCACAAAGGGGTGTACCAAGACAGTCCACCTCAGGTAACTGGGGAGGCTGAGCCACTGGGCTCTATAGAACACCTAGCACACAAAGCCACTCTATCAACATAGGGAAGCAGCCAAAATGCAGAGACAAAGAAACAGGTCACAAGTTAAAGAAATGGAGGAAAGCAAACTACTGGATATAGAGTTCAAAACCACGGTTATAAGGTTTTTCAGGAATTTTCTAGAAAAGGCAAATAAATTTAGTGAGACCCTCGAGGATATGAAAAAGGACCAACTAGAAATTAAGCATACACTGACTGAAATAAAGAATAATATACAGAGATCCAACAGCAGACTAGAGGATCACAAGAATCAAGTCAACGATTTGAAATAAGAAGAAACAAAAAACACCCAACCAGAAAAGCAAAAAGAAAAGAGAATCCAAAAATATGAAGATAGTGTAAGGAGCCTCTGGGACAACTTCAAGCGTACCAACATCCGAAATATGGGGGTGCCAGAAGTAGAGAGAGAACAAGATATTGAAAACCTATTTGAAGAAATAATGACAGAAAACTTCCCCCACCTGGTGAAAGAAATAGACTTACAAGTCCAGGAAGCGCACAGAACCCCAAACAAAAGGAATCCAAAGAGGACCACACCAAGACACATCATAATTAAAATGCCAAGAGCAAAAGACAAAGAGAGAATATTAAAAGCAGCAAGAGAAAAACAGTCAGTTATCTACAAGTGAACATCCATAAGATTGTCAGCTGATTTCTCAACAGAAACTATGCAGGCCAGAAGGGAGTGGCAAGAAATATTCAAAGTGATGAATAGCAAGGACCTACAACCAAGATTACTCTACCCAGCAAAGCTATCATTCAGAATTGAAGGTCAGATAAAGAGTTTCACAGATAAGAAAATGTTAAAGGAGTTCATCACCGCCAAACCAGTATTATATGAAATGCTGAAAGGTATTCTTTAAGAAGAGGAAGAAGAAGAAAAAGGTAAAGATAAAATTATGAACAACAAATACATATCTATCAACAAGTGAATCTAAAAATCAAGTGAATAGCCAAAACTGGTTTGGCTCAGTGGATAAAGCGTCGGCCTGCGGACTCAAGGGTCCCAGGTTCGATTCTGGTCAGGGGCATGTACCTTGGTTGTGGACACATCCCCAGTAGGGGGTGTGCAGGAGACAGCTGATCGATGTTTCTAACTCTCTATCCCTCTCTCTTCCTCTCTGTAAAAAATCAATAAAATATAAAATAAAATAAAATAAAATAAAAATAAAATAAAAATTAGGTGAATAAAAAATCTGATGAACAGAATAAACTGGTGAATATAATAGAATCAGGGGCATAGAAAGGGATTGGACTGACAATTCTAGGGGGAAAAGGGGTGTGGGGGTGCGGGAATAGACTGGACAAAAATTGTACACCTATGGATGAGGACAGTGGTACCCCTATGGATGAAGACAGTGGGGTAGAGGGTTGGGTGGGAACCGGGTGGAGGGGAGCTATGGGGGGAAAAAAGAGGAACAACTGTTATAATCTGAACAATAAAGATTTATTTTAAAAAAATAAATAATCAGCTGTAACAAATGCACCACTTTGAAAGGGATGTTATTTATGGGAAGGCTATTCATGTGTGGAGATATGGGGATATGGAAAATTTCTGTACTTTTTAAAAATGTTTGCTATGAACCTAGAAGTGCTCTAAAAATTCATCTTTAAATAGTAAGTTATATAGACTTTCTGTTAAATAAATTATAATACAAGCAAAATAAATAAATACTAGTAAAGTGTGAGCCTTTTCTCAGGTTACTGGTAGAAATTTGAATTGCTACAATCATTTTTGGACATGGTGCAGCTGAGACTACTAGCTGTCCTCTAATATTCATTATTTTCTCCTTCAATAGTAATGGAACCCCCAAGTTTTAGCTGGGCATATTGCCACACAAAATGAAGAATTCATTTCTGAACAGCCTTTCGGCTATATGTGACATCCCATTAAATCATGGCCTAAGAGATGTAACGTGTACAGTTATCTTCAATCTCTGGGTCATGACAATGGACCTTTTTTCTCCCCTCCCCCTTTTCTCCTTTCTCCATCCTGCTGCTTAGAATGTGAGCCACCTTTGTTCAAGCAAACAGCAGATGAGGGAAACACCCTAAGCTGGGCAGAAGAACCCATTCTGAGTAGCCCAATGCCCTTGTCCTCCTTCAGTAAAATTGCATACTCTTCAGGCATCCCTGGATTAGCTACTTTCAGGTATCTAGGAGCAAAATAAATCACTTTTTTATTTAAGCAAAACCTGTAACCCAATTAGAGGAGTATTTAGCATTGTGTATCAAAATCCTTTAAAAGTTCATAACTTTTTGAACCCAAATTTTCAAGTAATCAAAGAATTATCCTAATATATGAAAACCCAGGGTCGTAACATCCAAAACGACCAAAGGCTTGACCGACCAGAAGTATGGCAACCTAGCACTGACTGCCCACCACTGTGGGTGCCGCAACCCAGCACTGACTGCCAAGGGGGCTGCGGATCAGGCCCGAAGAGAGACCTGAGCAGAGAGAAGCAGGGTCTGATCCATAGCCTACATGGCAGCTGTTGATCAGCCCTTGCCTCTCTCTTTCTCTGGGGGCCTGGCCAGCAGCCATGCCTCTCTTTCTCTCGGTCTTCTGCTGGGTCTGTTGATCAGCCCACCTCTCTGATCAGGCCTGTTGATAGGCCCAGAGATACTGACTAGCATAGAAACAGGCCAATCAGAACCAAATCTGGGTGAAGTGTGAGGAGTCAATGGCTGCCTAGGAGGCGGAGCTTTTGACGCTGACTGGCATAGAAACCAACCAATCAGAATCTAATCTGGGTGAACTGTGAAGGCATAACCTAAGGTGGGGGCTGAGGAGGGGTTTTAAGGGCAATAGCTGTTTGCTGTAAGGTGTAAAAAAGTGGTTCGATTTTTTTTTAACGACCGGTTTGGCAGTATAGTGCATATGGCTGCCTATCAGTCCAGATACAGGGATTATGTATTTTTGTCTGCCAAGAGCATCTCCTCCTGATGAAAAAGGCTTCCATCCCCCCTTTAAGCAATCCTATCTTAAAGAATCTATCTATACTACTAAAAGGGTAATATGCTAATTAGACTGGGTCAACTGACCATCTTCCAGACCTCCAACTTCCTTCCGGACAAAGCCATGGTAGTGGGGACCAAGACAGAGGCCATTAGGAGCAATCAGGCCGGCAGCGGAGGGCAGTTAGGGGCGATCAGGCAGGAAGAGGCAGTTAGGGGCGAGATCAGGCCAGCATGGGAGGGCAGTTGAGGATGAGATCAGGCCGGCAGGGGAAGGCAGTTAGGGGCAATCAGGCAGCTAGGCAGAGGCAGTTAGGAACAATCAGGCAGGCAGGTATGTGAGCAGTTAGGAGCCAGCAGTCCCAGATTGCAAGAGGGATGTCCGACCTAAACTGGCAGTCAGACATCCCCCAAGGCGTCCCCGATTGGAGAGGGTGCAGTCTGGGCTGAGGGAACCCCCCCCCCATGCATGAATTTTGTGCACCAGGCCACTAGTCTATATACTGAGTGGTCAGATTGTTATTATCTCTGAACACATAATAATCTGGCCACTCAGTGTATATCCTATATAATAAAAGGCTAATATGCAAATTGTCCCCTCAACCAGGAGTTTGACCAGCAGGCAGGCCGGCCAACCGCCCATGTCCCCTACCCCTGGCCAGGCTGGCCGGACCCCACCCATGCATGAATTCATGCACTGGGCCTCTAATATATATATATATATATATATATATATATATATATATATATATATATATATGTGTGTGTGTGTGTGTGTGTGTGTGTGTGTGTGTGTGTGTGTTCAGAGATCATAATAATCTGGCTACTCAGTGTATATATAAAAGCCTAAGCGACTGGTAGCTATGATGTGCACTGACCACCAGGGGGCAGATGCTCAATGCAGGAGCTGCCAAGCTGCAGTGACTTGGCAGCTCTAGTTCTCAGGTGACACACTCAGAACCAGAGAGGAGGGAGCCCGATTCCAGGGTGTGTCACCTGAGAACCACTCTCTTGCAATCTGGGACCCCTTGGGGGATGTTGGAGAGCCAGTTTCAACCAGGCTGACGGACCCCACCAGGGCACGAATGCACCGGTCCTCTAATGTAATTTTATAGTCCAATACTTCATTTTCTGCATAGCCTTTGAGTCAGAAGATTATATCTGAAAAGGGAAACATTGAAGATATGTAGTCCTTCCCTGGGCTAACGGAGGAGACTTACTGAAGTACTTTACTTGCAAATATTATAACCATAAAGTATTGAAGTAGAAACTTTTCACAGTGACAAAATACAATGTGACAATAAATCAATCTCCCCCTTTGAAGCCTTCCAAGTCCTTACTGTTGTAAGTGCTGGAGGGGCCTCTCTGGCTGCCTGCAGGTTTTGCTCATATGAGCTGCTCTTAGTACCACAGCACTTCTTCCACCATCATGAGCTGCTGCCACAGTTTTCTGAATGATGTCCTGATGGTACACTCACACATCTTTAATCCTATGCTGTTTCACATTTTCCAGATGTTGACGGATCATCCCACATGCTTTGGTTATTATCAGAATGACCTAGAGTTCAAGTTTTCTCTCAATAAATCAGTACTAATTCCATCAATAATGTATACCCTTCTTCCTACAAAACTGCTAGATAAAAGAGATGGTTGATTGCATATTCAGAGGTTAATCACTGCTGGCTGAGTGAAGCTAAATTTGCCTAGAGAATAGAGAACTTCTTGTAGTAGAATCATACGTACAGAGCATGGCTTTGTATTTCTTTCAATGAGCATCCATGGGAAGGTTCGAATGACCAATACCTCTTACCCTCCAACCTTGATTCAGTCCTTAGAAGTAGGTGGGATGCTCTCCAGGAAGGAGCTCCTAGGCTTTCCTGCTTTTCTTGATACTGACTACCAAAAACCAACCAGACATGTGTAAATTTACACATACAAACACATATGTGGCTTCCACCCTTTATGACCTTGGCTTATACACCAGTGGAAAAAAAAAAGAAGCCATATAAGTTAAATGATTTTCCCATAATGTCCTTTCATTCTAGCTTACATTTTTTAGTACAATTGTGATTATTGCTCATCTTTGCAAAGACTTGACTGCTTTTTCTATATTCATCAGCCAGATTTGTTTCCTTTCTTTCTTTATTCAATCCAGACTTGCTTCCATACCTCAAATTCAGCCTATTTGTCTGACTTTTTGTCATAACAAAACCATAACCCTAAATGAATCCAACTCTCATGTTTTCTTTGTGCCTATGCCTAAGTAGATGAATGCTGGAAGAATTCCCACAATAGGCTAGTTCCATGCTAAATTCATAATATTCCATTTTATTTTATTTTATTTCATATATTTTTTATTGATTTTAGAGAGGAAGGGAGAGGGAGAGAGAGATAGAAACATCAATGATGAGAGAGAATTATTGATCATCTGCCTCCTGCAAACCCCCTACTAGGGATCGGGCCTGCAACCCGGGTATGTGCTCTGACCAGGAATTGAACTATGGTCTCCTGGTTCATAGGTCCACACTCAACCACTGAGCTATGCCAGCTGGGCCATAATATTACATTTTAAATAAACTCAGAGTACTACTCATAAACATTACTACATGTCTCTGTTCAACTTTATTCCATTCTTGACAACAATTACAAACTTTTTTTTAATATCCTCAGTTTTCTCATCCTCTCTCCCTTATCTCAGCTCATGACTTTGTCTCTTCAAAAGAACAAATTGAAGCTATCTGATAGAAATTCTCTCATTTTCCTGATTCCACATCCTCTTTCCTTTCTTCCTGCTATAATAAATTTACTACTTTCTAATAATTTTTTTTAGAGAGAGAGAGAGAGAAACATTGATCCATTGCCTCTTGTACTATCCCTGACTGGGGATTGAACCAGCAACCTGGTTAAGTGCCCTGACTGGGAATTGAACCCACCACCTTTTGGTGTACGGGATGACGCTCCAACCAACTGTGCCACACTAGCCATGGTGTATATTTCCTACTTTCTAAGTTAAAACTCCTCATGTGTGTTTTGAATTCTAACTTTGCTGACATTATAAGAAATCTTACCATTTAAAATGTTTCTTCTTTCATATATCTTCAACATGCATAAGATATATAGTTGGATACATACGTCTCACCTGCACACATCCCATTAGCATTTAAACATGCCCTATTCTCCACAAACTTAAAAATATATAAGCAACCTTGCCCACATATTTGCCTCCAGCTACTACTCCAATACTCCCATCTTCTTCACAGCCAAATTTCTAGAAAGAGTTGTCTATACTTGCCATTTTCTTCACATTTCCCACTCACTCTTCATCACTTCATTTCATTCTGGCTTTGTCCTTCATCCCACCACTAATTCATGTCTCTCCTGAAGGAGGTCCCATTAGAATAACTAATGACCTCTACTTTATGGAATCCAATAGATATTTTTTTTATCCCAATCTTGTTTATCCCTTAGGGTTATTCACCTGTTTGCCACCATTCGTCTTGACATACTCTTCCCTTGTCTTTTCTGATACCAGCTTCCCTGTTTTCCTTCTATTTATCTGGCAACTCTTTTAATTTCATTTTTAGGTTCACCCTTTACTTATCCTAATATTAAACATCAGAGCTCTTTGAGGCTCTCATCTCTTTTGATTTTATGTTTTTCTTAGATATTTTTTCCATTCCCACAGCTTCCACTGCCATTGATATTCTAAGGACTTTCAAACATATATCTTTCACTACTGTACTGAGCTCAAGACTTGTATATTTAATTGTTTTCTCAAGATCTTCACTTGGAAGTCTCAAACACAACTCAAATACAAAATGTCAAACACCAACATGATCTTTTATCTAAAAATGGGCCCTCTTGACAAAGCTGTATTAATTTCGAAGTGTAGTGGTCTCATCTCACTATTGGCAGTGGTGCCCATTCAACAGTAAGAGCCAGAAACCAGAGTCACCTTAGACACCCAACACCTACATCTCCCATGTCCAAGCCATAAACAAATTTGATCAATTTTTCAAACATCACTTGAAAATATTTATTTCTGTCTTCCCTCCCAGGCTAGTCCAAATTATCATCATAACTTTCCACAACTATTACAATAGCTTCTTAATACATCTCACTAAATTTACTCTGGTCCCATTTTATTTCCATGCTATAGACAGTGACTTTCTTTTCTGTTTTCCGAATGAAAACTTGGTTATACAACTTCCCTGCAAAATATTCTTTATGGCTTACTTTTTATCTTGAAATAAAGATAAAAATTATTTTACTTGGTCTTCAACGTCCTAAACATTGTGGCATCTGACAACTTCTGCAGACACTTTATATGCATTCTCACCACAGGTCCTATGCACATGCTGTTCCAAGTGCTTGGAATATTCATATTTCTCTCTATCCCCCTTGGACTAGTTAACTTTTACTCATATTATTATCTTCATTTTAGACAAAAAACTGAGACACAGAGAAGTTAAATAACTGATCTAAATAATCACTTAGTAAGCAGGAGGAAGTAGAATTCCAGCCCAATCACTCTGATTCTAGAACATGTGCTTTTAACTCATACTATAATACCATTGGAAACTTTCCTTTCTAGTAGTTAGAATTTAAAACTACATATTTATAATTGAGATTATTTGAATAATGTCCATCACTTCTGGTTAATTGCAAGGTCTATGAGAACAGGAACTGCTTCTGCTTTCGTGTTAGCATAATACCTATCACATAGCAGACAATAAAAATTTGGTGAATGAATGTGTCTTTAAGAGTGTAAGCTAGTTGTTTTCAGAGATCCCCTCATTTTGGAAAGCTGGCAGGCTCCTGATCCAAAGTAAATGTACCATGCTCAATCATGTTACCTTGATAGTTCTACAACATCATTCACCAAAGGATTCTTCTCGATAATATTTTTAAGCTATGTAAATAACAAACCCATACTTATCAAAGAAGTCATGGAAAGGAAAGTATATCTTTCCTGGAACAGTGATAAATTCTACTTATGCAGATTATCTTGAAATATCCAGATAATCCTTCAAAGCATGATTTCAAAACAGAGATTATATAAGTCAGTTTTCTGTTTCAAAGAATATGAATACACATGGAGATTATGAAATCAGAACATTAATGCAACTTAACATCATCTTCCTTTCCTCTATTTGGGATTCATCTATATCACTCCATTTTCACTTCCATGACCCTAATCCTAGTCATTACCATCTCTTGACTGATCAACTGCAATGACCTCCTGATGTATTTCCACCTTACAATAAGTCAGATCCAGTTAATTTTTTATGCTGTAGTCAGTGTTTCCTCCTGAAAACACAAATATGTCCTTTAAAACACTTTTATACTCTTCTCACTGCTCCACAGAATAACTTATAATAACAGCTCACAAATCAATGTGTTCATGGTATGCCAGTACTTTTATAAGCATTTGACTGTATTTAATTCATTTAATCATCACCACAGCATTATGAGATAGGTACTTATGTCATCCCATTTTACCAATAAGGAAATTGACACATGGAGAAGCTAAATGATTATGCTAGTAAGTGATGTGGTCAGATTTAAACTAGGCAAGTGTCATTCCAGAGTCTGAACCTCTATGATGTAATTGCATCTCGTAAAATATTTAGCATGGCAATCAACAATTTTTATTATCTAGATCTTCCCAACACTTTCAGTATGATCTCCATCCTATACACCTTGAAAAGTCAGGTCTTGTTTCATCTCTAAGTTTTTGCCCAATCAGGTAACCTAATAGTAATTCTGCTTTACCTAGCCTAGTCTTGATTGCTTTCAGTCATTGAGATTTAGCTCAGGTAGCACTTTTATTTTTTTAATAAATCTTTATTGTTCAGATTATTACAGTTGTTCCTCTTTATTCCCCCTATAGCTCCCCTCCACCCGGTTCACCCCCACACTCTGCCCTTAACACCCCCCCACTGTCCTCATCCATAGTTGTACGAATTTTGTCCAGTCTCTTCCCGCACCCACACAACCCTTTTCCCCCGAGAATTGTCAGTCCAATCCCTTTCTATGCCCCTGATTCTATTATATTCACCAGTTTATTCTGTTCATCAGATTTTTTATTCACTTGATTTTTAGATTCACTTGTTGATAGATATGTATTTGTTGTTCATAATTTTATCTTTACCTTTTTCTTCTTCTTCCTCTTAGTAAAGAATACCTTTCAGCAATTTATATAATACTGGTTTGGCTGTGATGAACTCCTTTAGCTTTTTCTTATCTGTGAAACTCTTTATCTGACCTTCAATTCTGAATGATAGCTTTGCTGGGTAGAGTAATCTTGGTTGTAGGTTCTTGCTATTCATCACTTTGAATATTTCTTGCTACTCCCGTCTGGCCTGCATAGTTTCTGTTGAGAAATCAGCTGACAATTTTATGGGTGTTCACTTGTAGGTAACTAACTGTTTTTCTCTTGCTGCTTTTAATATTCTCTCTTTGTCTTTTGCTCTTGGCATTTTAATTATGATGTGTCTTGGTGTGGTCCTCTTTGGATTCCTTTTGTTTGGGGTTCTGTGCGCTTCCTGGACTTGTAAGTCTATTTCTTTCACCAGGTGGGGGAAGTTTTCTGTCATTATTTCTTCAAATAGGTTTTCAATATCTTGCTCTCTTCCTTCTTCTGGCACCCCCATAATTCTGATGTTGGTACACTTGAAGTTGTCCCAGAGGCTCCTTACACTATCTTCATATTTTTGGATTCTTTTTTCTTTTTGCTTTTTCAATTGGGTGGTTTTTGCTTCTTCTTATTTCAAATCTTTGACTTGATTCTTGTGATCCTCTAGTCTGCTGTTCGATCTCTGTATATTATTCTTTATTTCAGTCAGTGTATGCTTAATTTCTAGTTGGTCCTTTTTCATATCCTCGAGGGTCTCACTAAATTTATTTGCCTTTTCTAGAAAATTCCTGAAAAACCTTATAACCGTGGTTTTGAACTCTATATCCAGTCGTTAGCTTTCCTCCATTTCTTTCATTTGTGACTTGTTTCTTTTTCTCCGCATTTTGGCTGCTTCCCTGAGTTGATAGAGTGGTTTTGTGTGTTAGGTGTCCTATAGGGCCCAGTGGCTCAGCCTCCCCAGTTACCTGAGGTGGACTGTCTTGGTGCACCCCTTTGTGGGCTGTGTGCACAGTCTTGTTGTAGTTAAGCCTTGATTGTTGTTGATATCACTGGGAGGAATTGACCTCCAGGCCAATTGGATGTGAGGATAAACTGTGTCTATGATGGGAGAACTTCTGTGCTGGAGACACCCTTATGGGGCAAGACTTGCTTCAGTGGGGCTTTGGTACTCACTGAGTCTGCCCCTTGAGTGTGTCCCTTATGGATCTGAGGATTTGAAATCTGGCTGGTCCCATTCTGACCCCTGGGTACATTGGCTCTTGGATCTCCAAGGAGGTGCTAATTTAGCCTCTGCCTGAGGCCACCCAGCAGGAGATATGGAGCTATCTGCATATTCCTTTTCTTTGTTTGAGTTTTGGAGGTGCCCAGATGAGGCCAAGCTGTGAAGCAATACAAGTTGCTGTGGGGCCTTGGGCCTTCTTTTGGATATTCTGGGTCTCACTGACTCAGCTGTGGTTTGTTAGGTAAGTTTAGAATTCAAAGGGCCGGCCATTCATATACAAAAGCCTCTGCACTCAGCTTGGATGGGGCAGAGTCTCAGGGTGGAGCAAAGAGCAATGGCTTCCTGTCAGCCCTGCCCTAAGAGACCCCTGGATCTCAGTGTCCTGAAGTAATCGCTGCAAGCACCTCTGAGAGAAAGCCGCCCTCGAGTTTTGCCCGCTGCCAGACAGTCAATTTTCTCCCTGTATGAGTCTGGATCCCCAGAGTCTCGCCTGGAACTGAAGTTCAGAGCAGTCAGGAGCTTTTGTCTCCTTCCTGCTTGAAAAAGCCAGCCACGTACTCAGTTGCCAGCCCTCTCCACGCGTGCGCCTCTGTACCTTTGCCTTCCGCAGCTCCTGTGAGTCTCAGTGTGCTTTTCTCTTTCCTTCTAGTTGTAGAATTTCAAACCAGCCAGCCTTCCTGTGGTTCTGGATGATGTCCGTTTTGTCTTTTAGTTGTAGTTTTGAAATTGTTGTGCGAGGCAGCAGTTTAGGTGTTTACCTATGCCACCATCTTGGTTTCTCTTCTCAGGTAGCACTTTTTTCTAAGCTTTTTGTACTCCCTTTCCCAGACTGGATTTTGTGAGTCTCCTCTGTATTTTCTACAGAAATATTAGAGAATGAAGTTTTGCAATATATCAAAAGGTACTCACAATTTACTGAAAGAGAGTTTCATAAGCAGACAAGTATGTGGCAGCATGATTTGAGAAAATTATCTGTGGTTTGCTCTAAGTTTTTTTGCTTCACCCTCCCATTTTAAGAAAACAGCCAGGTCTTTTTATTCTTTCTTCTGTGTGTTCAGCCTGGGATCAGGGCCCTTTGTTCTTGGGATTTTACATGGGACAGAACACACGGAGAGATTACTCACCCCCACTCCCACTGCCAGAATCAAAAGCAGAAATTGTCCACAGAGACTTAATTTCCTGGCTTTGTATTTCTCAAATCTAAGGTAATGGGAGAGATTATGCTTGGGAGTGTCAATGATGATCTCAAAAGGACAGATGAAATTCCTTTTAGGGTACTGAGAAGGAAAAGGGACATATACTTTAGACAAAAAGAAGTCAAGAGTCTGGTAGGGGTTAGAGGTGGCAGGGAGAACAACCTAACATTTGATGTCAGCAGCCTAGGAAAAGGGCAAAAATTCAGAGGAATTTCAGTGAGTTTCCTGGGTCCTAGACACCAGGAACCCTATTTCAACAGTGATCTAGTCCCCCAAGCATGGCATAGAAGCAGCAGCTGTAAACCTGAAAAGACTATTTCACATTGAGACAAAATGGTATCTCAGACACTATCTTAGAGAGTTGACAAAAAATTAATGATGAATGACCAAAAGGGCCTCCCTAGTGCTTTGGCTGTTGCCTAAGGTCTCGGAATATTTGCATAATCTAGCAGAAAGCTCAAGTATTGGCTCAAATTGCATAACCTTACTTTCCTGACAGAATATTAAATATAAGATAGCTTTAAAAATCTTATTTTTTAATATATTTTTATTGATTTTTCCAGAGAGGAAGGGAGAGGGATAGAGAGTTAGAAATATTGATGAGAACGAAACATCGATCAGCTGCCTTCTGCACGCCCCTTACTGGGGATTGAGTCTGCAACCAAGGTACATGCCCTTGACTGGAATTGAACCCAGGACCCTTCAGTCTGCCAGCCAATGCTCTGTTCACTGAGCCAAACCAGTTAGGGCAAAAAACTCTTATTTTACATGTGAAATTTCTTGCATACCCAAGTTTGTGGATTAATTTCACACTAACTTCAATTATAATAAAATGTGCTAAGTTCCAAGAAAGAGGCAAGTGTTTAGAAGTACAAAGGACAAGGATGTAACCTGATCTTGGGAGTAATAGTGGTCAAGTAAGAGTCCTTAGAAAAAGTAGTACCTCAACTATCTCATAAATAAGGAATAGGTGTTTGCCAAGGTGGTGAGGGGAAATTGGTGGGGGTAGAGGATTTTGCTTCAATGGTAATTGATAAAGCAAAAGCAAACAAGTGAGAATGCTTAATGGATTCAGGAATCTAACTGATTTATTTTGGTTGCATTGTAAGATGTACATAGGCATGCTTTATGAGACATGTTAAAAGACTTTGGACTTAATCTTGAGGATAATAAGTGGTATTGACAGTAGGAAGTAGTATCATGGAAACTAATGAAGCAGAAGAATTCAAGGGAAAAATATTCAAAAGCCTCACATGCTTAAAAAAGGAGGACATGGGGGAAAGTAAGACAAGAACTGAATTGAGGAGTTAAGAGTGGCTAGGCAGTTATAGGGATGGGACTATGGGAGAAGAATGTAAAGGGGAGGTACAGTTGAATACTGTGGATGTGGACAGGAACCAGTTCACCAGCCACACCCTGTCCCATGTAAAATCCCAAGAACAAAGGGCCCTGATCCCAGGCTGAACACACAGGCAGAAATATAGACAGAACCCTGAACCTTACAGTGTATGGATGTTGCTAGGGCTGAATTTTTTTAACCAACCAATGGGAAGTTAACAGGGCATATATTAACCCCTAGATGAAGGAGCTGCCATGGCAACCCATTCGGGTCCCTTCCCTGCAGCAGGGAGCTTTTCTGTAATAAAAACTTTGCTTTCACTTATCTCTTTGTCCATGGAACTCAATCTTATATTTCATGAGACAACAAACCGGCCTCAACTTGAATTTTGGTTTCAAAGTGTGTCTGTTTTATGTGGAAATAAGAAGTAATTGTTGACTTTGGTAAAAGCAGTTATATGGATGGACCACTTTTTATAGAAGCTTGATTGTATAGGTTGTGCAGGTCTTGGTTGTATAGAAAAGGGTCAAGAAAAGGAGTCTTTTATTTCCTTTGATTACAAAAGAACTCGTAGAGGGGAAGAGCTTAAAAATACAGAAGAGAAAAAGGATAATTATGTACGGAGATCTCTGAAAAACCAAGAGGGCGGCATGGAATTTAAACAAAGATAAGGAACACCATCTCCTGGGGAGGCATTTGTCTGGGCATCAGACAGGCAGTTGTTAGGTTGTGTGGCTAAAACACAAAGGGCCACTCCTATCTCCTCTGCAAGCTCAGCTCATGTTATTTCAGGAAAGGGAAGAAGTTCCCCCCGCTACACTGCAGGCTTGCTGGCATCACCCTCAATAAGAGACTGGATATTTCCCCCAAGTCCTGGTGGCCCTGCTCTGCTGACCTCAGTTCTGCAGGGAGAAGGGAGGACTGCTCAGATCTGGGACATTTAGAGTGTGTCTCCATTGGAGGCTATTGTCTAGGGTCAGGTTGAAGTGCTTAGCCGCCTCCTACTGACTCCACCAGCACCACCCCCAACCTGAGCCCCAATGGCTCCACCTTCTTGAGCTTGCTCCTGCAGAGGAGATGGCTGGATGTACCCAACCTCAACCTGCAGTGATCTCCTCATGGGGGAGCTAGAGTTGGAGATTCTGGCAGAGAATGACTGGTTTGGCTCTGAAGAAGGGGCCATTTTACTGTCATTGAGTGCCTGACTGCATGGTCGGCAAGTAGGGGACACACAGGCCCCATCCTTCCAACCCTAATTTGCCCACCATACCAAGCTCATGACATGTGGAAAGGTCCATCAGTCATGGTCAGTTTGGGCCCACTCTACAGTCATTCTTCAGAAAGCTCTGGAGGAAATTAAGCTACTCAGAGGGAGGCGAAGTAGCTACTCAGAGGGAGGCAAAGGAGGCAGACCTCAGGTAGCCTCGACTTCTTATTGATCTGCCCCCAGGTCTGAGCTGGAGGAAGCCAAACTTTGTACACAGATTGCCCCCGCCCCCCACATGCCACACACATCCAGGCCCAGTAGATGCAGCCACAAACAGTGAATAGTGTGGTAGCTTCAGGCAGGTAACCCAAGGCCAGTTACACACAACATGTGACATTGACCTGTACCTGAACCCCACTCAAATAGACCCAGAAGTAATACAACCAGTGGTGGGCTTCAGATTACACCCAAAACTTGACTCAACTAGCCACAAAAGCAGTACACCCAAAGGGAGATTCTGGCAGACACCAGAACCTTCTGGGAACAAATCCACCTCGGGGGGGTGGGGAGGGATACGAGCAGTACCTGCACAGCAACTCATATATGGTGATTGAGGTTTATCCTTATAGTCAGCCAGCCTGAAGGATTAACTCTATCCATGAAAGGGCCAAGAGCATTCAAGGGCTTACAACAGAAGGGTGCACATAACCTACAAGAAATATTCCTGGAGCACCAAGCTCACATGATCTGGAAGATTGTACCACTGAGCCCAACAAGATACCTATATCATAAAATCATCATAACAAATTTGGCAGACATAGCAGATCTACCTAATACACAGAGACAGAATTGGAAGACAATTAAATATTCCCCAAATGAAAGAACAAGAGAAATCTCCAGAAAAATAATTAAATGAAATGGAAGCAACCAAAATACCAGATGAAGAGTTTAAAACAATGGTTATAAGGATGCTCCCTTAGGGGAGCCCTAACCAGTTTGGCTCAGTGCATAGAGCATCGTCCTGTGGACTCAAGGGTCCCAGGTTCGATTCTGGTCAAGGGCATGTACCTTGGTTGCGGGCACATCCCCAGTGGGGAGTGTGCAAGAGGCAGCTGAATCGATATTTCTCTCTCATCGATGTTTCTAACTCTCTATCCCTCTCCTTTCCTCTCTGTAAAAAGTTAATAAAATATATATTTTTAAAAAAGAACCTTAGGGGAAGAATGCATTATTTCAGTGACAACTTAAACATAGAGATAGTAAGCATTAAAAAGGTCATAGAAACCATAAAAAAAGAGCCTGTCAGAAATGAAGAATACTATATCTGAAATGAGGAATACATTAGAAGGAATCAATAGCAGGATAGATGAAGCAGAAGATCTGATCAGCAATATAGATGACATGATAACAGCAAGTACCCAAGCAGAACATCAAAAAGAAAATAATTTTTAAAAATGAGATAAAGCCCTGGGTGGGTGGCTCAGTTGGTTGGAACATCTTCCTGTACACTAAAATGTTTGTGGCTTCAATTTCCAGTCAGGGCACAGGGCACATATCAGAGCATATACAAGAGGCAACCGATCAATGTTTCTCTCTCTCTCTCTCTCTCTCTCTCTCTCTCTCTCTCTCTCTCTCTCTTTCTCTCTCTCCCTTTCTCTTCCTAGACATATACTTGGGTGAGGATTTAAAAAAAAAAAAACATGAGGAAATTCTAAGGGATTTCTGAGACAACATCAAGTGCAACAACATGTGCAACAGAGCAGCACCAGGAGAAGAGAGTAAGCAAAGTATAGAGAAGTTGTTTGAAGAAATAATAAGAGAAAACTTCCCTAACCCGGAGAAAGAAAAAGTCACACAAGCTCATGAAGCACAGAGAGTCCCAATCAAGATGAGCCCAAAGAGACCCATACCAAGACACATCATAATTAAAATGTCAAAAGTTAAAGACAAAGAGGCAATTTTAAAAGCAGCAAGAGAAAGATAGTTATTACAAGGGAGCTCCCATAGACTGTTGGCTGATTTCTGAATTGGCACGAAATATTCAAAGTGATGAAAAGCAAGTACCTACAAATAAGACTACTTTACCCAGCAAAGCTATCATTTAAAATAAAAAGCTAAATAAAGAGATTCCCAGACACAAAGAAGATAAATGAATTTATTGCCACCAAACCAGTATTACAAGAAATATTTAAGTGACTGCTTTAAAATGAGAAATCAAGAGAGAGAGGAACAAAGGTATAAAAAATAAAATGGCAATAATTAAGAACCTGTCAATGATAACCTTAAATATAAATGGATTAAATGCTCCATTCTAAAGACATAAGATAGCTGAATAGATAAGAAAACATGACCCATATACATGCTGTCTTCAAGAGACCCAACTCAGAATAAAAAATATACACAGACTGAAAGTAAAGGGATGGAAAAATATTCCATGCAAATGAAAACAAAAATGATCTGGTGTAGTAATACTTTTATCAATAAAATACTTTGAAACAAAGGCCATATAAAGAGGCAAATGTCACTACATAATACTAAAGGGATCAATCCAAAAAGAGTATATAACTCTTGTAAACATATATGCACTCAACATAGGAGCACCTAAATATATAAAGAAAATCTTGGTGGACATTAAGGCAGACATCGGCAACAATACAGTCATAGTAGGGGATTTGAACATCCCACTGACATCAATGGATAGATCTTTTAGACAAAAAAATCAACGAGACAATAGCAACTTTAAACAACACACTGAACCAGATGTATTTAATTGATATTTATAGAACATTTCAACCTAAAGCAGCAAAATATACATTCTTCTCAAGTGCACATGGAACATTCTCAAAGATAGACCACATGTTAGGACACAAAATAAGTCTTAATACACTTAAGAAATTAAAATCATATCAAGCATCTTGGTATAATTTTTAGTATAAAACTAGATATAATTTACAATAAAAAACTGAGAAACATTCAAACACATGGAGGTTGAATAATATGTTATTAAAGAATGAATAGCTTAACAATGAGATCAAGGAATAAATCAAAATTTACCTGGAATCAAGTGAAAATGAACACACAACAACCTAAATCCTATGGGACATAATGAAAGCAGTCCTGAGCAGGAAGTTCATAGCATTACACGCCTACCTCAAGAAGTAAGAAAAACCTCAAATAAACAATCTAACCCGACACTGAAAAGAACTAGGTAAAGGACAATAAACAAAGTCCAGAGTAAGGAGAAGGAAGGAAATAATAAGATTAGAGCACAAATAATGACATAGAGACTAAAATATATATATATTACAAAAGATCAGTGATACCAAGAACTGGTTCTTTGAAAAGATAAACAAGATTCATGAAGTTTAACCATACTCACAAAAAAGATAGAGAACCTAAATAAATAAAATCAGAAATGAAAGAACAGAAGTAACAACTGACACCACAGAAACACAAAGGATTGTAAGAAAATACAATGAACAATTATATGCTAACAAATTGAACAACCTGGGCAAAATGGATATATTCCTAGAAAAATACAATCTTCCAAAACTGAATCAAGAAGAATCAGAAAATCTGAATAGACCAATTACAAATAATGAAATTGAAAAAGTAATGAAAAAACTCCCAGAAAAAAAAAAGAAACATCTTTGACCAGATGGCTTCACAGGCAAATTTTACCAAACTTTCTAAGAACTATTACCTATCTTTCTCAAACTATGCCAAAACATTCTGGAGAAGGGAAGACTTATAAGCTCTGTTTACAAGGCCAGCATTATTGTAATTCCAAAACCAGACAAAGAAAGAAAATCATAGGCCAGTATCCCTGATGAATAAAGATGCTGAAATCCTCAAAAAATCTTTGGTATAACAAATCCAGCAACACATTAAAAAGATCATACATCATGAGCAAGTAGGATTTATTCCGGGGATGTAAAGTTGGTACAATATTTGCAAATCAATAAATGTGATGTACCACATAATTATTTTTTAAAAAGGAAATCTTATCTTTTGCTAGAGCATGAATGGACTTGGAGTTTATTAGGCTGAGAGAAAGACAAATACGATATGATCTCACTTATATGTGGAATCTAATGAACAAAATAAACTGACCAACAAAATAGAAATAGAGGCATGGAGCAGTGGAACAGATTGACAGCTGTCAAAAGGGAGGGGCGTTAGGAGGCTGGATGAAGGAAAGTGAAGTGTTTGAGCAAAACAAAACAAAACAAAACAAAAAAACCCCACATATAAATAACACATAGACACAGACAACGGTGTAGTGATAGCCAGAGGGAAAGGGGGGTGGGAGGTAGGTGGAGGTGGGCAAAGGGGTGAGGGAAAATGGGGACAGAAAGAAAGTTTACTTGGAGCAATGGGAGCACAATGCAGTGTGCAGATGATGTTCTATTGAGGTGCACACTTGAAACCTGTATGGTTTCGTGAACCAATGTCACCCCAATAAATTTAAAAAACTAAGACAATAATTCTTGGGGTTCAGATAATAATTAAATGAGATCATACATATAAAACGTCTGCAATATAGTGGTCATATAACTCAAGTGTTATTAGTTGCCTTCCACTTCTCCCATGTCCAGAAGCCACCCCTTATAAATTCCTTGAAGACACTCTGAAAAATACATCAAAAGGAACAAGCACCCCACCCTACCCCCAACTCATCCAAGCTGTAGCAAAACACAAGTGATATTTCTCTCATTATCGAAAAACACCTTGAAAAAAAGTTTCGTTTACAGGTAAGATCTTTGCATTAAAACAAAAAATGAAAATAATCTTAACAGTTGTTCCACTCTTTTTGTTTAATCCTGCTGTTTAAATAATTGTTTCTAACTTTTCTATTGCCTTTCATGACATTAGGCAGAGTCAGGACATCTGATTTCTTTCACAAACTAATAAATTACAATGGAGAGGAAATGGGATGTCCCTCCCAAGTTCACAGGGTTATATGGGGGAGAGCTGGGACTGCAAACCAGAACTCTTAATCCTTTAGGTTATTATTCTGTAACAACAACATCAAATCCATGCACTTAAGTCTTGAACTCTCTAAAACATTCTATACTTTGATAAGATTTTTAAAATAAAAAACTACTGAAAAATTCCCTATATTCATGTCCTCATTTCATAAACCCTTTTACATATTAAAAATGAAAACTAATCTGGAAGCATCCGAAGTGAGTGCAATGTATAAAAGTGGTGTGTTTTTAAGTGTTAACTGTATTCTTTCAGAGGAAAACAAGCAACAAATGTATAAGATTCTAGTTTATTTCACAGCAAAAACAGTGAAAATTACAATTTTTATTTTCATAAACTTAGTATATATGTAAAAACACTATAGAAATAAACACTACTATAGAGGATATGTGGGTTCTATAAAGTCAATCAAAACATCATATAAAAATAAATTAAATCATTCATTTTAGAGGAGTTACATAGTTATTTCTGAACTTAAGAAAGAAAAGTTATTGCAAAGTGGAGGTTTTCAGTTGTAGAAAATAATCACATAGAAAATAATCTCAGAAAACCTCCTAACTCTAAAATGCAACTATCCTTATATTTCCAAAGGACCAGGTTTACTTATAAGAGGTATGATGATTTTTATAGAAAATAGAGGTTAGTAAGGAAACAACAATAATTACAAGCAATTGTGTTATTTATGCTGATTATCCAGTACCTATGAATTAGCTTAATGCAAAAAAAATGCAGAATTTCCCCAAATTAATATTATATCAAGTCAAACAAACAATTTTTGCTACAAAAATATTTTAGTCTATTTTTAAATGGTGAAGTGAAATAAATAATTATTCAAAACAAGTTACCTCTCACTCCCACATTCCCTCCCCCAAATTTAAGTTCCAGACTTACTATAAGTGAATAATGTGTCCAGTTATCATCAAATCTTCTGTAATATCAAAGTAATATGTCTCAATGAACAGCTTCTTAGCTTAATGAATTTTAAATGACCTTAGAACTGGAGTCTTTATGTAGGAGGAGCTCTGCTTTATCCACCAAAATTTACCAACTGTCATGAGAAAATGTGCAGGTCAGCATCTGAGACTATATTTGTCAAAAGATTCAGAGGAAATCACGAAGTTCATCTGAGTGATTTTCTTTTCCTTTTAATTAGTTCCTGACTGGCATTTCAGAGTGCCAATATTATTTTAGTATGTGACTCACCACATTGGGAATTAGAAGATAATCCAAAGGTAAGTGTGTGATTGCCTGGTCTATGTTGTTCCCTCAGAGTGCACTATCCAAAATTACTCCACTGTTTTTTCAAATATCTTTAAGTATGAAGAGTCATAAATGAAGAAGAAACCTGAAACCTGGATTCTACTCGAGGCTCTCCCTCCCACAATCAGCTTATGTGACCTTGGGGAATTTCCTTAACATCCTTGGACTTCAGTTTCTATAAAAATATTCAACGAAACCTCAGAAGTCAACTAGTCCAACCTTCAAATTGCCTCCTCTTTTGCCCCCAAGGTATTTCTAATTTCTAAAATCCTTGAGGTTGTGATTAAAATTCGGTGTCATGTACCTTTTTTCCCATTGAAGGTTTATCAAATATTTCTTTACATAACCAAACAAGGTTTTCTTTTAGCCCAGATAAAATTAAACAGACAAACTCAGGCCACCACCAAATTGTCCTTTGTCCTTCAAGCCCCCTCTGAGTTTTCAATTCAGCCCTGATTGAACCTCCATGTCCAGAAACTATGAAGAGCCATAAGAAGCCAGAATACTTTGATGCTTTTCTAAAGTAGCTGAAATGTTAGTGATTTATTCCAAAATAGGAAGGAATTGAGATCGGATCCAGTTTACGTACCACCTAATATTCCAATGGATAAAAAGCATCTTCCTTGTAATAATTTCCCTCAGATACCAAGGATATATTTTACACTAAATATGTGAATAAACAACAACAAAAAAAAGCAAGCAGACTGAATAAAGAGGGGATCATAGACAGTCCATTACTAACTTTATGTTTATCCTATGAGGTTTTTTCTTTTTTATTCATTTGTACAGTTAATGTTTTACCCTAAATTGAAGTTGAAGGTGGGAAGAAACTGAGAATTGTTTAGAGAGTTTAGTATCTGCTTTTCAGATGTCGGCTAGTTTGGCTCTTTCACAATTGTTTTTGTCAGAATTATTTATCAGGCCTACATGAGGTATTTTATAATGAGAATTTGCTCACATGATGGGGGCGGGGGGAGACAAGAGACCTAAATTTAAAATTCTTTTCCTGTGATTGCAATTCCAATGAGCTCATTTATCTTCTATCTAAAACAACTCTCCAGGAAGTTTTCTTCAAACTTCTGTTTCCACCAAATCTTCTGGCTCTTGCAAATAATTCATCATACCATACTTTATGGTATAATAGAAAAGTATGAGTCAAAGAAATAGAACCATAATATTATATTGGAATGATGTAGTGTATTTATTTGTTGACATGCAAACCTTAAGTTAAATATAGTTAATAAGATGTAGTTGGAAACAATGCACCATGCCTCAGATGTTAAAATTGATTAGATATGATCTTCCACCCTGACTTGATAGCTTACTCAATGAAAGCATAAGGCTATGCTTTACTTCTTGGTGTAAAGAGCAAGACACTAAAAAGCCAATTCATTTTAATATTCTAAAAGCCACATTTGGTGGCTTTCTGGTGACATCAATTGAAGCTGCCAATAATACTTGTGTGCTTGTACCTTAGCACTCTCATTACTCTGCCCAGATACAAGGCATGTTGTAACTCCTAAGAATAAGAGAATTTGATAGTAAACCTGTCTAGTGCAGAGAAAGGACTAGTTGGAAGAGCCCCTCCCTAGCTGGAAGCAGGTTTACACCAAAAGGAAGCAGGTCTACACCCACATATGAAGCAGACCAGGGTTGCTGTTACCCAAGGGGTATGGAATCAAGAGGTACATCAAAGCCCCAGGGTGGGAAAGTTCTTCAGCATAGTTGGGATTAAGTCATTCTTCTGAAAGAACTGGGAAAAATTATACAAGCAATTCTGCCAACTGTCTACCAGAAACTAGGCAAAAAGATTTAGGTCAGGGCCCCAATTTCAAGAGATACACTGGGGAAGAATTGAGCTTCCAGATCAGAGCCAAAGTCCAATTAAACAACCAAAAGCAGATGGCGGGGTAGGAGATAAAAACTAAAGCTTGATGCTTATAAAGTCTCCTGGGGGCCCAAATCAATTCCAGAGGCAAAGCACACACTAGGCTATTGCAATGGTTCTCGCTGGGCCAGGGCTGCATCAGATCTGAGACTATATAGGCTGAAACCATGAAGTGAAGCTGGGATGGGCCCAGGGTAGACAAGTACTGTCCCTGGCCTCTCTAGCAGGAATATACGTATATTATTTTATTTTATCCATTATCCCCCCAAGATAGCTAAGGAGATATTATTTCAGTTTTACAAATGAATATGAATCAAGTTGCAATAGGTTAAGTCACTATCCAAAAGTCCAAAATTCAGGAGTAATAAAATCCAAGTGGACCTGACACCTAGCCCAGTGCTTTGCCTGCAGAATCACGCCACTGGTGGGATACTTTTAGATACCTCACTAGCTAAAACAGTTGGCTAGCAGGGATCATATTTCTTTCATTGTGTAAAACTCTGTAACTTCCATTCTGTTGACCATCAAAACAGGAAATGGGTATTTCTGAACTTCTGTTCAAATGAGGCAATCAGCAAAGGCAGTATTTAATTTTCCAAAGTGTTATTTCCTTTGTAAGGTTAAGAGACATTAAATAAAGAAAAACAATAAAAATATAAAAAAATAACCATTGACTATATAGTTTGTATGTATACACACATGCATACTATCCTTAACAAAATTCTTTGGATTTAACAACAGTTTTTAAATATGCAGGCGTATGCCAAACTTCTAAGGTTCTGAGTTTTTTTTAAATCATAGCACACCCAGAAACTAATTTGAAAAATTATTTAGTAGAGTTGGCTATTATACAGAAAAGCAGTGTCCTAAGAAGAACACACTGTGAGACAGAGGACATCTCAACTTGCCTGCTTTCCCTGAAACCCAGTTTTTTTATTATTTGGAAACAAACTAATTTATGAACTCTGAATTCCCCTCCAGACAACCACAGATTCAACAGCAGGACACCAGAGCTGAGCTTCTCAGGAAACCCACATGAGCTGGGAAATACATGATCCAGTGCCCAGATTAGCACCAAACAGTTTTTAAAAGACTCACAAACTGCAGAGGTCAGCAGGGCCAGACTCTAGTGTTTATGCACTCACATTCATTCAATGGTTTACAAAGCAACAATGTGCCAAGCACTGTGCTGGATGCTGGGGGTACAAAGGTGAGTTAAATATAATCTCATACAGTTTACCTTCTAGTTAGAGGGATAGAAACTAGAAATACTGAATAGCTATACTCCTGCTCCTGACAATATCAAGTTGTGGCATAATAAAAAATATATATTTGGGCCCTGGTTGGTGTGGCTCAGTTGGCTGGAGTGTCATTCTGTATACAGAAAGATTGCAGGTTCGATTCATGATTAGAGCACATACCCAGGTTGTGGGTTCGATCCCCAGCTTGAATAGGAGACAACCAATCAATGTTTCTCTCTGGCGTTCTCTCCCTCTCTTCCTCTCTCCCTAAAATCAATAAAAAACATATTTGAAAAACAAATGAACAAACACCATATCCTCAGGTGTGCATTAAATATATATAGTTGATCTTTGTCCCCAGTTCCTGGCACAGAGATCCTAAAAACCTTGAAATTTTCTGAATGATGGGAGTGTCTTTTGTTCTTCCTAATGAGTCCCTTTCAGCCATACCTAATTTTATTCTAATAAAGTGACTACTGATGAGCCCCTAGATAGCTTCAAGAAGTGGGCTGATTGCCAGAGGAACCAGCTGAGTGATTAGAGGGTTGGAACTTTCAGTCCCACCACCTGACCTTCAGGGAGGGGAGAGGGGCTGGAAGTTGAATTCAATTACCAATGGCCAATGATTTAATCAGTTGTGCCCATGTAATGAGACTTCCATACAAACTCCTAAACTTGTGCAAATTGCTTCCACATTGGTGAACACATCAAGGTACTGGGAAGGTGACATACCTGGAGAGAGAATGGAAGCTCCCCAAGCTGTGGTACACCACTCTTACCCCCAATACCTTGCCCTGTACTCTATATCTCTTCCATTTGGTTGTGTCTGAGTTGTATCCTTTATAGTAAACCACTAAAGTATTTATCTGAGTTCCTTGAGGTGTTCTAGCAAATTATCAAACCTGTAAGGGGTCATAGAAACTCCTGAATTTCTACTGGCATCTGAAATGGGTACAGTCTTGTGAGACTCAGCCCTTAACCTGTGGGGTCTTTGCTAACTAACTACAGATACTAAGTGTCAGAATTGAATTGAATGATAGGATACCCCATAGGCATCAGAGAATCTGGGATCATATAATTGGTTGATGTCAGAAAACACCTCAGACGAGTCAACCTTCTTTATAATCACTTCTTTATGAGCCCACTTTTTTGGAAAGGCTTAGGTCTTTCAGGAAGCTTATCAAAAAAGTTGGGGTGAGTGGGAAGGGATTAACCAAAGATCTTATATGCATATAGGCATAACCCATGGACATAGACAATAGTATGGTGAAGGCCTGAGGCAGGGGGGTAGGTCTGGGCTAGAAGGGATCAATGGGGGAAACAGGGGGGTAGCCTCTCTAATAAAATGGTAATATGCAAATTAACCATCACTCCGCTACATAAGCCATGCCCACCAGCCAAGCCACACCCACCAGCCAATCAGGGCGAGTATGCAAATTAACCCAAATCCAAGATGGCTACAGCCACAGAGAGCAAGGTTTCCCAGGTAACAGAGCAAGCCAAGCTTTCCATAGCCGTTGCAGGCCTAAGCCTCCACTCAAGCTACAAAGTTTCAATTATAGAAGGTAAACAAATTCAAACAAATGGCCACAGAATGGAGCTTGAGAGAGCAGACCAGGGTTGCTGGCGGCAACAGGGAAAGCAAAGCTTTCCGCACACCCTGGCCGGGCTCACCCGCTTAAGGCTACAAAGTTTCAATTGTAGAAAGTGAATTAACTGCCACAGAAATGGCTGCCGGAGCCCCAGGCTTGGCTCCGCTCCAGGCTACAAAGTTTCAATTGTGGAAGGAAAATAAATTCCAGATACCAGGGCCTCCCCTTGGGTTGCCAGGGGGCGTGGCCGGCCTGCAAACCACCACAGGCCCCTCGCTCAGGCTGCCCCACACCCCAAGGGAACCCCCACCCTTATCTGTGACACCCTTCAGGGCAAACCAGCTGGCCCCCACTCGTGCACCAGGCCTCTATCTTATCTAATAAAAGAGTAATATACTGATTGATCATCACTGCAACACACAATATAGCTGCCCCCATGTGGTCAAAGATCCTGCCCCCATGTGGACACAAGATGGCCACCACAAGATGGCCAGCAGGAGAGGGCAGTTGGGAGGCACCCGGCCTGCAAGGGAGGGCAGTTGTGAGGGACCAGGCCTGCAAGAAAGGGCAGTTGGAGGTGACAGTTAGGGGTGACCAGGCTGGCAGAGGAGGGAAGTTGGGGGCAAACAGGTTGGCAGGGGAGCAGTTAAGCATCAACCAGTCTGGCAGCGGAGTGGTTAGGGGGTGATCAGGCTGGCAGGCAGAAGCGGTTAGGGGCAATCAGGAAGGCAGGCAAGCAAGCAGTTGGGAGCCAGCAGTCCTGGATTGTGAGAGGGATGTCCGACTGCCCGTTTAGGCCCGATCCCACCAGGAATCCCAGATTGGAGAGGGTACAGGCTGGGCTGAGGGACAACCCCCCGCCGTGCACGAATTTCGTGCACCGGGCTTCTAGTCTGTAATATTTTCAACATTAAAGATAAATATTTTAAAAAGTCATCTGATAGCCCTAGTTGGTTTGGCTCAGTGGATGGAGCATCGGCCTGTGGACTGAAGGGTCCTAGGTTCGATTCTGGTCAAGGGCACAAGCCCAGGTTGTGGGCTCAATCCCCAGTGGGAAGTGTGCAGGAGGCAGACAATCAATGATTCTCTCTCATCATTGATGTTTCTATCTCTCTCTCTCCCTCTCTCTTCCTCTTTGAAATCAATAAAAATATATTTTAAATAAATAAATAAATAAATAAAAAGTCATCTGATAAACTAAGACAGATACTGCTAATTGTTTCTCGGTATCCATTCTCCTACCCTTCCTTTTAGCCATAGAAATTCATGAGTTTTAGCTGTGTTCTTGCCCTCCCAGCCAGACTTCATTTTTCAGACTCCTTTGCGGTCTGATATGAAGATATGAAGAAATGTAGACATTGTAGATATGCAAGCAGCAGTGATGCGTGCAATCTTTGGATCGTGTTTTGACAGGAAAATCTCTTGTCCTCTTTCTTCTCTCCCCTCACTCAACCAGCACAAACATGATAATGGGAGCCATAATTGACCACAAAGGCAAAGTCAACATACTAAGAGATGACAAAACAACAAGGTAGAATGATCCTGGGCCTTGGAAGACTTTCTGTATCAATGCTGCCTGGCCACCTTTGGTCTGTTGCTTGAGCCATAATATTTTAAGGTCGCTTGATTGTACCTATTTACCTTGTACCTTAAATAATATAGACATAAATTTTAATTAAAGAGCAATTCATATTAATGTGTTAATCTTTCCAAAGACATTTGGACATGGATTCCAAAAATCTATATATATAAAAGGCTAATATGCAAAATGTCCCCGTGAGAATTCGACCCAGAGACCTGGAGTTCTATTGTTCGCTATGACATGTGCTGACCACCAGAGGGCAGCAGAGATGGGTACTTGAGCTGTTTCCAGATCTTAGCTATTATAAATTGTGCTGCTGCCAAAACCAGTTTGGCTCAGTGGATAGAGCGTCGGCCTGCTGACTCAAGGGTCCTGGGTTAGATTCCTGGTCAAGGGCACGTACGTTGGTTGCGGGCACATCCCCAGTGGGGGGCGTGCAGGAGGCAGCTGGTCGATGTTTCTAACTCTCGAACTCTTTCCCTTCCTCTCTGTAAAAAATCAATAAAATATATTTTAAAATAAATACATAAATTGTGCTGCTATAAACATAGGGGTGCATATATGGTATTCCTTCTGATTGGTATTTCAGGTTTCTTAGGAAATATTCCTAGAAGTGGGAACACTGGGTCAAATGGGAGTTCCATTTTTAATTTTTTGAGGAAATGTCATACTATTTTCCACAGTGGCTGCATCAGTCTGCATTCCCGCGGTAGGGCATGAGGGTTCCTTTTTCTCCACATCCTCACTAGCACTTGTCATTTGTTGATGGTAGCCATTCTGACAGGTATTAGGTGATACCTCATTGTAATTTTCATTTGCATCTCTCTGATGATCAGTGCCTCTGAGGATTTTTTCATATGTCTCTTGGCCATCTGTATGTCCACTTTGAAGATGTGTCTATTTAGGTTCTTTGCCCATTTTTAAATTGGATTTTTTTGTCTTCCTTTTGTTAAGTTGTATGAGTTCCTTATATGTTTTGGAAATTAACCCCTTACTGGATGTATCATTGGCAAATATGTTCTCCCATGGAGTGGGCTCTCTTTTCACTATGTTGATGGTTTCTTTTTCTGTGAAGGAGCTTTTTATATTAATGTTGTCTCATTTGTTTATTTTCGCCTTAGTTTTCTTCTCCCTAGGTGATGTATTGTTAAACATACATAAAGATGTATGACTATAAAAGATGTCTGGGATTTTTCTGCATATGGTTTCTTTTAAGATTTTTATGGTTTCATAACTTACATTTAGGTCTTTTATTAATTTGAGTTTATTCTTCTGTATGGTGTCAGTTGGTGGTTTAGTATCATTTTTTTTTGCATGTATCTATCCAATTTTCCCAACACCATTTATTGAAGAGACTGTCTTGACTCCATTGTATGCTTTTGTCTCCTTTGTCAAATATTAATTGAGCATAATGGCTTTGGTCAATTTCTGGGGTCTCTGTTGTGTTCCATTGATCTGTATACCTATTCTTGTGCCAGTATCAGGCTGTAGTAGTTTTGCAGTATAACGTGATATCTGGTATTTTGATTCCTCCAACTTTGTTCTTCTTTCTCAAGATTGCTGAAGTTATTTGGGGTCTTTTTGGTTCCATACAAATTTTTGCATTGTTTGATCTAGATCTGTGAAATATGTGATTGGTATTTTAATAGGGATTTCATTGAATCTATAGATTGCTTTGGGTAGTATGGACATTTTAATGATGTTGATTCTATCAGTCCATGAACACGGTATTTTCTTCCACTTGTTTATATCTTCCTCTATCTCTTTTTTCAACATCCTGGAGTTTTTTGAGTACATGTCTTTTATCTCCTTGGTTAAGTTTATTCCTAAGTATCTTAAATTTTTTGTTGCAATGGTAAATGGGATTGTTGTTGTTTTTTAGTTTCTATTTCTGAGAGTTCATTATTGGTATATAAAAATGCCATCAATTTATCTATGTTAATTTTGTATCTTGCTACATTGCTGACTTCATTTATTAAATCTAGTAGTTTCTTGGTGGAGTATTCAGGGTTTTCTATGTACAATATCATGTCATCTGCGAATAATGGTTGTTTTATTTCCTCCTTTCCAATTTGAATGCCTTTTGTTTTTTCTTCTTCTCTGATCACTGAGGCTAGTATTTCCAATACTATCTATCCTACATAATAAAAAGGTAATATGCAAATTAACATCACTCCACTACGCCCATGATTGGGCAGCGGGAGGCGCAGGGGGTGGGACTCAGGGTGGCTGATTGGCCGGCAGTAGGAGCGGGGAGCGGGGACTGGCAAGTCCCCGACCCCCGCTCCTCCCGCCGGCCTAAACGGTCGGCGCTGCGGGAGGACCCATGGGGCCGGCGGAAGACGCTGGTGGCGGAACTCGGGGTGGCCGATTGCGTGGCTGCCGGCACCAGTTTTCCGCCAGCACCAGTTTTCCTCTGGCCACCCGCTGATTGGAGCACCTCCCGATCGGAGTTCCTCTCGGGGTAGCCGATCGCGCTGGCGGGAGGCGCTCTGATCGGCGGGAGGCCAGAGGAAAACTGCTGCTGGCGGAAAATTGGTGCCGGCAGCCAGGTGAAGGAAAAGTCTATTGCACGAAATGTCGTGCAATGGGCTTCTAGTATATATATATAAAAGCCTAAGCAGATACCGGAGAAACCAAGATGGCGGCATAAGGTAAACACTTAACTGTTGCCTACCACAACAATTTTGAAACTACAACTGGAAAACAGAGCGCACACCGTCCAGAACCACCGGAAAGCTGGCAGAGTGGGAAACCTACAACTAGAGAAAAAAAGAGAGGGCGACGCTGAGCCTCAGGAGCTGTGGAGCTGCGGAGATCCATGAGTGCGGAAAGGGCGGGCGGCTGAATACACGTCAGGCATGCTCGCAGCTCGCGAGAGGGAGGGCAGCAGATGCTGCATGGCTAGCTTTCTTGTTTGGGAGAAAAACAAAACCTCCCGACTGCACTGAAATCCAGCTGCGGTCGGGGAGAAACTGGTCTGTTTGGCAGCGGACGAGGTTCGAAAGCTGCCTTTTCTCAGAGGCTCGCAGCCATTGATTAGGGCACTGAGAAATCGGCCCTCTTAGGGCGGCGCTGACGGAAACCAAGTTTGTCTGCGCCATTCTGAGACCCCGCCCGCCCCATCCAAGCTGAGCACAGCCCTCCCAGTGACTGGATTTCTCGTTCGGGAGAAAAACAAAACCTCCGGTCTGCACTGAAATCCAGGCCCAGCTGGGGAGAAACTGGTCTGTTAGGCAGCGGGAGAGGCTCGAAAGCTGCCTTCTCTCAGAGGCGCGCAGCCATTAATTTGGGCACGGAGAAACCACCCATCTTAGGGAGGAGCAGACGAGAAACCAAAGCTTGTCTGCGCCACTCTGAGACTCTACCCCATCCAAGATGAGCACATAAGCTCTCCCAGCGGAGACACTGCTGATCCTCACAGCCAACTGGTTTGGAGATCAATTCCCGCCAGTGATACCAACAATCCCAACCACTCTGAACTCCAGTTTCTGGGGACACACGGGGGACCCAGACACCTACGGAACTCTCGGCCATCGGTCGGAGAGTGGGAGTGACTTTTCTGTCGGTGTGGACGACACCAGATTTCAACCACTCTCATAAGGGACACATTCAAGAGGCAGACTCAGTGAGCACCAAAGCCCTACTGTGTCTCCAGCACAGCAATTCTTCCGTTATAGACACAGCAGGCCCTCACAACAAATTGGACCGGAGGTCAACTCTTCCCATTGTACCAACAGCAATCAGGGCTTTTAACTACACCAAGACTTTTCACTCAGCCCACAAAGGGAAGTACCAAGAGCGACCACCTAGGGTGATTGGGGAAGCTGAGCTACCGGCCCCTATAGGTCACCGACCACACAAAGCCACTCCATCAACACAGGGAGGCAGCCAAAATGTGGAGACATCGAAGTATGTCACAAGTAGGAGAGATAGATGAAAGCAAACTAATGGACGACATAGTGTTCGGAACCATATTTATAAGGTTACTCAAGAATCTTCTAAAAACCGCTGAGAAACTTGAAGAGACCTTCAAGGACCTAAATGAGAATACCAAAAAAATGGAAAAGGACCAGTCAGAAATTATGCATACACTGTCTGAAATAAAGAATATACAGAGTAGACCACCGCACCTGAAGAGTCAAACCAAAGATCTGGAATATGAGGAAGAAAAATACACCCAACCAGAGAGGCAGAAAGAAAGAAGAATCCAAAAGTGTGAGGATAGCATAAGGAGCCTCCGGGATGGCTTTAAGCATACCAATATCCGAATTTTTGGGGTGCCAGAAGAGAGAGAGCAAGATACTGAAAACCTATTTGAAGAAATAATGACAGAAAACTTCCCCCACCTGGTGAAAGAAATAGACTTAGAAGTTCAGGAAGCGCACAGAACCCCAAACAAGAGGAATCCAAAGAGGACCACACCAAGACACATCATAATTAAAATGCCAAGGGCAAAAGACAAAGAGAGAATCTTACAAGCAGCAAGAGAAAAACAGTTAGTTACCTACAAGGGAGCACCCATACGACTGTCAGCTGATTTCTCAACAGAAACTATGCAGGCCAGACGGGAATGGCAAGAAATATTCAAAGTGATGAATAGCAAGAACCTACAACCAAGACTACTCTACCCAACAAAGTTATCATTCAGAATTGAAGGGCAGATAAAGAGCTTCACAGATAAGAAAAAGCTAAAGGAGTTCATCACCACCAAACCAGTATTATATGAAATGCTGAAAGGTATTCTTTAAAAAGAGGAAAAAGAAGAAAAAAGTAAAGATAAAAATTATGAACAACAAATACATATCTATAAACAAGTGATTCTAAAAATCAAGTGAATTAAAAATCTGAGGAACAGAATAAACTGGTGAACATAATAGAATCAGAGGCATAGAATGGGAGTGGATTGATAATTCTCAGGGGGAAAGGGGTGTCTGTGTGGGTGGTATGGGAAGAGACTGGACAAAAATCATACACCTATGGATAAGGACAACGGGTGGGGGGAGGGAACCGGGTGATGGGGAGATATGGGGGGAAAAAGGAGAAACAATTGTAATAATCTGAACAATAAAGATTTATTTTTAAAAAAATAAATAAAAAATAAATAAAAGCCTAAGCAACCCAACGACCGAATAACTGGTCAACCAGTCGCTATGATGCGCACTGACCACCAGAGGGACAGACGCTTTATCCAGGAGCGGCCCCCTGGTGGTCAGTGCACTTCCACAGCAGGAGCGCCACTAAGCTGACCTTTGGGAAACAGACGCCAGGTTCATGGCTGACAAGCAAAGCTGCAGCTGTGCTACCAAGCAGCAGGGGCAGGCACAGTGGGGCCAGGATAAGTGGGAGTAGCATGGTTACCACTGGGGCTCTGCCCCAACCGCCTGACACTTGGCGCACAACTACATCTCTCAGTCCCGGATTGTGAGATAGCACAGGCCAGGCTGAGGGACACCACCAGTGCATGAATCCGTGCACCAGGCCTCTAGTATTGAATAATAGTGGTGAAAGCAGACATCCCTGTCTTGTTTCTGTTCTTAGGGGAAGTGGTTTTAGTTTTTGCCCATTGAGTATAATTTTGGCTGTGGTTTGTCATTTATGGCCTTTATTATGTTGAGTTATGATCCCTTTATTCCAACTTCGCTGACAGTTTTTATCAAAAAGGGATGTTGGATTTTGTCAAATGCTTTTTATGTGCAAATTGATATGAACATGTGATTTTTGTCTTCCAGTTTGTTTATGTGCTGTATCACATTTATTGATTTGACAATACTGTACTAGCCTTATATCCCAGTACTAAATTACACTTGGTCATAGTGTATGATCTTTCCAATGTAATGCTGGATCCAATTTGCTAATATTTTGTTGAGGATTTAAGCATATATGTTCATCAGAGATATTGGCCTGCAATGCTCTTTCTTTGCAGTGTCTTTATCTGGTTTTGGAATTAGGCTAATGTTAGCTTCATAAATAGCTTGGAAGTGTTCCTTCCTCTTGGATTTTTTAGAATAGTTTGAGGAGGATAGCTGTTAGTTCTTTTTTGAATGTTTGGTAAAACTCCCCTGTGAAGCCACCAGTGATGTTTGCTGGGAGTTTTTTTTACTACTGCTTCAATTGCATCAGTAATTATGGGCCTATTCAAGTTTTCTGATTCTTCCTGATTGAACTTTGGAAGATTGTATTTTTCTAGGAATATTTCCAGTTGTTTCAGGTTGTCCAGCTTGTTGGAGTATAGTTGTTCATAATGATTTTTTCCATCCTTTTTTATTTCTGTGGAGTCACTTGTTAATCACCTCTTTCATTTCTGATTTTGTTTATTTGGATCTTATCTCTTTGTTTCTTGATGAGTCTGGCTAAAGGTTCATCAATCTTGTTTATCTTTTCAAAGAACCATCTCTTGGTTTTGTTGATCTTTTGTATTGTTTTATTAGTCTCTATGTCATTTATTTCCACTCTGATTTTATTTCTTTCCTTCACACTGGGCTTTTCTTGTTGCTCTCTTTCTAATTCTTTAAGTTGTAAGGTTAGATAATTCATTACCAGTTTTTCTTGTTCTTTGAGGTAGGCCTGTAGGGATATGAACTTCCCTCTCAGGACTGCTTTAGCTTTGTCCCATAGATTTTGGATTGTTGTGTGTTCATTTTAATTTGTTTCCAGGAAGATTTTTTTATTTCTTTCTTCAGCTCTTTGGTAACCCATACATTGTTTAATAATGTGCTAGTTAGCTTCCATGTGTTTGAATGTTTCTGAGTGTTTTTATTATAGTTTATTTTTAACTTCATGCCATTTTGATCTGAGAAGATGCTTGATATGATTTCAATCTTCTTGAATTTGTAGAGAGTTAGTTTGTGTTCTAACATGTGATCTATCTTTGAAAATGTCCATGTTTACTTGAGAAGAATGTGTATTCTGTAGTTTTGGGTTGAAATGTTCCATAAATATCAATTAACTCCATCTGATCTAGTGTGTCATTTATAATTTCTGCTTCCTTGTTGATTTTTTTTATCTAGAAGATCTATCCAGTGATGTCAATGGGAGTGCTGTCCACCTCCTTTTTTTAAATCCTCCAGAAGTTTTTTTTTTATGTATATATTTGGGTATTCCTGTATTGGGTGCATATATGTTTACCAGAGTTATATCCTCTTGTTGTATCAATTCCTTTTATTAGGAATTGGCCTTCCTTTTGAAGTCTATTTTGTCAGATATGAGTATTGCTACCCCAGCTTTTCATCAGAAAACATAATTCATGTCTTCCACCCACAAATATAATGCCTTTTCTATCTTAATTGAGCACTTACCAGGCACTCTAGCTTTAACTTTTGAAGCTTGAAGTGGGACAGAAAAATGAGCACAAATTTCTTTTTTCTTCTTTGCAATTTCATGGATACAAGATTCATTCTTGTCATATTTCTTAGCAACCCCCAGCATATAGATTTGTTTTCTTTCCAAGAATTTTCACCTTTTCAACTAAAGGAAATATTTTGTGGCTTCTTTTTGGCACCTCAGAATTGCTGCATCACTAGTATTGCAATTTGGGGCCATTATTAAGTAAAATAAGAATTACTTGAACACAAACACTGTGATACCATGATAGTCGATCTGATAACAAAGATGGGTACTAAGTGACTAAAGAGCAGGTAGTTCATACAGTATGGTATGCTGGACAAAGAGATGATTCACTCCCCATGCAGGATAACACATTTTTTCATAAAACAACTCAAAAGGACATGCAATTTGAAACTTATTAATTATTTATTTCTGGAATCTTTTATTTAATATTTTTATGCTGCAATTGACCACAGATAACTGAAGCTGAGGGAAGCAAAACCACAGATAAGAAGGAACTGCTGTCTGTGTTCTTAAGAATAAAAAGCGTGCCTTACTTGCCTCTATAAATCCAATTCCTAGAGTACAGCAGATGTTCAATAAATATGTATCGAATGCTTCTAGTGAAGGTAACCAAAATAGGCACATTTCCTTCCTTGTTTTTTTAAAACTCTTTCACACATACATTTTATTCTACTACAAATAACTGAATGGAAAAATAATGATGACATAAATAGGTTGATATTGTTTATTTAAGCTGCTTACCAGGTAGTATGTTTAATAATCAACAATGTTATTTAGTCCTCACTGTAACCCCATGATATAGACACTATTATTGACATTCCTATTTTACAGAAAAGATAACTGATGCTCAGAGAAGTTAAAAAAATTTCCCATAGCCTCACATTTAGGGAAAAGGTTGAAATAGGAATTTGAACCAAGTGGTACTTAACATCAAAAGATACTTTCTTACCTGCACTGTAGTCTGTCACGTTATCTTCTAAAAATGGCCTGGCAATGTGTAGGGTGGCAAGAGGAAAAATTAGCCTGTATCTCAGAATGTTATAGATAATTATTCCAATCTATTTCCATTCGCCTGAAAAACCGTTTTCCATCCCTTCATCCTCAGTCTGTGTGTGTCTTTTTTTCTGAGGTGGATTTCTTGTAGACAGCAGATATATGGGTCATGTTTTCTTATCCAATCCGTTACCCTATGTCTTTTGATTGGGCCATTTAATCCATTTACATTTAAAGTTATAATTGATAGGTACTTGTTTGTCACCATTTTTATTCTTTACCCCCATGTTCCTTCTTCGCTTCCTATTTCTTTTTTTACAGCAGACACTTTAGCATTTCTTGCATTGCTGGTTTGGTGGTAATAAATTCTCTTAGTCCTTTTTTGTCTGTGAAGCTCTTGATTTCACCTTCAATTTTGATTGAAAGCCTTGCTGGGTACAGTATTCTTGGATTCAGACCCTTCTTTTGCATGACTTTGTATATTTCATTCAATTCCCTTCTGGCCTGATGTGTTTCTGTTGGGAAATCAGTCGCTAGTCTGATGAGGGATCCTTTATAGGTAACTTTCTGTCTCTCTCTGGCCGCTTTTAAAATTCTTACTTTGTCATTGGTGTTTGCCAATTTAATTATAATGTGCCTTGATGTTGGTTTTTTGAGATTAATTTTGCTTAGGACTCTGTGAGCTTCTTGGATTTGTGTGGAGTTTTTTCCCCTATATCAGGGAAGTTTTCTGTCATTATTTCTTCAAACAGGTTTTCTATTTCTTGCTCAGTTTCCTCTCCTTCTGGAACCCCTATTACGCAGATGTTGTTTTGTTTCATGTTGTCCTAAAGTTCCATTAGGCTCTCCTCCTGCTTTTTAATTTTTTTTTCTAGAAGCTGCTCTACTTGGGTATTTTTTCCTACCTTGTCTTCTAGCTAACTGTTGCGGTCCTCTGCTTCTTCTAGTCTACTCTTGATGCTTTCTATTGAGTTCTTTATAGCAGTGATGTCATTTTTCATTTCTTCTTGATTCTTCTTCATTTCCTCTTGGTTCTTACATATATTGAAGAATTTGTCTTCCATTCTTTTCATCCACCTTATGACCATTTCTCTGAATTCTTTCTCTGACAGATTGCTTGCCTCCATTTCATTTACTTCCTTTTCTGGTGATGCCTGCTTTTCTTTCATATGTGGGCTGTTTCTTTGTCTCCCCATGTTCTCTCTTCTCCACGTGTCTAGTTATATAGTTCTCTCTCTCCTTATCTCAGGCGAAATCTGACCTTTCTGTGGAGTGTAGAGCTCCTTTAAATCTGCGTGCTTGCACCACTTGGGGATTGGTGTTCTCGGGTTCGCAGCTGTTCAGTGGGTGCCGTAGTTGTAGAGTGGGTGCTGTAGCTGTTCAGTGGGTGCCATAGTTGTAGTTGTAGATTCCCCTGGCTTTTCAGGCTACCGAAACATCCACTTTTCCTTATAGATGGTGTGGTCTCTGCGTCCGAGCCGGTCGCTCCAGGAGGGAACCCAGCAGCAGGGGGGGCTGCCTGGTCAGAGGAGCCCTGTCTGACAGTCCCCCACAGTCTCCTGGAGTATAGCTGTCCCTCAACTCACCAACAAACACTCCCTGTGCGACCACACACTCTCCCTTTGTTTTCTCACTCACACACTATCTTGTAGTCTGCCTTCCCATCGGCAGCCATCTTTGATTCTGTGAAATTTACATTTAAAAGCAAAGTTGAACTCTTAATTCAATCTAAATTACATGTTGTGAGTTGCCAAATCAATTTAAACTATATCAATGTTTGTAAGAAAAGTTTGATAGCTTCCTGAGCAATAAATACCTTCACCTTGAAAATCTGTACTATATATTGAGAAATTTGTTAATCTTGTCTGAATCTTGGCATAGTTATCTAAAAACTGACGAAAACTGCTCTGGAATGCGTAATGGCAGTGTAAATGCAAAATCATAAGAGGGACTGCTATTTTGTGTAACTGGTTCAGAGGACAATGGAAGAAAACAGCATAAACATGAAATAGACTTCACAAGATCAGTTTAAATGTAGTATATTATCTATTGTCAAGCATTTATTAATCAATTAATTTCTAAATTCGTTATTATTTAAGAAAATTGAAACATACATAATAGTCAAAATAGTACATTGAAATTGCATGTACCCATTATCTAGATTCAACAGTTATCAAGATAAATATTAATATTTATTGATCATAGCATGAGAACTGATTATCCTACTCTCAAAGATCAGGAAGTATCATGTTCACAGAATCTTAAACTGGTGAGGCTGAAACAAATCTAAGCACTCTAATCTAATACCTTCTTTTTAAGCCAAGGAAACCAAGGCCCTGAACTGAGAGATGGTCTAATGAGGTAATTTAATTAGTAATACCCTATATAAGAATCAATTTCTACTCTACCACACTGCTATTTAGTAGTAATCACTTTAATTTATTTTAATCCTTTAAAAATAATTGATGAAATATGGTAAAAGCCTTTTCTCCATAAATTCATTAAAACAGACTAGGCTCTTCTCCAGATATAACCTTTTCTACCTAATGAGTTTTTTCTACCTACATTATTTTCCAAGAATATAATTTATAAAATAGCTCTCTCATTTGTCCTCTTTTACATCTAATTGCATTATAAATAGTTTTTCAATCAAAACAGCTCAAAGAAACAATCACATTGAATTTTACCATAACATAGTGATCTTTCCCAATTTGTTTCTTGATAATGCTGAGACAGGAACAAACACATGATGAACTTGTGAATGAACTAGTAATAGGAAACCAGAATGTACACATGTGTGTCCTTGGATTGAGCCTTAATAAAATTAGGAAGTTAAGTCCCAGCTGGAGACTAGATAATCAACAGAATATTCCTAACAGCCAGAGCACACCAGATTTTCAGGAAAAATAAAGATCAACAATGCACGTTAATTTTCTCAAGTTGTCATTCCATTATTGGTATATAGGTTTTAAAATGCTTAAATGGGTTACCAAATCAGGTTTCAAAACCATCTCACCTATTAAACTTTACTTTTTATTTAGAATAAAATCACAGATTTTATGGATCATATTAATATATTAACATTTGCCTTTAAAGTGGCTGTATGTCCTGAAAAGAGAACTGCTGGATATTTTACACTAATACTGAGGTGATCTTGTGAACTATATTTTATATTGGCAGCATATCTTTGAAGAAAAGTTTTATTTCTTTCCTCAGACTATGACCTACATTCTCCCTAGGTTACTGCCGCTGAGTGATTCATTCATTCAGTCTTTCATTTATTCAACAAATAGTTATTGAATTCTGTGCTAGGTTATTGGGATACGACTATGAAAAAAACAGACAAATTCTTGCCCTCATTGAACTTACATTCCAGTAATGGAGATAGACCATAAACAAATAAACAGGCAAAAATATGTTAGGTATTCTGGCCAGTATGGCTCAGTGATTGAGCATCGACCTATGAAACCCCCACCTTGATCCGAGACACCCTTCAGGGCAAACCAGCTGGTCCCTACCTGTGCACCAGGCCTCTAACCTATCTAATAAAAGAGTAATATGCAAATTTACCATCACTCCAACACACAGATGGCTGCCCCTATGTGGTCAAAGATGACTGCCCCCATGTGGACACAAGATGGCCACCACAAGATGGCCAGCAGGGGAGGGCAGTTGGGAGAGACCAGGCCTGCAAGGGAGGGCAGTTGGGGGCAATCAAGCCTGCAGGGAAGAGCAGTTAGGGGTGACCAGGCCAGCAGAGGAGGGAAGTTGTGGGGGACCAGGCCTGCAGGGGAGGGCAGTTAGGGGTGACCAGGCCTGCAGGGGAGGGCAGTTATGGGCAAACAGGCTGGCATGAGAGCAGTTAGGCATCAATCAGGCTGGAAGGGGAGTGGTTAGGGGGTGATCAGGCTGGCAGGCAGAAGCAGTTAGGGGCAATGAGGAAGGCAGGCAGGTGAGCCATTGGGAGCCAGCTGTCCTGGATTGTGAGAGGGATGTCCAACTGCCCATTTAGGCCCGATCCTACCAGGATCAGGTCTAAACGGGCAATTGGACATCCCTCAAGGTGTCTCAGATTGGAGAGGGTGCAAGCTGGGTTGAGGGACACACACCCCCATCCACGAATTTCATGCACCGGGCTTCTAGTAAATGAAAAAAGCTCTATCTGTCTGTTTACATGCCAAGATTTACCCCTTGTCATTTACTGGGGTTACAAGTGCCAATACTGGCATCACTCCTTTGAGATGTGTTCCCAAAGCAGGAATTCTTTTTTCTAAAAACCCATTGAGAAATTCAGTAAGAGAAATATCAGTGTGAGAGTTCCCCTTGATATCTCCCCTTGGTCTTTCCCCTTAAAGTTTCAACTATTTAAACAGCTATAACTCAACAAAGGATTACTTGTTCAAAGTGCAGTCACACCTGAGAGATTTTTGCATTGAAGCATCTAAAGGTGGGCAACTGGGAACAAATGGGAAAGGTGAGTAAGGGCTGAGACTAGCCAGGGACACAGCTCTCAGCAGGGAGCTCATGATGGCATGGTTCCCCCTGGAGAGAGGATGAAGCCAGTAATGGTGAGCGCTCCCTTCAGCTAGGAGGAGCAAAGATACTCAGTGGGCATCTCTGTACTAATGAGCAGTATGAGTTGCAGCTGAGTCCAGAGATCTGGGCAAGGACACAGCACTAGGGTGCTGCCACGGTTGTTAGGGCCATCAGCAATTTAGACATAGAAACAAAGCCATGGAGCTCTGCCACCCTATAGACTCCCAGAGCTTGCCTCCCTTCACACTTGGTGTCAGGTTGCAGAACACATTATCTGCAAACCTGAGAATTGATACCACAGCAGCACTATCCGCCCCCCCCCCCCGACCCGAGCAAAGGTTGTGCTCTGTGACTGGTCCTGAGTTGGGGTGCAAGGGGGACCCCATGGAGGCCCAAGGTGCCATTACCAGAAGAGCAAAACAAAGAAGGTCACCGGGTTCCCCCAACCAACCCAATCCCACACATCATGGCTACACTGGCTGCAGCCAGAAATGGCAGTGTCAGCATTGGGATTTCACAGAGCTAAAAACTTGTGATTCAACACCACTTACTGGAAAATAATAGAAATACCTCTTCATATTAATCTGAGAGGTGCCACTCATGCATAGTTGCCTAGAAAGTGAAAGAATTCAACAAACACCATAAATAACCAAGGTAGCAAGGTAATTCAGAAAGAAAATGAAAAATTTCCAGAAAGCAAACTGGAACCCATGGAAATATGTGGTATAAATGACAGAGAATTCAAGATTTCCATTCTGGAAACACTCAATGAGATGTGAGAAAATACAGACAGGCGATTTAATGAAACAAATTAGTGAACAAAATGAGTAATTTACCAAAGAGATTAAAACTTAAAAAAAAAATTCTGGATATAAAGAGCTTAAAAGAGATCAAGAATGAACTAGTGAGCACAGGAAATAGAGCTGACCAGATGGAGAACAGAATTAACAGTATCAAAGATAGAAATCTAGAAATGACACTGAAGGAAAAAGAGAGAGACTTGAGCAGAAAGAAAGAAAGAAAGAAAGAAAGAAAGAAAGAAAGAAAGAAAGAAAGGAAGGAAGGAAGGAAGGAAGGAAGGAAGGAAGGAAGAAAGAAAGAAAGAAAGAAAGAAAGAAAGAAAGAAAGAAAGAAAGAAAGAAAGAAAGAAAGAAAGAAAGAAAGAAAGAAAGAAAGAAAGAAAGAAAGAAAGAAAGAAAAGGAAGGAAGGAAGGAAGGAAGGAGGAAGGAAGGAAGGAAGGAAGGAAGGAAGGAAGGAAGGAAGGAAGAAAGAAAGAAAGAAAGAAAGAAAGAAAGAAAGAAAGAAAGAAAGAAAGAAAGGAAGGAAGGAAGGAAGGAAGAAAGAACTCTATGAGAACTATCTGACTTCATCGGAAAGAGCAATTTAAGAATAATAGGCATACCAGAAGGAAAAGAGAAGGATAAGGGAACAAAGAGCCTATTCAAATAATTGATGAGAACTTCCCAAACCTAAGGGAAGAGCTAGATTCCCGAATCCAAAAAGCAAACAGAACAACTAGCTCTGTCAATCCAAAGAGGCCTTCTCCAAGACACATTGTTTTAAGACTATCAAAAATTAATAACAAAAAAAGAATTCTCAAGGCAGACAGGAAAAAGAAGAAAGTAATCTATAAAGAAAGCTCATTAGGTTATCATCAAACTTCTCAGAAGAAACTCTACAAGCTAGAAGAGTGTGGAACCAAATATGCAAACTATTGGAAGAGAAACATTACCAGCCAAGAATAATATATCCAGCAGAGTTATCCTCTAAGTATAAAGGAGAAATAAAGAATTTTACAGACATATAGAAGCTGAGAGAATTTATCACCAGAAGACCTCCATTGCAGGAAATACTCAACGGGGTTACTCTACCTGAAACAAAGAGCAAAAGGTCACAAAACAATGAGTAAGTTCACCAGCAAACTTACAGCACAAACAGGAATAATTTGTAACAATAAAAACATATAAGGGGAGGGGGTAAAGGTCTGAATTTGCAAAGGAAGATGAAAATAAGATGCACTCAAAAGAATAAAAGAACTATGGGATACATGCAACTTCATTTTCTATAAACCTAATGATAACCACACACAAAAATCCCAAACCAGGAAACTAAGATGATGGCATAGGTAAACTAAACTGCTGCCTTGCACAACAATTTCAAAACTACAACTAAAAGATAAAATGGACACCATCCAGAACCATAGGAAGGCTGGCTGAGTGGAAATTCTACAACAAGAAAGAAAGACAAAAGCACACTGAGACTCAGAGGAGCTGCGGGAGGCAGAGGTACTGAGACACGCACGTGGAGAGGGCTGGCAATTGAGTGCGTGGCTGGCTTTCTCAACTGAGAGGGAGACAAAAGCTCCCGACTGTGCTGAACTTCAGTTCTGGGAGAGACTCTAGGGACTCAGACTCATACAGGGTGAAACTGGACTGTCAGGAAAGAGGAAAGCACATTGAGACTCAGAGGAGCTGCAGAAGGCAGAGGTACCGAGGCATGCACACGGAAAGGCAGGCAACTGAGTACGTGGCTGGCTTTCTCAAGCGGGAGGGAGACAAAAGCTCTGCACTGAACTCCAGTTCCGGGCGAGACTCTGGGGACCCAGACTCATTCGGGGAGAAACTGGACTGTCTGTCAGCAGGCCGAACTCGAGGGCGGCTTTCTCTCAGAGGTGCTTGCAGTGATTACCATGGTACACTGAGACATGGGGGCTGGCGGGAAACCATTGCTGTCTGCTCCACCCTGAGACTCTGCCCTATCCAAGCTGAGCACAGAGGCTTTTGCAAGTCTTGTCTCATAAGGGTGTCTCCAGCACAGAAGTTCTCCCATCGTAGACACAGCTGATCCTCACAGCCGATTGGCCTGGAGGTCAATTCCTCCCAGTGATACCAACAACAATCAAGGCTTAACTACAACAAGACCGTGTACACAGCCCACAAAGGGGTGCACCAAGAGTGTCCTCCTCAGGTAACTGGGGAGGCTGAGCCACTGGGCCCTATAGGACACCTAGCACACAAAGCCACTCTATTAACTCAGGGAAGCAGCCAAAATGCAGAGACAAATAAACAGGTCACAAATGAAAGAAATGGAGGAAAGCAAACAACTGGATATAGAGTTCAAAACCACGGTTATAAGGTTTTTCAGGAATTTTCTAGAAAAGGCCTATAAATTTAGCGAGACCCTCACGGATATGAAAAAGGACCAACTAGAAATTAAGCATACACTGACGGAAATAAAAAACATTATACAGAGATCCAACAGCAGACTAGAGGATCGCAAGAATCAAGTCAAAGATTTGAAATGCAAAGAAGCAAAAAAAAAAACCAACTGGAAAAGGAAAAAGAAAAAAGAATCCAAAACTATGAAGATAGTGTAAGGAGCCTCTGGGACAACTTCAAGAGTACAAACATCCAAATTATGAGGGTGCCAGAAGAAGAGAGAGAGCAAGATACTGAAAACCTATTTGAAGAAATAATGACAGAAAACTTCCCTCACCTGGTGAAACAAATAGACTTACAAGTCCAGGAAGCACAGAGAACCCCAAACAAAAGGAATCCAAAGAGGACCACACCAAGACACATCATAATTAAAATGCCAAGAGCAAAAGACAAAGAGAAAATATTAAAAGCAGCAAGAGAAAAACAGTTAGTTACCTACAAAAGAGCACCCATATGACTGTCAGCTGATTTCTCAACAGAAACTATGCAGGCCAGAAGGGAGTGGCAAGAAATATTCAAAGTGATGAATAGCAAGAACCTTCAACCAAGATTACTCTACCCAACAAGGCTATCATTCAGAATTGAAGGTTAGATAAAGAGATTAACAGGTAAGAAAAAGCTAAAAGTGTTCATCACTGCCAAACCAGTATTATATGAAATGCTGAAAGGTATTCTTTAAAAAGAAGAAGAAAAAGGTAAAGATAAAAATTATGAACAACAAATACATAACTATCAACAAGTGAATCTAAAAATCAAGTGAATAAAAAATCTGATGAACTGAATAAACTGGTGAATATAATAGAATCAGGGGCATAGAAAGGGAGTGGACTGACAATTCTCGGGGGGAAAGGGGTGTGGGGGATGCAGGAAGAGACTGGACAAAAATCGTACACCTATGGATGAGGACAGTGCGGTGGGGGGGTAAGGGCAGAGAGTGAGGTGGTAACGGCGTGAAGGGGAGCTATGGGGGGAAAAAGAGGAACAATTGTAATAACCTGAACAATAAAGATTTATTATATGTAAATAAAAATCCCAAACCAGGACATATAGCTTTTAAAAATTAAGAAAATAAGTATGGAATACCACCAAACAAAAACAACAGACAAAAACACAAAGGAAAAGAACCACAATGGAGGCACAGAGATACAAAAAAAATAAGAGCCCTAGCTGGTTTGGCTCAGTGGATAGAGCGTTGGCCTACGGAATGAAGTGTCCTGGGTTCGATTCCGGTCAAGGACACATGCCTAGGTTGTGTGCTTGATGCCCAATAGGGGGCATGCAAGAGGCAGCCAATCAATTATTTTCTTTCGTCATTGATGTTTTTATCTCTCTCCCTTCCTCTTTGAAACCAATAAAAATGTATTTAAAAAAGATAAAATGGCTATAGGAAATCCTCAGACATCAATAATTACCCTAAATATAAATGGACTGAGTTCACCAATAAAGAGGCACAGAGTAGCAGATTGGATCAAAAACGAAATCATATGCTGCCTTCAGGAGACATATCTAAGCTTCAAAGACAAAGTTAGACTCAAAGTGCAAGGGTAGAAATGATTCAAGCAAATAACATTCACAGAAAAGAAGGTGTAGCCATACTTACTTCTGACAAAATAGATTTCAAGTTAACAAGAGACAAAGATGGACTTTTTATAATGATAAAGGGGACATTACATCAAGAAGACATAACACCTTTTAATATATATGCACCCAATCAAGCAGCACCGAAATATATAAAGCAACTCCTAACAGAACTAAAGGGAGAAACTGACAAAAACACAATCATAGTTAGGGACCTTAATACTCCATTGACAGCTCTAAATAGAAGATCTAAACAGAAAATCAATAAAGAAGTATCAGCCTTGCCCAGCTGGTGTGGCGCAGTAGATTGAGTGTCATCCCATGACCAAGAGGTCCTGGTTTTGATTCCTGGTCAGATCACATGCCTGGGTTGCAGGCTCAATCCCCAGTGTGGGGCATGCAAGAGGCATCCAATCAACGATTCTCTCTCATCATTGATGTTTCTATCTCTCTCTTCTCCCTTCCTCTCTGAAATTAATTTTAAAAATATTAAAAGATAAGTATCAGCCTTAAATGACACATTAGACCAAATGGACACAATTTACATTTACAGTCTTTTATCCCAGAATATAAAGTATACATTGTTCTCCAGTGCACATGGAACATTCTCAAGGATAGGCCATATGTTGGGTCACAAAACTAAGCTCAACAAATTCAAGAAGACTGAAATTATACCAAGCATATTCTCTGACCACAATGCTTTAACATTAGAAATCAACTGCAAAAAGGAAGTAAAGAAACCCACAAATATGTGGAGATTAATGCCCTTCGATATTCCCATATAGTACTTCAGAGGTCAGTGTGGGAAATAAGCAGGTGTTTGTCTTTCACATTTGCACAACATGACTAATTCTTACATTAAGTATTTTGCAAAGTACAGAGACTAAGACTGGTAAATTTTATTGATGTGTAAGAAATAAATGTGTGAATACATGGATGTGTGCCTAAATGAAATTAAAAAGTCCTGGAAGAGGGAGGGTAAACATCATGAACAAGTATCAAAAGGGGAGATGGGAAAGTGAAAATTACTAAGCCATCAGAGACCTTATTCCCACACTTGACAAATGCGCCTAAGCCTCCTGCATTTTTTTAAAGTAAGAGGAACTATTCACTGTAAATTCTTAATAGAATTCCCAAATATATTCCATTGTTGATATAATAGAGGTCCCTCCTTTGGCAAAAATGAAGCAGTGAGTGTCTCAGGATACCACATTCACAGATAATTGTGAGTCTCCAAACATTAAATAACAATGACCTGATTGACCCCTTCCCTGGTTTATTAATTTCATATTCCAGACTAGGATGCAGAATCTCAAGGACCCAGAAGGTAGAATAAAGAATTGTAAAAAAAGGCAGTATAGAAAAGCAGTTATCATTCCCACTTCTTGCTAAAGGTTGAAAAACCTAAATTTGGAAAAGGGAGTAATGGAAAATATTCTACTAATCTTTAAAGTAAAATTTTGTCACACATATAAACCTGGCTTGTGATGTTTGTAACTATTTATAAACACTTAAATATCCTTTGCACCTTTTAATAAGTATTACTGTGTCATTTTTTTTCCTGAATGACCTCGATGGTGAGATGGCCAAATGCAAGTCTTCAGAAGCCTTTACAAAGTCCTCACTCATATACCCACAAGTCAGGTAAGCATTGTAGAAACTACAGGAGGATATACAATATCTGCCTTTGAGAAGTAGAAGGAAATGAAAATAAAGGGTGAGTCCAGGGCAGTATGGGATCAAGGGCTAAGTGTTTGAGGATGGTTTCTAAGGGCATTCTGAAGAGGCAAAGAAGGAAAAATACATACTACTCTACTGAACTCCATTATATAAAATTGTTTACTAAAAAAATTTCACCTGAATGTCTCACAGGCAAGTCAAACTCAACATGTCCAAATCTGAATGTATCATCTTCCTCCCCCACCTAGAACTGATCCTCCTCCTGTGTTTCAGATTTCAGAGAATGACACTGCTATCTAGTTGCTCAATCCAGATAAGATATCCTTATTCTCTCCCTTTATTTCATCCACCACAATCAACCCAACATGAGGTCCTATCAATGCTATTTCCTCAAGCTCTGCCATCCCAGATAAGTCAAGTTCTGGCTCACGTGTTTGCTCCCTCTGACCCATCCTGTCTGGCTCCACTGGATATGTGCTGTGTGTCAGACTCCAAGAGCTCAAAGAGGGATAAAAATATATTTTCTCTCCTCAAGGCAGAACTTGAGGTGGGTCCAGGAAACATGGTTTTTATTTAGAACAATATTGGTTGATTGTGTGTAAATTTGGGCTATCTGCCTTTTCTTTCATTTAATGTTTCAGTAATATTGGCCTTCCACATTACCATATGTCTTTTAGAGTGCCACACTGCTTGACAATTCTCATTTTCTATGTCACTCAAATACTTAATGACACAGATAGACTCTTAATTCCAAGCTACATGGATGCTGCTTACTATGAACAACTTAGAAAAAATTCAATAGCTGTGAAAAACGTAATTGTTGTGGAACCTTTTTCATAAGGTTTGATGGAACACATTTAATTTCTTAACTACCATCTATAATCTTTATATATAAAAGGCTAATATGCTAAGTGTCCAACCATTTGACCATTCGACTGTTAGCTATGATGTACACTCACCACCAAGAAGCAGATGCTCAACGCACAGGCATGGAAACATGGAACAGACTGATGAATATCAGAGGGAAGTGGGGAGGGGGATGGGAAGAGATTAACCAAAGATCTTATATGCATACTAGAGGCCCGGGGCAGGGATTAGTGCACAGGTGGGGTCCCTCGGCCTGGCCTGAGGGGCTCAGGCTGAAACCGGCAGTCCAACATCCCCCAAGGAGTCCTGGATTGTGAGAGGAAACAAGCCAAGCTGGGGGACCCCACTGGTGTACTAATCCGTGCACCAGGCCTCTAGTATTTAATATGAGCCATAGAAGGTTGCTGGTTCTATTCTCTGTCAGGGCAAATACCCAGGGTGCAGGTTTAATACCTGATCAGGGTGTGTGCAGGAGGCAACCGATTGATGTTTCTCTCTCTCCCTCTCCTTTCCTCTCTCTTTAAAATCAATAAAAACATATTTTTAAAAAATAAAAACATAATATTTAATATAAGTCAAATTTCCATGATATCAACCATTTGATTATATTTTCATGCATAGTAAATTAGTATCTCTCCCTTGTCCTCCTCACCCCTTATTCTAGAAGAGTCCCCCGAAAAGTTTTCATCTCTAAAGTCAGGAAATATCTTCTGTATGAGTTTCCCTTTGCCATGTTACCTTTCCTGTGTCCCTCTACTTTAAAGAACAAACTCTTCTGAATCGTCTATCACTTTCATATGGCTGTCACACTTCTATGGACCAATAGATTCTTAGCTCTAACAGACATGCAGATACTCATGCCACCTCACCAGACAATAACCACCCAAACAGAGAAAGATTTAGTGAAGTGTGTTGTAAAGAGAACTAGACTGTGAATTAGGGGACCTGAGTTTTGGTCCTAATACTACCATTGTTATATTGGATACAAACATCCTTTTCTCAGGACCTCAATTTTCTCAACAGTAAAATAAGTTTTATGACCTTCAAAGTCATACCCTACTCTAATTGTTCTCCAAAAATATTTTAAGATTAAATTTGCTTTATTACAAATATATTTATTTTATATAATTTTATTATAAATTTTAAGAAAATTAAAGCTTACCTTTCCAAATGTGTGTGAGATTCAGCCACTTCTTCTGAATTGTCTCTACAAGTCCTATGTAAGGAGAGTAATATAGGTTAAAAGCAAATAAAATTATAGGAAAAGAACATTAAATGTCATAACTTTCTGACAATATCTATGAACATTATTCAAATAAATGCTGTTTTCTTTCACAAAAAGAAATTAACAAAGTAAAAGAAGATATACTAAGAAATTACTCAGACTGTCATGACATGTTTGGAAATGAGAGGAAACTACTAAAGGTTATAATTTGTTTACAGAAGGTCTATGTATATTTCAAATATCACTTAACCAATAGCTTAAATACAAATCATGCCAGTCTACTCCAACCTTATGCAAAGACAACATGATTCCAAAAGACCTGGCGCACTAAGTGTAGTCCTGCAGAAGAAACCGTAGAGTCGCTAGGTCTTGCTTCCACACTCTACCCATCACAGATGAATGAGACTTTCTCCTATTTATAAGCCTCTCTAGTAAGAAGAGTCCTCAGAACTTTCCTCAGGAACCACTTCCAGTGTTTCACAATCAAGATTCCCAGTTAAGTCTAACCAAAATCTCCCATGGCCTCTCTTACGTCTATTGAATCATCTAAGAAGAAAGAGCATTTGTTGACTATCCTCTCCATCTGAGTCATTGATATTTTAAGATAATTATTAAATTATCCCCCAGGCTTCTCTTCTTCTGGGTTAATGAATACCGTTCCCGCCACATTCCTCTCAGAGTACATCTCATCCCCTATGACCTATCCTCTGTTTCTGCAGGCAAATGCCTGGCTTCAGGGTTCTGCTAAGGTCATCCTGGATTTGAGTTTCTCTATTCATGTTTTGCCCTCTAAAACTCATGAGACTGTATTTAGAATCTCCATGGGGGTCTATAAAATCTGTTCCTTCCTTAAAATTTTAGCTCCCAGAATAATATTGAGCAATATTGCCCAGAATATCCAAAATAAAACTGCATTTACCACAGTGCAAAAAAATATATATTAAAAAAATTAAGTCCTGACTCCAGCTCATAAATTAAGTTAGGGCAATACAGTTTAGCTTTGTGGAATCCTTGTCCAGAGGCCAAGAAATTATTCCAGTGGTATTTCTCAGGAAACAAATGTTTAGACTCCTGGGAGGAAGCCAGAAATCTGGAGTAGTTAATTTGGCTCTTGGCTACCCCTGGTTCTTATGTCACCAAAGAAATATTCTGGCTGAGCACTCGTCTTCATTTCCGGACCACATCATTTTATGAAGTTAGATTCCTTGGAGAATTTCACAGTGCATCCCAAGGTGCATTTTATGGTCTAATTGCCATATGTTATATATTTGAAATTTGAACTTTTGGAGTATATGAAGGTCCTGCCAATATAAAAGCTGTCTTTCTATATATTACGCAATAGCACAAGAACTAATGTCTCTCCAAAGCATCTGTCTTATATTGCTGAATCAGGCTCTCAGCAGAGAAAAGAACGATTGCCCTCTGGGTTTAAACCTGACATGTCTTACAATTGGGACCAACCCTACACATAGGCAGAATAGGCATCACTTTTGTAGTGAGATTTGAGGGGACCTAAAAGATCAGTCTGGTTCAGTATCTGACTTGGTCCTTTGGGTTCTCAAATGTCTCCTTCTCAATAAGACCTACACCATGGCCATATTATTTAGAACTAAAGGTCCAGTACACCAGTGGGGTCCCTCAGCTTGGCCTGTAGGATCAGGCCGAAACCAGCTCTCTGACATCCCCCAAGGGGTTCTGGATTGTGAGAGAGCGCAGGCCAGGCTGAGGGACCCCACCAGTGCACAATGGGGGCAGGGAGGGGCGGGGGAGGTTGGCCAGCCAGGGAGGAACTGCGGGAGGGCTCCAGGGCATGTCCGGCTCTTCTCTCTCAGTCCCGATCGGCCGGACTCCAGCAGCAAGCTAACCTACCAGTTGGAGCATCAGCCCCCTGCTGGTCAGTGCACATCATAGCGATTGGTTGACTGGTCGATTGCCCCCTGATGGTCAGTGCACATCATAGTGAGTGGTTGAGCGGCCTTAGCATATCATTAGCATATTATACTTTGATGGGTTGAACAGACAACTGGTCAACAGGACACTTAGCACATTAGTCTTTTATTATACAGGCAGTCCTCGGGTTATGTCAGACTCAATGTACATTGTTTCGGGGTTACCTCGCCATCTTCCATTTACTTATTAAAAAAAGTTCCGTCATTTCGATGTACATACATATGTGCTTTATGTTTTTTGTTATTTATTTACCACAAGTAAAGGTCAGGAATTGTTATCTTTCTTTTAAAATTTTTTTTTTACTGTTTCACTTCATTACTGCTGTGTATGTGCTCCATGCAAGTGATGTAGGTGCTTATGAAGGTGGGTTCCGACTTATGGTGAAAATTGCATTACATGGTGCTGTAGGAACGGATCTCTGGTGTAACCCGAGGACCTACTGTATAAGATTGCAACCTGTACCAACCCCACCACCACCACCACCATCACCACATAGCACACCATCTCTATATTTTTTCTTTTTTCTATATTTCTGAGAATTTTATTTTCCCCCTTTTTAAATTAATTTTATTGGGATGACATTGGTTAATATGATCATATAGGTTTCAGGTGTGAGTTTCTATGTTACAAGAAATGTATAAGTCAAATCTTCTTCTCTCACCATATATTAGTACCTCCTTCTCCCCTCTATGTTTTTCAAAGCATGTATTTCCTAGTTAATGAGTTGGTTATTTTATCATTTATTGCCCATCTGTCTTCTTGATTGTAAGCTCTAACAGCAGGCATTTTTGTCTATTTTGTTCACTGATAATGCCCAGATACTTAAAATAGTACCTGAGACACATTAAGTACTCAACAAATATGTTCTAAATATATGAATGAGTTGAACAATCCCTATAAGGGATAGCTAGTATACAGATTAGCACTATGACAAGCTCTATTTTCATATACTAGTGAAGGCATCAATCATTGGTTAAATCATTAAGTTGAAAATAGAAATAGTAAGTATATATCCAATTGCATTCATTGGATGTTGCTTTTATCTATATATTTTAAGAACATTTATTCAGCTCTTACAAGTTGCATTTCATCATTATTTAATAAGATATATCTGTTTATATACATAATCACATATGTAGTATTTATAAACACTTAGACAAGGGCACACATGCAAGAAACAAGAGGAATAAAGGAGGAGAATAGTAGGAGGCAAGTGAAAATAAAATAGAGACAATGATGGATCAATTTGTGAAGTGGTAGTAGCAAGTGGTTTGCTGGGAGCTGAAAAGAGCACAAAAATGTTCAGGGAGGGGGAAAGAGAGGTGGGGTCAGAGCATAATCAGAAAATTTCTCACCTGGATCTCTCATGTACCTTAATTTTGATCAGGTGGATAAGTCAGCCTCACTCCACATAAACCTCACTCCTTTTATTCCTGCTTCTGGGAACCCTACCTATTATAAACCTGAGATTTTATTACCAAACTCTTTTCTCCCAACGTGACACATCTCCCTGGTTTCATTAAACTGCTATAGTTCATTTCCTCACACCTCAAAAAAAAAGAAAGAAAGAAAAAGAAAGACACCCAAACAAAGGCATTTGGTTACCTTACTTAACAAACTAGAAATGAAGTATTAGACTTGCCTTCTCATGTGACTGTAAGCCTTCATTATCAGGAAATTAGTTCTCACACAGAACAGGAAAGCTGCCCCATTGGTTTCCTTTTTGTGCTGTCAATTTTCAGTTCTTATCTCCAAATGAGTGATTTTTAAGTAGAACTGACTAAAACAAGAACAAAGGGAATGCTGACACCACTTTGGACTCTAAGGCACTTGGAAATGGTAAGCAATGTCTATATCTCCCTCTCTCTCCTTTTCAAAAAATCCTGTAACATTGACAGCATGTTTATTGAAACAATTTGAACTATTGAAGGAAAGTGCCAACATTTCAAAGGCTAAACACACTAGAAGACACTTATTTAATCTTCAGAACATAGTTACTATTTTTCACATCTGTCATTTTTAAAGCTTTCAAAGTAGTTTATATTTGAAAAATAATATGAATACATCATATCTTTATATGGTTTTCAAATTTATTTTTGCATGTGAGTTTCATAAGCAACCATTGAGAAAGGTAGAACAGGAAATATTCACCGCATTTTCTATATGAGGAAAATAAGAGTGCATTTTCCAAGATCACATGACCAAAAATTACCTATTTGGTAACAGAACTCAATCTGTTTTAATCCTTGCTTCATTTTAATGCTGGCTGGGAACTTCTATTTCCATTTAGCAGAAATTAATTGAGCACCTACTTCTGCAAAACCAAGAGCTACATAATCTAGATACAAAAATAGACATTATTCCTCTCCCATCAAGGACATTAGTACTTAGCATAGAAAACAAACATGTAAATAAATATTGTTAATATGGTAAGATAAGAAATTATATGCTAAGTGAAATAAGCTCGTCAGAGAAAGATAAATATCACATGATCTCACTCATTTGTGGAATATAATGAACAACATAAATTGATCAACAAACACAGATCCAGAGACGGAGAAGATCGATCAGACCGTCAAACCTCAGAGGGAAGGTAGGGGAGGGTGGGGGTAAGTAGGAGAGATCAACCAAAGGACTTGTATGCATGCATATAAGCCTAACCAATGGACACAGACACCAGGGGGTAAGGGCGTGAGTGGGGGGTGGAGGGGCAATGGGGCGATAAGGACACATATGTAATACCTTAATCCAGGCTTCCTCAAACTACGGCCCGCAGGCCACATGCGGGTGTTTTTGCCGTTTTGTTTTTTTTACTTCAAAATAAGATATGTGCAGTGTGCATAGGAATTTGTTCATAGTTTTTTTTAAACTATAGTCCGGCCCTCCAACGGTCTGAGGGACAGTGAACTGGCCCCCTGTTTAAAAAGTTTGAGGACCCCTGCTTAATCAATAAAGAAAAAAAAGAGTTAAAAAAAAAGAAATTGTATTAAGACAGTGGTATCCAAACTTTGTAGGTAATAAACTCCATTGTATTTTTTTCTTTTGAACACATCCTCTCATTAGATTTATGTTTATTTATGTTATACACATGAGGTGTCAAAATTAGCTAATATCTTAAGGTACAAAACATATTTAGGGTGAAGTTTACTGTTACTATACAGGAAAAAAATTATGTATCACTCTTCTTGTTAATTTTGAACTTCATAAGTCAACATTTATCAGGCCTAATTAGATCATGGTTTTGGGATTTGTTTTGTATTTAAACTAATAATGTGCTTGACAAAGAATGGTGTCAGTTTCTTGTCCACTTGTACTTACATAAGTAATACCATCAATACTCTTTGGAGGAATCTTTTCTTTTTTTTTTTTAGTTAATCTTCACCTGAGAATATTTTTTTCCATTGATTTTTAGAGAGAGTAGAAGGGAGGAGGAAGAGGGAGAGAGAGAGAAGCATCAATGTAAGAGCGACACATCAAGTGGCTGCCACTGAGCAACGCTGGCCAGGGCTTTGCAGGAATCTTTTGAAGTTATTTGTGAGGGTTAGTTTATTTAAAACTTAATAATGTGATTAAGATATCTAACTGACAACATGTAAACTGCAGTATCTTGCAATATGGTGAAATTAAACTAATAAAGGAGTTTTCTGTCTACTCCTCCACACTTTTGCTCCAGGATACCTCATAAATATTATATGACATCACATGTGACCCTCTCTTATCAAACAGGCTAAGTAAGTGGCCATAACATTTATTTTATAAATATGTGTGTGTTGGTGTGTGTATATATTATTTTATTAAATATAAAAGAAAAGATTTATTATTTGTATTAAAATAAATATAAATAGACATACATTTTTTTATGAGTATTCAACCCCAATGTCCATCTAAAAAAAACAAAGAACCCTATAGGGTGTAGATTCAGAGTTTTTTGCAGGGTTACAATAAAAATGTTGGCTAGCATTGTAGTTATTTAAAAGCATGACTAGGTCTGAACGATATATTTCTGAGATGGCTCACTTATATAACTGCTGAGCTGGTGCTGGCTTTTGGCAGGAAGCCTCAGTTTCTCCTTCTGAGTGTCCTCACAATATAAGTCTAGCTTCCCCCAGAGTGAGTGGTCTGAGAAAGAGACCAAAGAGGAAGTAATAATACCTTTATGACCCAGCATCAAAAGACACATATTGTCACTTCTGGGACATTCTATTTGTTAAAACCAAGTTGCTAAGTCTGAGCCATATTCTAGGGAAGGAGATTTAGGCTCAACCTTTTGAAAGAAAAAAAATGTCAAAGACTTTTGGGAGGCACAATAAAGCCATCAGAGTCTGCCCTTGGACTACAAATTATTAACCTTCTTCCCACATGCAAAATATTCACACCCCATCCAAAATCGGCCACAAATCTTATTTATGACAGCAGCAACTGAGACTAAGCTGGAGAAGAGAATCTTGGCATCTAAATCAAATCCTGCTGCAAATGAAGCTCTTCAAATGTGATGGTCCCTTTAGTTCAGCTCCTCCTTAGCTGAAGACCTGTCAACTGAAGAGACAGTTATCTGTGTCACACACCTATATATAATGAATCGGAATATTTCTCAGAAACCTCAATCTTGGCTAATAAATAAACTTTTCCTTCAAGGGAAGAGAGAGAAAGACAATCTCAGTGAAGAAAACAAATTGAGCAGAAGCGTGGACGCAACGGCAAGCACCAGGATCAGGACCCAGGTGGAACAGGTTCTTTAAGCGTTGGGCCATCCTAATTGTAGCAGCGCTTTCTCAGGTTTTGACGTGCTGGTTTTTATTTTTCTCAGAAAAGAGATATCACAGGTATGTTTCGTTGGACATGACAGTACTATTGGGTATATCATCCCCTGAGAAGTGTTCCTGAAGGGAGATTACAGGATGAGCTGCAGTGCCTTAAAGTAAATTGTGTAGTTAATTGTTGAAATTCAAATTTAATAGGTACCATCTAGATGATTTCTCCCAGAAAGTTTTTTCCAGGATTACCGGCACAAGACAAAGTCCAGGCAAATACTGCAGAGCTACTTGATAAAGACAGCAGCAGAGTACCTGAAAAGACAGGTTCCTGGTGAGAATCTTCCTTCTCCTTATTTGAGAAGCACCCATAGTTGTGTTTATAAACAGAATTGAAGAAGGTGAAGAACTCAAGCAACCATGAGCCAACAAATGCGATTGCAATTGCAAGTTCAACACTGAAAAAAAAAATAATACCAGAATGGGCACATAGGAGGCTTTATTTCAATAGATTAGCGCTAGACGTGCAAGATGTTCTCAAAAAGACCAAAGAACTGCCCACCTGGTGTTGCTCAGTGGTTGTTGACCTATGAACCAGGAGGTCACAGATTTGATTCCCAGTCAGGGCACAGGGTTGCAGGATCAAACCTCCAGTAGGGCATGTGCAGAAGGCATCCAATCAATGATTCTCTCTCATCATTGGTGTTTCTATCTCTCTCTACTTTCCTCCCTGAAATCTTTAAAAATATTTTTTACAAAAAGAGAGCACAAAACTGAATTTTTTTGGAATGTAACACATTTTTTAAAATGACAAGAAAGTCATAAATACATAAATATTTCACAAGAGTGATAAACTCTCTCTTACTCCTATTTATTTACATTTAATCTTAACACCAAGAGAAAAAAATAGCCAAGTTCACACAAATATAAATATCCAGGCATATTTTCTAATCTCCCCATGGTAGCCCTAAGATAGAATAAAACTGTAAGCATAATTCATTGATGTTAGCAGCAACCATTCTAGAATAAATATATTTCTGTTTTAATGGTCACATTTGAGAAGGACTTCATCTCCTACCCTCTCTCAGTGTGTTCCTTCAACATTCCAAGCATAGTCTTCCACTCAGGACCTTTGCACATGCTATTTCTTTTGAGTAGAACACTCTATCCAGACATCTGCAAAACCCACTTCCTCAGCTCCTCAGGTCTTACATTCATCTGTCTGATTAGAGGCTTTCTTGAGTCACTCAATAATTCAAAACTGCTCCTGCTTCCTGCAAAGCCCTTTTCTCTCTCGGCCTGCTTTATTTCCTCCAAATATCTGTTACCACCTGGCAGACTATGTATTTCTGTTTATTTCTCATATTTATCTATCCACTAAAATGCAAGCTCTATGAGGGATTATTTTATTGTTGTTCAGTGCTGGATTTCCAGTTCTTGAAGTACATTCTTGTACATAATAGGTGCTCAATAAATATTTCCTGAACAATTGAAAGAAATGAAAAAAATTAAAATCTTCAGTACATTTCTCTAGTTTGGAATACCACTGCAACAGTCTGTTCAATGGTCAGAAAATAAATTTCTGAATTTTGAAAGACTTTCCAAAAAGTAAGTACTAAAATTAGAAATGTTTTTTGTTGCTTTCTGATCCCTAACCAGAAAATCAGCCAGCCATGGTATCTCAGATTCAATCCCCATGTCTTCTGAGCTTTTGCTATATTTACTTTATAATTTTAAATATCACTTATGAAGAAAGAGTGTAAAGATGGTAATAAGCTGATTACCAGACTATCTGTTCTATTAATTAGCTAATATCACATATCTCATCTATTATTATTATTGAGAGATTTATTAAGTTCCAAGTGATTATAACTTGCTCTGAATCATATTGTACTCTCAGGATTATAAATCTATGCAACAAACATAGTGTATGAAGCCAAACACATATTCAAGGAAGCATGGTGTAATGGAAAGAATTTTAAAGTCAGGCATGCTTGAATTTGAATCCTAGCTCAGTCATTTAAGAGCTGTGTGGCTTTGGGAAAGTGATTTAATTATTTGAATCTCAGTTCCCTCATGTATTAAATGTAGGTAATATCACCTCCCTCATCAGGATATTTTGGGAGTAAACCATGCAGTAAGTGTTCAAAACCCAAATATTAATTATGACTTAAAATGAATGAAATTATGTGCCAATGCAGGAATTTTGCAGCTTAGTGTTCCATAGTAATAATAACTTCTGAGAAATATTTTTTAAAATGTATTTTTATTGATTTCAGAGAGGAAGGGAAAGAGATAGAAACATCAGTGATGAGAGAGAATCATTGATCGGTTGCCTCCTGCATGCCTCACACTGGGGATCAAACCCACAACCTGGGCATGTGCCTTGTCGGGTATCAAGCTGTGACCTCCTAGTTCATAGGTCGATACTCAACCACTGAGTTACGCCAGCCGGGCTGGGAGATCTTTCATGAATGGGCTGGTGTAGTGTCATTCATTCAACAATTATTTATTGATTACATACTACAACGTAGTAGGGTAAACTGCTATTAACAAATAGACACAGGCATGTAATGTTCAAATGCAACAACGTCTTAATTCTTTATGTATTCAGGTCACCAGGTAGCATTCTACTTTCAACGTGTAGTTTCCAATGTTGCTTTGGTTGCTACCATTCCTTCCCATGGGGAGGCAAATAAAGCTTGAAAGTGTATGTGTGGAGATTCTATGGGCAAATCTTGGAATTGACATATGTAACTCTGTTCCCATTCCACTAGATAGAACTTAGTCAGATGGTCTAACATAATTGCAAGAGAAGCTGGGAAATGTAGTCTAGCTGTATGTACATAAATAAGGGGAGAACAGAGATTGGTAGACAGTTGTCAGTCTGCAATTGATTTTTGAAAAGACATAAGAAAGACAACAAGGTCCGTACACGAAGGAAATCAAGGTATAGAACATGTTGACACTCTTGCTATTGGAGAAAATGTTCACAACCAGATCACTGTGTTTACATATCTTCCAATTTATTATAGTCTCATCTGTACCTTTAGTCATTCAAACTGGAAAACAATCCAAGAATACACTAGGAACTAAGCAATCATAGATACAAGAATTTCCTGAAATACATAAAATCCTCTTTTGCTGAATGCAGTGGTCAAGCAGATGCCTCCTGTATTATCTACTCTCCTCCCCATACACACATCTACCACACTTCACTTTTACTATCCTGGTTAAAGTATTAGTATCTTCTGGGAATTGGATATTTATAAAGCCTCTTCTTTGGTAGCTGGAAGAATGTGGTTGAAGAGGGAAGCAGATAAGAAAGTGCGAAATATGTTACTAGATGCACAGAGAACACCTTTATACAGATGGTATAGCAAATTCCATTAAACTATTAGGAATTCATTCTTGGGTCTAGAAAGCATTCTAGTCTGTAATAGACTTTTAGTAAAATGCAAAAACCTATGGGAAGAATAATATTCTTAGATGTGTCCACTAATATCTTAGAAGAAATTGCTAACAAGCTAGGAAACAGCAAGGCCCTACAGAAAGGAAAACCAGGCTAGGCAAGAAGGGGGATGAAATAACAAAAGTAGGCGGGGAGAGAGGCTGAACAAGGAGAATAGAAGGTACCAAAGATAAGTGTTTGTCTGCTTCATATAAATTTTAAAATTTATCATTATTGTTGAAAATATTACAAAAGCCCCCCCCCCTTTGATCTCCTACACCCCACTCCGGTCCCCTCCCCATGCCTTCCCTGCACTACTGTCCTTACATGGCCTATGCATATATACATATAAATTCATTGGTTAATCTCCCCTCCCATCCCGATTCCCTCTAAAATACATCATTCTGTTCCATGTCTCTGGATCTTTTTTGTTCATCAGTTTATTTTGTTCAGTAGACTCCACATACAAGTGAGATCATGTGTTACTTGTCTTTCTCTGACTGGCTTATTTCGGTTAGCATAACAACATCCAGGTCCCTCCATGCTGTCTCAAAGAGTAAAAGATCCTTTTTTTTTTTTTTTTTTACAGACACATAGTATTCCATTGTGTAGATATATCACAGTTTTTTTAATCCATTCATCTACTGATGGATACTTAAATAATAATGCTATGAACATAGAGGTGCATTATTCTGATTGTTGCTTCTGTTTTTTAGGATATGTTCTTAGATGTGGGATTAGTGGGTCAAATGGCAGTTCCATTTTTAATTTTTTGAGGAAAATCAACATTGTTTTCCATAGTGGTTGTACCAGTCTGCATTCCCACCAACAGTGTACTAGGGTTCCTTTTTCTCCACATCCTCGCCAGCACTTATTGTTTGTTGATTTATTGATGAGAGCTCTTCTGGCAGGTGTGAGGTGGTACCTCGTCGTTTTGATTTGCATCTCTCTGACGATTAGTAATATTGAGCATTTTTCCAAATGTCTCTTGGCCATTTGTAAGTCTTCTTTGGAGAAGTGTCTATTCAGGTCTTCTGACCATTTTTTAAATTGGGTTGTTTTCTTTTGGTTGAGTTGTATGAGTCCTTGAGATATTTTGGAAATTAACCTCTTATCAGATGTATCATTGGCAAATATGTTCTCCCATACAGTGGGCTCCCGTTTGATTTTGATGCTAGTTCCTTGTGCTGTGCAAAAGCTTTTTATTTTGATGTGGTCCCATTTGTTTATTTTTCCTTTGTTTCTCTTGCCCAAGGCAATATATTAGTGAAAACTCTGCTCCATGAGATGCCTGATATTTTGCTGCCTATGTTTTCTTATATGATATTTATAGTTTCACTTCTTACATTTAAGTCTTTATCCATTTTGAGTCTATTCCTGTGTGTGGTGTAAGTTGGTGGTCTAGTTTCATTATTTGCATGTACATGACCAATTATCCCAACACCATTTATTGAAGAGACTGCCTTTACTCCATTGTATGCTCTTGCCTCCTTTGTCAAATATTAATTGAGCATAATGGCTTGGGTCGATTTCTGGGTTTTCTGTTCTGTTTCGTTGATCTGTATGCCTGTTCTTATGCCAGTACCAGGTGGTTTAGTTTACTATGGCTTTGAAGTATAGCTTGATATCTGGTATTGTGATTCCTCCAACTTTGTTCTTCTTTCTCAAGATTGCTGCAGCTATTCGGGGTCTTTTGTGGTTCTATCTAAACTTTTGTTCTAGCTCTGTGAGGTATGCCATTGGAATTTTAATAGGGATTGCATTGAATCTATATATTGCTTTGGCTAATATGGATATTTTAATGACATTAATTCTACCAATCCATGAACATGGTGTATTCTTCCACGTGTTTATACCTTCCTCTATCTTTTTTTTTTTTAACCTTTCTGGTGACAGGTCTTTTATCTCCTTGGTTAAGTTCATTTCTGAGTATCTTAATTTTTTGTTGCAATGGTAAATGGGATAATTTTTTTAAAGTTTCTGTTTCTGAGAGTTCATTATAGGTGTATTAAAATGCCATAGAGCCGGGCCGCGATTGGCTCAGTAATTGAGCTTCGACCTATGAACCAGGAGGTCAGAATTCAATTCCTAGTAAGGGAACATGCCCAGTTTGTGGGCTTGCTACCCAGTGTGGGGTATGCAGGAGGCAGCCGATCAATGATTCTCTCTCATCATTGATATTTTTATCACTCTCTCTGCCTCTGTCATCCTCTCTAAAATCAATAAAAATATGTTTTTAAAAATGCCATTGACTTCTGGGTGTTAATTTTGTATCCTTCTATGTTGCATAATTCATTTATTAAATGTAGAAATTTGTTTTGGTGGAGTCTTTAGGGTTTTCTTTGCACAATATCATGTCATCTGCAAATAATGACAGTTTTATATGCTCCTTTCCAATTTGGATGTCTTTTTTTTTTCATGTCTAACTACTGTAGCTAAGACTTCCAGTACTAAGTTGAATAAAAGTAGAGAATGTAAGACAGTCCTGTCTTTTCCTTGATATTAAAGGAAATTATTTTAGTTTTTTCCCATTGAGTATGATGTTGGCTGTAGGTTTGTTATATATGACTTTTATTATGTTGAGGTATGATCCTTCTATTCCCACTTTGCTAAGAGTTTATTAAAAAAAAAAGGGTGTTGAATTTTGTCAAATGCTTTTTCTGTGTCAATTGAAATGATCATGTGATTTCTGTCTTTCAATTTGTTTATGTGATGTATCACATTTGTTGATTTACAAATATTGTACCAGTCTTGCATCCCTGGAATATATCTCACTTGCTCATGGTGTATGATATTTTTCATATATTGCTGTATCTGATTTGCTAATATTTTGTTGAGGATTTTAGCATCTATGTTTGTCAGGGATATTAGCCTGCAATTCTCTTTTTTTGTAGTGTTTTTATCTGGTTTTAGAATTAGTATAATGCTGGCCTCATGAAAGAGCTGAAAAGTCTTCCTACCACCTCAATTTTTTTGAATAGCTTTCGGATGATAGGTGTTTGTTCTTTGAACACTTAGTAAAACTCCCCTGTGAAGCTGTCTGAACCAGGGCTTTTGTTTTCTGGGAGTGTTTGATTACTGTTTCAATTTCATCAGTTGTTAATGACCTATTCAGGTTTTCTACTTCTTCCTGATTCAGTTTTGAAAGATTGTATTTTTCTAGGAATTTGTCCATTTTATCCAGGTTGTCCAGTTTGTTGGAATAGAGTTGTTCCTAGTATTTTTTAAAATAATCCTTTGTATTTCTGTGGGGTCAGTTGTTACTTCACCTCTTTTGTTTCTGATTTTGTTTATTTGGGTCCTCTCTCTTTCTTTCTTCATGAGTCTGGCTAGAGGTTCATCAATATTGTTTATCTTTTTAAAGAACCAGCTCTTGGTTTCATTGATTTTTATATTATTAGTCTCTGTCATTTATTTCCACTCTGATCTTTATTATTTCCTTCCTTCTACTTACTCTGGGCTTTTCTTGTTTTTCTCTTTCTAATTCTTTAATTTGTAGGGTTAGATAGTTTATTAGAAATATTTCCTGAGGTGGGCCTGTAGTGCTATGAAGTTCCCTCTCAGAACTGCTTTCACTGTATCCCATAGATTTGGGATTGTTGTGTGTTCACTTTCATTTGTTTCCAGAAAGGTTTTTTATTTCTTCCTTGATTTCATTGGTAACCAACTGATTTTTTAAATAACATGCTACTTAGCCTCCATGTATTTGAATGTTTTTTGGGATGTTTCTAATGTAGTTGATATCTAGTTTCATGCCAATGTGATCTGAGAAGATGCTTGATATGATCTCAATCTTCTTGAACTTGTAGAGACTTAGTTTGTGTCCTAACATGTGGTCTATCTTTGAGAATGTCCCATGTGCACTTGAGAAGAATGTATATTCTGTTGCTTTGGAGTGAAATGTTCTGTAAATGTCAAATCTATTTGATCTACTGTGTCATTTAGGGTTGCCGTTTCTTGGGTTGAATATTTGTCTATAAGATCTATCCAGTGATGACAGTGGGGTGTTGAAGTCCCCTACTATGATTGTATTGCCACCGATCTCTCCCTTAAAATCCTCCAGAAGATTTTAAAATGTATTTGTGTGCCCCTGTATTGGGTGCATATATGTTTTCCAGGGTTATATTCTCTTGTTTTATTGAACCCTTTAGTATTATGAAGTGGCCTTCATTGCCTTTTGTGACAGCCTTCATTTTGAAGTCTATTTTGTCAGATATGATGTTGCTACCCCAGCTTTTCTTCTTCATTTCCATTTGCATGGAAAACTTTTTCCCATCCCTTCACTCTCATCCTGTGTGAATCTTTTGTTCTGAGGTGGGTCTCTTATATGGAACATATATATGCGTCATATTTTCTTACCCATTCAGCTATCTATGTATTTTGACTGGAACATTTAAGCCATTTACATTTAAGGTTATTATTGATACAGTACTTATTTGTTGCCATTTTTATTCCTTATGTCTGTTCCTCTCTCTCTCTCTATTTACAATAGTCTCAGTGTCTGGCATTTATTGCAGTGCTGGTTTGGTGGTGATAAACTGTTGTAGCCTTTTTTTTTCTTTGTCTTGGAAACTATTTCACTGTAAATTTTGGATGATAGTCTCACTAGATAGAGTAGTCTTGGATTAAGTCCCTTTCTTTTCATTACTTTGTATACTTCATACAACGCCCGTCTGACCTGAAGTATTTCTATTGAGAAATCAGCTGACCATCTAATGGGAGCTCTCTTGTAGGTAACTTTCTGTCTCTCTCTTGCAGCCTCTAAGATTTTTTTCTTTGTCTTTAATGTTTGCCATTTTAGTCATGTGTCTAGGTATAGGTCTTTTTAGGGTTCATCTTGATTGGGACTCTGTGTGTTTCCTGAAATTGAGTGATTTTTTCCTTCACCAGCTTAAGGAAGTTTTCTGTCATTTCTTCAAAAAGGTTCTCTATTCTTTGCTCAGATTCTTCTCCTCAGGACCCCTATTATATGGATGTTGTTACATTTCATGGTGTCCCAAAGCTCCCTTAAACTCTCCTCCTACTTTTTTTTTTTAATAAGGCTGTTCATGTTTTGTTTATTTATTTATTTATTTATTAAATATATTTTATTGATTTTTTACAGAGAGGAAGGGAGAGAGATAGAGAGTTAGAAACATCGATGAGAGAGAAACATCGATCAGCTGCCTCCTGCACACCCCCTACCGGGGATGTGCCCGCAACCAAGGTACATGCCCTTGACCGGAATCGAACCTGGGACCTTCCAGTCCGCAGGCTGACGCTCTATCCACTGAGCCAAACCGGTTTTGGCACTCTCCTCCTACTTTTTAATTTTTTTTCAAATTGCTGTTCTGAATGTTTTTTGGGTTTTTTTCTACCTTGTCTTCTAATTTGCTGATTTGGTCCTCAACTTCTTCTAGTATACTGTTGATTTCTTCCAAGGTATTTTTTATTTCAGCTATGACATTCTTCACTTCTGCTTGATTTTTATTCATGGTTTCTACCTCTTTTTTATGCTGTAGTTCTCATTAAGTTCCATAATGTTATCATTACATTTCTTGTGGGTCTCACTAAGTTGTTTGAGCACCCTTATAAGCATTACTTTGAATTCTTTATCTGAAAAATTGCTTGACTCCATTTCATTTATTTCCTTGCCTAGTGATTCCTCCTTTTCTTTCATTTGAGGTTTGTTTGTCTCCCCATTTTTGTTGTGCATTTGTATTTGTTTCTCTGTATTCAACCAAACTGCTATGCCTCCCAGTCTTCATGGGGTGGACTCATGTAGTAGGTGTTTTGTGGGACCCAGTGTTGCAGTCTCTTGTATCTCCTGAGCTGGGTGCTTTAGGAATGATCCTTGTTTGAGTTATTTTGGGTTCTTCTGTTGTAATTGGGTCTTGAATGTTGTTGTCCTGTTCATGGATGGAATCTTCTCTCAGTCTGGCTGACTGTGAGGCTCACCCCCGACCACATCATGTGAGCTGTTGTGGAGGTGCTGACAGAACAGAACAAAATACAACAAAACAAGGAACAAACAAACAAAAAACATACACAAGAGCTCTACAACAATATCAAAAGCAACCACAAAATAATAGAGAATTAGGTAAGAGAATAGAAAGTAATAATGACAGAAGAAAATAAAGAAAGTAGATGACACATAATAAGAAATGGAATGAAGATAAAGCAGGAGAAAAAGAAAAGAAATAGAGTAGGAAAAGAGAAGAGAAAATTAGATATATGAAAGAAACAATAAAGACTAAAATAATAACAAATCAATAAAGCAGATAGATAAAGAAGATACATTTTAAAAAGGGGGAAAAAGAGAGAAAAAAGTGATGTTCATCTTAGCAGAGTTTAGTGTCTCCTGGGAGCTCCCTTTGGATCCTGCTCTTCTGATGACTGTGCCTGACTGTGCTGTCTGCCAATTCTGTGCTTCGCAAGAGGTACTTAGGTGCTAAGCATTTTCAAAAACTCTCCTCCTTTAGCTTTCAGCAACCTGTTTGAAACTTCAAGCAATCCACAGTTTGTGTCTGTCTCCACAGGACTTGGCTGCATGAGGGAGGGGGCAAGCTGCACTCTAAGGCCTGTTTGTTAGCAGCCCGGGGACCAGGGCTGGCTGAGTAAACTTTCCCAGGTTCTCTGGGCTCTACTTCTACCCACCTTCACCTGCCAGTAGCTATCAATCTTTTTTTTAAAATAAATCTTTATTGTTCAGTTTATTACAATTGTTCCTCTTTTTTCCCCCCATAGCTCCCCTCCACCTGGTTCCCACCTCACCCTCTGCCCTTACCCCACCCACCACTGTCTTCATCCATAGGTGTACGATTTTTGTCCAGTCTCTTCCCACACCCCCCATACCCCTTTCCTCCTGAGAATTGTCAGTCCACTCCCTTTCTATGCCCCTGATTCTATTATATTCACCAATTTATTCTGTTCATCAGATTTTTTATTCACTTGATTTTTAGATTCACTTGTTGATAGATATGTATTTGTTGTTCATAATTTTTATCTTTACCTTTTTCTTCTTCTTCCTCTTCTTAAAGAATACCTTTCAGCATTTCATACAATACTGGTTTGGCGGTGATGAAATCCTTTAGCTTTTTCTTATCTGTGAAGCTCTTTATCTGCCCGTCAATTCTGAATGATAGCTTTGCTGGGTAGAGTAATCTTGGTTGTAGGTCCTTGCTATTCATCACTTTGAATATTTTTTGTCACTCCCACCTGGCCTGCATGTTTCTGTTGAGAAATCAGATGACAATCCTATGGGTGCTCCCTTGTAGGTAACTAACTGTTTTTCTCTTGCTGATTTTAATATTCTCTGTCTTTTGCTCTTGGCATTTTAATTATGATGTGTCTTGGTGTGGTCCTCTTTGGATTCCTTTTGTTTGGGGTTCTGTGCTCTTCCTGGACTTATAAGTCTATTTGTTTCACCAGGTGGGTGAAGTTTTCTGTCATTATTTCTTCAAATAGGTTTTCAGTATCTTGCTCTCTCCCTTCTTCTGGTACCCCCATAATTCAGATGTTGGTATTCTTGAAGTTGTCCCAGAGGCTTCTTACACTACCTTCATATTTTTGGATTCTTTTTTCTTTTTGCTTTTCCAGTTGGGTGTTTTTTGCTTCTTTGTATTTCAAATCTTTGACTTGATTCTTGCGATCCTCTAGTCTGCTGTTGGATCTCTGTATATTATTCTTTACTTCAGTCAGTGTATGCTTAATTTCTATTTGGTCCTTTTTCATATCCTCAATGATCTCGCTAAATTTATTGGCCTTTTCTAGAAAATTCCTGAAAAACCTTATAACTGTGGTTTTGAACTCTATATCCAGTCGTTTGCTTTCCTTCATTTCTTTCATTTGTGACCTGTTTCTTTGTGTCCGCATTTTGGCTGCTTCCCTGAGTTGATTGAGTGGCTTTGTGTGCTAGGTGTCCTATAGGGCCCAGTGGCTCAGCCTCTCCAGTTACCTGAGGTGGACACTCTTGGTGCACCCCTTTGTGGGCTGTGTGCACGGTCTTGTTGTAGTTAAGCTCTGATTGTTGTTGGTATCACTGGGAGGAATTGACCTCCAGGCCAATCGGCTGTGAGGATTAGCTGTGTCTACGCTGGGAGAACTTCTGTGCTGGAGACACCCTTATGAGACAAGACTTGCAAAAGCCTCTGTGCTCAGCTTGGATAGGGCAGAGTCTCAGGGCGGAGCAGACAGCAATGGCTTCCCGTCAGCCCTGCCCTAAGAGGCCCCTGTGTCTCAGTGTCCCATGGTAATTGCTGCAAGCACCTCTGAGAGAAAGCCGCCCTCGAGTTTAACCCGCTGCCAGACAATCCAGTTTCTCCCCGAATGAGTCTGGGTCCCCAGAGTCTCACCCGGAACTGGAGTTCAGAGCAGTCGGGAGCTTTTGTCTCCCTGCTGATTGAAAAAGCCCGCTGCATACTCAGTTGCCAGCCCTCTCCACACACGCGCCTCTGTACCTCTGCCTTCCGCAGTTCCTCTGAGTCTCAGTGTGCTTTTCTCTTTCCTGATAGTCCAGTTTCTCCCCGTATGAGTCTGGGTCCCAGAGTCTTGTCCGGAACTCGAGTTGAGAGCAGTCGGGAGCTTTTGTCTCCCTGCCAGTTGAGAAAGCCTGCCGCATACTCAGTTGCCAGCCCCCTCTGCATGTGCGCCTCCGTACCTTTGCCTTCCTCATTTCCTCTGAGTCTCAGTGTGCTTTTCTCTTTCCTGACAGTCCAGTTTCTCCCTGTATGAGTCTGGGTCCCCAGAGTCTCGCCCAGACCTGGAGTTCAGAGAAGTCAGGAGCTTTTGTCTCCCTCCCGATTGAGAAAGCCAGCCGTGTACTCAGTTGTCAGCCCTCTCCGCACGCGCGCCTCCATACCTCTGCCTTCTGCAGCTCCTCTGAGGCTCAGTGTGCTTTTCTCTTTCCTTCTAGTTGTAGAATTTCCACTCAGCCAGCTTTCTTGTGGTTCTGAATGATGTCCGTTTTGTCTTTTAGTTGTAGTTTTGAAATTGTTGTGCGAGGCAGCAGTTTAGGTGTTTACCTATGCTGCCATCCAGGTTTCTCTCCCCAGCTGTCAATCTTAATCACTCAAAAGTCTGTTTCTAAAAGGGCTGGAGGCAGAATCAGGAGTATAGACCTCTGGGTCTCCTGTGAGGGGGAGGTGTCATTCAGATTTCAAGGAAAGTGATGGGTGTTTCCCTCTACCAGAACTACTCCTCTGAGACTATCCCAGAATATTACTCTGTCCTCCACTGAGCATAAGATCCTCTTATGCAGTCCAGTGTGAGCAGCTGGATACCAGAAGTTTCTATCAACTCTCCTGTGTGGGGAAACCAATGGTCTGGTTCCCTGGATAGTGAGGTGGACAGCCCCACCCTCCATTTAGTCAATTCCACTTCCTGAGACTGTTCAAACCCATAGGCTGGGCCTATTCTGCTGTCTCCTTTGTAAAGGTGGGGATGCAGTGTGTGGCAGGCAGGGCTCCTGAGGGTGTGGCATGCTGTCTCACCTAGGGTGGGGCTTTTTCTTTTCTTGTGCTGTCTTCTGGGAGGGGCTAGCACCTCTCAGTTAAAATGGTTGTTTTGGTTAGGGTAGATACCACCAAATACAGGACTCACAGTTGCTGTTTTTCCCATCCCCCAATGCTTCCCACCCCAGCCTCTCCTTAGGCACCTCAAGTGCTCACTTCCCTTCCTCCTCCAAAACCTCGGGTGAGTAACTACGAACAAAACTCCTGTCATCTGGGTTAAAAAGAAAAAAGAAAAAAATATACCTGAAGCTTTCTCTCTGACTCACTCCAGTCTACCAGCTCTGATCACCTGGGCAGCAAGAAGCCTGCTGCCTTTCATGGCTGGATGTTACCTGGACCACTGGGCTGTGGAGCTGGGCCTGGGTTATAGGCCTTTATCTTCTCAGGAGAGTAACCCTCCTATAGCTGAGAGATCCTTCCTCCCTCTCAGCCTGCTGCCCGTGGAAGCTGGGTCAACCCCTTGCACAACCTCAACCTTACCACTAGTCTCCAGGTGTTTTCTGTCCTTCCTTTGAGAAGGCTAAAAAGGGCTAATTCTAATTTAACCCTGGTATTTGGAGGCTAGTGATCTGAATCCATGCCAGCAAGCTCAGTGTACATTCTTAATAACCTATAATTAAGTCACTGCCTCCTTCCCAGATACTGGTCTTGTAGAATCAGTTACAGAGGCCATGGGGCTGTGGACAGTGCACTGCCCCAGAGGGAGGGTTATTAATGCTGGTGCCAGGCCAGACCATCAGATATGGCCTGGAGACCCCCAACACCTGGGGGCCTTCTTGCAAGGCCCGTGAAAAGGACCCGAAGCATAATCCATATTTGTGGGACAAAGACCACAGGGAGATATAAAGGAAAGCCCCATGCATGTTCCTTCACTCAGATTTGGAAGTCTGTTCCCTGAGTCCGCCTGTGTATTAAACAGTGTCTCTCCTCTTCTTTGAAGTGTCCTTGGTTTCCTTTGGTCTTCTGCAACACTTGATATAACTCTCCTCCTCAGCTGGACCTCAGTTGGTAATTCCAGGTGAATTTTCTCCAATTTAGTTTTATTTCCAGTCTGGTCCTGGGAGGAGGTGCAAGAAAGATCTGCCTATTTGGCCACCATCTTCTCTCCAACTCTGCTTCATAAATTTGATTACGTCCAGCATTAGATCTTTTGGTTCCCTCTTTGTTTTACTTTTCCTGAAGATTCCTAATTCTATATTATACTTAGTTTCCTAATCTCTGTTCTTTAATTACGAATCCAGAAAGGGTTAATTAGCAGATTGGAAAATCAAGAATCAGTATGGAATTTCTGGGCACTGTTAACATAAAAAAACATTGAAACCTGTAAAGAATTTTTGTGAGTTTATTTGAGCCAAAATATCAACATATGCCAGGAAGCAGAACCTCAACGAATTGAAATAATGCTCCAGAGATTGGTGGGTTACATCTGTATTTATACACTAGAGGCCCAGTGCATGATTGAATCATGCACGTGTAGGGTCCCCTACATGCTTTCGCTTTTGATCACGGGGGAGCTGGGTGCCTGTCCGCTGGTACACCAGGCCTTTCAGAAGCCTCCGGCACGGCACATACATATAAACAAAGAGGACAGGCACCCAGCTCCCACTCTTTTGCTTTTGATCGCTGGTGCACCAGGCCTTTCAGAAGCCTCCAGCGCGGCGGAGGCTTCTGAAAGGCCTGGTGCCTGAGTGGACAGGCACCCAGCTCCCACGCTTTTGTTTTCAATCGTGAGGGAGCTGGGTGCCTGTCTGCTGGTGCATCAGGCCTTTCAGAAGCCTCCGGCGCGGTGAAGGCTTCTGAAAGGCCTGGTGCCTGAGCGGACAGGCACCCAGCTCCCCCGCTTTTGATGGTCCGCGGTGGGACATGAGCTTGCTGCCCCAGAGGCCCCTTCTGTGCCGCAGCACAGCCATGGCACAGACGCTGAGCTCGAGCCGCCGCTGGCGACGCGAGCTCAGCATCCCACTGGCCCAATCGGCCACCCCGGCCTCCCCGAGTCCCGCCCCCCCGCGCCTCCTGGCCAATCGTGGGCATAGCGAAGGTATGGTCAATTTGCATATTTGTCTATTATTAGGTAGGATTTCAATCAAAGGAAAGGGACGTAGGTGGGTTACACGAAATCCATTGGTGATAGCCTAGAGAGGCAGGAGAAAGCAAAGCAAGGAAATCCCTGGGATTGGATAAAAAGTAAAATGATAGACACATACTTAGGTGGGTGTAGGAACAATTAACAGGATAATGAAGGAATTTGTGGTATCTGTCCTGGCACCCAGGCACATTAGGTTGTGCCCCAAGGGGTCCAGAAAAAAGGGAAGTTACAAGTTACCTAGACATTTCAAAGGGTATGTTATCATAGACGCAAAAAGACAGATAGGCTCAGTTAAGGTAAAGGTTGACCTTGTCAGTGAAGATACCAGCCTAGGATGTAACTGTCCACCATAAGTGCTTTTAGTTAAAGTTTAATTTCAGACCATCCTTTGTGGTACCATCCTTTGTGGTTACTTTAGGTCTCTGAGTTTGCAAGACTGCCATGCAGGCCTCCCCTGAGCTTGTCAGGTTATCATGTGGCCCCTTTCATCCACAGCACAGATAGGGGAGGTATACAAGAGTAAAAAGCCAAGTTGTAAGCAAAAAAATATGAAATATACGCAAATAGGTATAATGGCTTTTTCTCTGTTTCTCACCCTAAGTAACATTCAGGATCAAAATTACATTAGACAATCTTTAGACTAGAAAAAAATTAGAAGGTAGTCCAGAGAGAGGACTTTAAAACAAAATGCATCTGGGAATATTGGATTATAAATTGATTATTAGACAATATAACCTAAACTAAAGGAAGAGGAAATTGGCATTAGATTCTACAAAAGAAGGAACTTGCTTTGGATTAAAAGTGGGGGGGGGGGGAATACCATGTCTTGAAATTCCTGAGCATCCTAGAAATATTGAGGATTTGTTTAAAGTTTCATAAATTGATCATTTCTTTTAAAAATATTTTCAGGGGAGTGGGGGCTGGGTGGTGGCAGGCAAATGGGGTAAAATGGGGACATCTGTAATAGTGTCAACAACAAAAAAAAGAAAAAAACCCTAACAGAATATAAATAAAAGTACTTTCAAAATTGTCAAACTTTTATAGTTTAAAGATATCTTGCTTTCCTAGGAATATTTTAGACATCTTTGTTTACATGTCATGATCTGAAAAACTCTAATGAAAACAGACATCTTGTAACCAGTATCTTCTCTATCCTTGTTAAAATACTGCAATACTATATTATTCTTGTAAGGCACAGCTCATGACCATGATTAAAGAAATGTTCTTAAGAATCCAGTCTTCTTGAATGTTGTTTATTAGTCTGGAACCAGCTATGCATGCAGCTCCATGTCCTATTGTTGGCTACTTTTCTCCCTTTGTTCATTATTTTTCTCCCCTAGGGAATTCATTTCTAGCATCTTTTTAAATAAAAGAGTTCGGTGGAATTGGATATAAAAATAAAAACAACTTTGACAGAAAAACAAAAAAGTTCAACAAAAAGAAATACTTCATTTGTCTTTGTTGGGACCAGTATAACAAATCGTTGGCTTCTAAGGCAAAACAAACATTTTATCTAATTAACTCTTGTAAATCTTTAAAAAATTAACTTAATCTGTGAATTGATTTTTAAAATATATATTTTTATTGATTTTAGAGAGAAAGTGAGAGGGAGAGAGAGGTAGAAACATCAATGATGAGAGAGAATCATTGATCAGCTGCCTCCTGCACGCCCCACACTGGGGATCGAACACGCAACACGGGCATGTGCCCTGACCGGGAATCAAACCATGACCACCTTGTTCATAGGTTGACACTCAACCATGGAGCCATGCTGGCCAGGCTGTGAATTGATTTTTTGCATTTGACTGATAAGGTAAATGGCTCAAGTCATTTCATAAAGATTATCAATGTATAGGTTCTGTAACCCTTTGAGAAAGATCTTCCTGGAGTTTTAATCCAAGTTTCTTCAGCTGTCACATTATATGTTCTTGCCTATTTTGTTCCCTGTCAGTATATTGCTCTGGGAACAATTGATTGGATTCCTAGTTATCTTTAAGTCAAAGGACATATTTTGTTCTCTTTAATGACTACATGGAACTTGTGTTGTACATATTACTCCAGTATACTTATCCAGTGATTAACGTAGGAATATGGACTACATGGAGGGAAAAAAGCTTCATGCAAAAAAAGAAAAAAAATCAATTGAAATTAAAATAGGAAATTATATGCTCTAGGTAACTCAAGTTCAATATATGTAGAACTTGTTCTTCCTTTTCCAAATATGCTTCTTTTACTACCATCATTATATTGGTAATAGCATCAGTTCTGTTGATTTCACCCCCAAAAAAATTCTCATATCAGTCTGGCACTGACCTAGTCTGTGTCCTCATGGTTTCTCACAAAAACCTGTCTCTTAGACTTCTTGCCCATCTTCCACCTCCATCCACACATTTCCTTAAAAGCCCAAACTGAATATCCCTTTTCTTAGAAACCTTCATTAGCATTCATTTACTTACAGAATTAAGACTAAATTCTTTAGCATGGAGTTCAGGGTTTTTCATAACCTATCCCAGCCTCCCTATCCCAACCTCATTGCCAGCCACTCATTTCCATGCATCTTATATGCTAGTTATCAGGACTTACTTTTTATTATGTTACTAGTGGCCTGGTGCATGAAATTCCTGCATTTCCTGCACGGTGTGTTGGGGAGGGGCTCCCTCAGTCCAGCCTGTACCCTCTCCAATTGGGGACCCCTGGCTCCTAACTACTTGCCTGCCTACTGGCTTGATCTCTGCCTAACAACTCCATGGCCAGCCTCACAGTCCCCAACTGCCCTCCCCTGCTGGCCTGATTGCTCCTAACCACCTCTGTCTTGCCCTCCCCTCCACAGTGGCTTTGTCTGAAAGGAAGTTGGATGGTAGGAAGATGTTTCCTGGTCTAATTAGCATATTACCCTTTTATTAGTATAGGCAAGATGGGGGAAACTATGACTTACATTTGCTTTTAAGCTATTAATACTATACTAAATATATTTTATGGTAACTGAGTATGAGTGCTAGAGGTGTAAAATAGAAAGCTGTAACATCCCTAGTAGAAAAAGTTACTGTTTTCCCCAGAAACAATATTTTAGTCACACAATTATTCCAGAAACCCTTCCTCCCAAAGACCAGTGTTCCACAGAGGTTGGTTTAAGGTAAGGTGACCAGATTTTAACATTGGTAAAGCGGGACACCATTGACCGGGAGGGGGGGGGGGTTCTTGATTAAAAATTTGGTCTATATGGAGCAACAAAAATTTTCATAGAATGCAAAAATAGTATTGTAATATATATTTTTAATTTCAACATAAGTACAATTTACAAATATAATAAATAAAAGATTATGTATAGTATTATTTTATTCTTTGGCATATTTCTCATTTGAGTGAATTTTTTTTAATAGATTGCTGTCGTTGTTTATAAGGTCATGAATTTGCCATAACATAAGTCGTAAGTGTCACTTTCAAGGCTGGCGCTAGACTTTTTGACGCCACTATCAAATATAAATAATACGAGTACTGTCTGCTAAATTCAAGAAAATTTATGTATTTATGAAATAAATAAATAAATTACTTACCTAAATTATCTGAATAGCTGATTTGGAATGACATCACTTGTTTAACTAGCTTACTAGCACACAGTACGATGTGTATCGTCTGAGAGACAGTTACAAAATGTTTTCGTTGTTGCCAATCCCAAAAAATGCCATTGTTCATTAAGTCCAAACAATGGTGGTCAAATTCTAACAACTGATCAACAATGCGAACTTTGATAAGCAGTTCTCGATAATCAGTTCTCAACAATTATTTGTTATTATTAAAGTTTAACATTATAAAATTAACAAAAATAATATAAAACTCATATCCTGGCTAAATAGCCACATGGCCACCGAAAACCGTATATTCCCTTCCTGTTCTCCCACCATTCCCTAGCTTGTTGTGCATTCTTTCCAAAAATCGGGGCTTTTTTAAAACGCCTTGGGACGAGGGACAAATTGTTAAAAATCAGGACTGTCCCGCCAAAAGTGGGACGTCTGGTCACCTTAGTTTAAGGACAACCTGCATTAGAATTACTTGAAGGGCTTGTTGCAAATGCAGACTTTTGGGTCCTACCCTAGATCTGGGGAATTAGAATACTGAGGCTTAATGTCTAGGAATATGCATTTTATCTTATTAAAGTTTCTAGACAGAGGCCTTAAACTACTATTTTTAAAACAGTTTTATTGAGGTATAATTAACATAATAAATGCACATATTTAAAGTATACAGTTTGATAAGTGTTGATATATATACAAACCTCTGAAAGCATGAACACCACCAAGATAATGAACACATCACCCCACAAAGTTTCCTCGTGCTTTTGAAAAAATATATATTTTTATTGATTTCAGAGAGGAAGAGAGAGACAGAAACATCAAAGATGAGAAAAAATCATTGATTGGCTGCCTCTTGCACACCCCTTACTGGGGAGTGAGCCTGCAACCCAGACATGTGCCCTGACCAGGAATCAAACCATTACCTTCTGGTTCATAGGTGGATGCTCAACCACACTGAGCAACACTGGCCGAACTTGTGCTTCCTTTTTATGACCTTTCTCCTGCCCCTTCCTCACCTCGCACTGCTTTTCAGGTGATCACTGATTTTTCTGTCACTATAGATTAGTTTGAATTTTCTAGAATTCCACAAAGAGAATCATATAACACGTGCTAACCTCATTGCCATACTAACCTCATCACCCTGCTAATCTCATCATCCTGCTAATCTCACCATCCTGCTAATCTCATCATGATTACTAAAGCTCAAAACGATTGCAGGCCCTTGGTGTCCAAGGCTGTCACCAAGAGTCGGGGGAAGAATGGGACAGGGCAACTGAAACACCACACAGCTCGCTGTTCACACTGAAATGCAGCCATTTCTCTTAAATAAATGCTGTCCACCTTTGTTTAATTCCCAGTGTTCTGAAAATACATTCTTTTTCCGTGCTTTCATTTGGAGTTTTTGGAAGGATATATATATATATATATATATATATATATATATATATATGTATGTATATGTATATGTATATGTATATGTGTATATATGTATATATGTATATATGTATATATATGTATATATATGTATATATATGTATATATGTGTATATATGTGTATATATGTGTATATATGTGTATATATGTGTATATATGTGTATATATGTGTATATATATGTATATGTATACACACACACACACACACAAAATACACAAACTAGAGGCCCGGTGCATGAAATTCATGCATGGGGGGGTGGTGATGTGTTCCTCAGCCCAGCCTGAACCCTCTCTAATCTGGGACCCCTCAAGGGATCCCACCAGTTGGATAGGGCCTAATGGGCAGTCAAACATTCCTCTCAAAATCCAGGAATGCTGGCTCCCAACCGCTCACCTGCCTGCCTGCCTGACTGCCCCTAACTACTTCTGCCTGCCAGCCTGATCACCACCTAACCACTCCCCTGCCAGCCTGATCAAGGCCTAACTGCTTCCCTGCTAGCACTATTGCCCCTAACTGCCCTCCCCTGCAGGCCTGGTCACCCCCAACTGCCCTCCCCTGCAGGCCTGGTCACCCCCAATTTCCCTCCCCTGCAGGCCTGGTCACCCCCAACTGGCCTCCCCTGCAGGGCTGATCACCCCCAACTTCCCTCCCCTGAAGGCTCAGTCACCCCTAACTGCCCTCCCTTGTCAGTCTGATCACCCCTAACTGCCCTCCCTTCCCGGCCTGGTCTCCCCCAACTGCCCTCCCCTGCTGGCCTGGTCGGCCCTAACTGTCCTCACCTGCAGGCCTGGTCGCACCCAGCTGCCCTCCCCTGCTGGCCCGGTCACCCCTAACTGCACTCCCCTGCAGGCCTTGTCCTTCCCAACAGCCCTCCCCTGCAGGCCTGGTCACCCTCAACTGGCCTCCCATGCAGGTCTGATCGCCCCCAACTGCCCTCCCCTGAAGGCCCACTCACCCTTAACTGCCCTCCCTTGCCAGTCTGGTCCCCCCTAACTGCCCTCCCCTGCTGAACTGGTCTCCCCCAACTGTCCTCCCCTGCAGGCCTGATCGCCCCCAACTGCCCTCCCCTACAGGCCTGGTCACCCCCAACTGCCCTCCCCTGCATGCCTGGTCACCCATAACTGTCCTCCCCTGCAGACCTGATCACCCCCAACTGCCCTCCCCTGAAGGCCCGGTCACCCCTAACTGTCCTCCCTTGCCAGCGTGGTCACCCCTAACTGCCCTCCCCTGCAGGCCTTGTCCCTCCCAACTGCCCTCCCCTCCAGGCCTGGTTCCCCCCAACTGCCCTCCCCTGCTGGCCTGGTCGCCCCTAACTGCCCTCCCCTGCTGGCTTGGTTCCCCCCAATTGCCTTCCCTTGCAGGCCTGGTCCCTCCCGACTGCCCTCCCCTGCCGGCCATCTTGTGGCGGCCATCTTGTGTCCACATGGTGGTGGCCATCATTTGTGTTGGAGTGATGGTCAATTTGCATATTACCTCTTTATTATATAGGATATTAGCATGGGAATTATATTATCTGAAGCCTAAGCGACCATGAAAAAAATGCATTATTTCAGACTCTCCTATATAATAAAGAGGTAATATGCAAATTGACCATCACTCCAACACACAAGATGGTCACCCCCATGTGGACAAAGATGGCTGCCACCATGTGGACAAAAGATGGCTGCCACAAGATGGCCGGCAGGGGAGGGCAGTCGGGAGGGACCAGGCCTGCAAGGGAGGGCAATTGGAGGTGATCAGGCCTGAAGGGAAGGGCAGTTATGGGTGACCAGGCTGGCAGGGGAGGACAGTTGGGGGGAACCAGGTCTGCAGGCTAGAGCAGATAGGGATGACCAGGCCAGCAGGGAAGGGCAGTTGGGGTGACCAGGCCTGTAGGGGAGAGAAGTTGGGGGGGACCAGGCCTGCAGGGAAGGGCAGTTAAGGGCGACCAGGCTGGCAGGGGAGGGCAGTTGGGGGTGAACAGGCCTACAGGGGGGGACAGTTAGGGGCAATCTGGCTGGCAGGGGAAGGCCATTAGGGGGACCAGGCTGGCAAGGGATGGAAGTTAGTGGTGACCGGCCAGCTGGGGAGGGCAGTTAGGGGCTACCAGGTTAGCAAGGGAGGGCAGTTGGGGCAATTGGGCCAGCAGGGGAGCAGTTAGGCATTGATCAGGCTGGCAGGGGAGTGGTGTAGGGGGTGATCAGGCTGGCAGGCAGAAGCGGTTAGGAGCAATCAGTCAGGCAGGCATGCGAGCAGTTGGAAGCCAGCAGTCCTGGATTGTGAGAGAGATCCCAGATTGGAGAGGGTGCAGGCGGGGCTGAGGGACGCCCTCCCCCGTGAACAAATTTTGTGCACCGGGCCTCTAGTCTATACTAAGGGGAATATGCTAATTAGACCGGACGTATTCCGGATGACCCTCCGGACATCCTTCCAGACAAAGCCGTAGCTGCGAGAGCCGAGGCAAGTTGCCAAGGCTGGGAGGGCCCATTGCAGAGCCCTGGCCAGGTTGGCAGGGCCTCCCTCTACACATCATTGTCACAAAGCCCTGGCAGGGTGGGAAGGGCGGACAGGACCTCCCTGTGGACAGCGATGGGGCCCATCCAGAGCCCCGGCCAGTTGGGCAGGGTATCTCTCTGCTCTGCCATTGATCCCAGAGCCCAGGCCTGGTGGCAGGGCCTCCCTGTGGGTGGGATAAATGGCAGAGCAGAGGGAATTATACAGACCACTGAGGTGATCTTGCTAGACATGCTTCATCTTAAGCCAATTATAAAGAAATTCAAATAAATTCAAAATGTGGGGCATTCTGCAGAACTTCTTACCTGGACACTTCAAAAGATTCAATGGAATGAAAAACAGGGAGGTATTGGGTACCTCACATCTATGTTGTGAATCTTGAGAGCTATGAACCAGAGCCCATAGAATTCAAGCCAGATAGTAACTTCCTTCCTAGAATCCAGCAAAGACTCAAATCCTTTCAGAAGTGTAATGGGCTGCCCTGAAGAGTGCGGCTCAATTGGTTGTAGAGTTGTCCCATGCACAGAAAGGTTGCAGATCTGATTACAGGTCAGGGCACATACCAAGGTTGTGGGTTCAATCCCTGGTAGGCAAATTATCAATATTTTTCTCATGCATTGATGTTTCTCTCTCTCTTTCTCCTCCTCCTCCTCCTCCTCTCTAAAATCAGTGTTACCTATAGGAAAGCCAGAATTTCTTTTTCTTTCTTTCTTTCTTTCTTTCTTTCTTTCTTTCTTTCTTTCTTTCTTTCTTTCTTTCTTTTTTTAAAAAAAAACATATTTCTTAATTTTGTTTTTTTCCCTTTATAAAAAAGGATCCCAATATCAAGGTAAGGAAGGGGAGAACAAGGGACATACTCCTTGGTGTCAGGAAATAGGAGGGCAGGAGAAGGATGATCCCTAAAGGAGGGAGAGGGAGGGGAATGTCATTAAGGCAGCCGGCAAGATATTCTCTGTAAAACGTTGGAGGAAGTATCTCCACAGCCTCAGATCAAAAGACACAGAGCACCTTCACGGTGGGGGACTCTGCACTCAAGTGTTCAAAGGAAGGTAAATTACAGCTTCTGTTCTCTTGGTTCTGTTGCAGCTATCCCATTGCTCACTCTGGGTTATCTTCTTCCTTTTGTAGATAAGAGTGCTGCAGGGCTCGGAAGGCAGAGATTCGCTTGTGTGGGTTAAAAGTCAGCATCTCCAGCAGCAGCTGTACTCCAGACTCCTCCATCTCCGATATCACCTACAGCACTGGGCAGGGCCCTCTGTGGGGGAAGGTTCCCTGGGGTAGAGACACATTTAGGGGCCAATCTTCCTCTGGAGGCAGACCAATCAGGTCAAAGATTTTGCCCAATTGGTCAGCTTCAAAGTGTCTGCAGAAGAGAGGCTTTTGAGGAAACATCTCTGCAAAGATACAGCCAACACTTCACAAGTCCACAGGTGTTGTGCATGTGGACTGCAGAAGAACTTCCGGAGCACGGTACCAGAGTGTCACAACCACAAGTGTAAGTGCCATCTGGTAACTATAGATTCTGGCCAGGCCAAAGTCAGCCAGCTTGATTGTCCCATCACTTGTCACCAGAATATTCTCTGGCTTCAGGTCTCGGTGAACAATGCAATTGGCATGAAGAAAATCCAGGCCTCTTAGGAACTGGCGCATCAGATCCTTAATGGTCTCCACTGGCAATCCTGGTGGGGGTGCCTTGTCCAGATACCTCCTTAGGTCTTGGTCCACATGCTCAAACACCAGGGTCACTTTGGTCTCCCGGTCAATTCGGAAGGTGGCACAGACATCCATCAGCTGGACAACACTGGGATGCTCAAAAGCCTCCAGCCACCTCAGTAAGGCGTAAGGCCACTTAATGAACTGTGCTGATGGGAAGGCCCCCTCCAGCACCGCCTTCACTGGGGACTCTCATGCTCTTGAGGGCCACAAAGCAGCCACTGTAGGGATCATGGGCCTTGTATACCGTCCCATAGGCACCAACACAAATCTCAGCCACTGGCTCATATCGAGGGGTAGCCATCCTCAGATCAGAGAAGACCTCCCCGTGCTAGGAACTGCAAGGGTGGACCGTTATCTGGGCCTGGGAGACGGTTTCTGCGGCGCCATACACTTGATCTATGTCTGGAGCAGCTGGACCATACGGGCCCAACCATAGACACAGGCCACAAGCTAGAATGGACCCCTCACCCCCACCCTCACCATGTAAAAGCCAGAATTTCTTATAAATGTCAAGCAGCTTAATCTACACATTCCTGTCATTCTTGCTCACCTCCCAGAACGTTAATTCATTCAGCTATATGTTCTCCCTCTATTATTTCTCTTCCACTGACTGAACACACCACTTATCACTTTATTTTTTACCTCTCCATTATACCTTTTAAACTTTCATTACATTTTTTGGACTTTATGCTTTATTTTTTATTACATTTTAACAAACTGTACTAGTATGTAAGTTCCTTCACTGATGGTAACTTTCTTCTCTGATCTTAATTTAAACAGGTTTATGCCGGAATAGCACTTCTCTTACCATACCATCAGTGGAAGCTGCTATTTGTTTGACATTCAATTTAACTCTGGGTAAAGTGATGGGATTAGTGTCCTCTGTTTCATACTACTGTGAAAACATTGGTTTATGCCATCTAACTCTAATCACACCTTTTTTTTGGTTGTGGGACTACCAATTCATGCTAATCCTCCACCATTCAATCAACATTTGACTCAAGGTTAGTTCAGTATTCTTTTCTACTCAAAGTCCTTACATCTTAGGGTACTTCATATCTATGTTAGTGACCTATCCATCATTCTGGACTTTTAGTACCTGAATCTCTATCTTCAATGCCTCTACCCCACTTCAGCCACATACTTCAATTGAAACACTCTGAACCTTGTAGTGGTCCAGGACTAACTACTTCTGAAATAAATTTGTTTGCTATACCATTTGGCAATATTTTTAAGACTCTCACTCTACCAATATCAAAGCATCAATTGTTCAACCACCATCTCACAGACCCATCTACTCCAACTATATAATACTTCCTTTGTCTTTCCTGTTCTTCCCTATCAAATTGAGATTTCATGGTCTATCAATCCCTTCAATCCTCTGTTACCAGAATCCTCACCTCCTATGTTTTGTGGCCTAACATTTGCTTGGTATACTGTTCTGTATAAAAAGTGTTCTAAATCAGAAAGGTTAACTGTGCTGTTAAAATCTTATTTATCCTTACTCATTTTTTATGAATAAAAAACACTAAGATAAATATGTTAGATAGATATGATAAATGATTAATTTATTTTTTATTTTCTATCTATAGATTTTGCTCTAAGTATATTAAGGCTAAGATATTAGGTAAACACAAGTTTGGGCTTATATTTTCATGATGAATTGAAACTTATATTATGTGGTAACTGTTTATGGAAATGTGTCATACTTATTGTCTATGTTGCTTCAGAATAATACATAAGCTCTTTATTGTTAAAATTTGCCTGTTAACTTTACAATAATTTTACGTCAGCTATACAGTGAATCTGATAAACAGCATACGCTTGTATAATTTTGTCTTTTATATTTTGATTCATATTGGCAATCTGTGGCTTTAACTGGAAATTTAGGTCTGTCTACATTTACTGTCTAAAGTTATTATATATTTTTGTCTTACTTGTCCCTATATTTCTATTATCTTTACAAATAACAAGTCATTGGGATATAATTCACATATAAAATTCACCCTTTGTTTTAGGTCTCATGTTTTAATTATCTTTTAAAATTACACTTTACATTCAATATTATTTTGTACTAGTTTCAGGTGTATAGCACAGTGGTTAGACATATACTTTAAAAAGTGTTGCCCCTCATATTTCCAGTACCCTACTGGCACCATACATAGTTGTCTAATATTATTCACTAAATTTCATATGCTGTACTTTGCATTTCCACCAATATTTTGTAACTACCAATCTATACTTCTCAATACCTTCACTCCTTTTACCCAGTTCCCAAACTGCCTTTCTCTCTAGCAACCATCAGTCTGTTCTTTATGAGTCTGTTTTTGTTTTGTTCAATTATATTGTTCTTTTGATTACACGTGTAAGTGAAATCATGTGGCATTTGTCTTTATTTGAATGACCAATTTCACTTAGCATAATACCCTCTAGGTCCATCCATGCTGTCCCAAATGGTAACATTTCATTCTTTATCATGGCCAAGAAATATTCCATTGTATATACCCGTGGTCGGCAAACTGCGGCTCGCGAGCCACATGCGGCTCTTTGGCCCTTTGAGTGTGGCTCTTCCACAAAATACCACGGCCTGGGCGAGTCTATTTTGAAGAAGTGGCGTTAGAAGAAGTTTAAGTTTAAAAAATTTGGCTCTCAAAAGAAATTTCAATCGTTGTACTGCTGATATTTGGCTCTGTTGACTAATGAGTTTGCCGACCACTGGTATATATGTACCACTACATTTATTTTTCCAATTGACTTTCCCCCAGACTCCCCTCCTCACCTCCCCAGCACATGCCCTCACCCCCCTCCCAGCATCTTGCATCCATTGGTTATGCTTATATGCATGCATACACGTCCTTCGGTTATCCATTTATTTATTGACTAGAAGCCCGGTGCACGAAATTCGTGCACGGCCGGGGGTTGTCCCTCAGCCCAGCCTGTACCCTCTCCAATCTGGGACCCCTCGAGGGATGTCCGACTGCCCGTTTAGGCCCGATCCCACCAGGATCGGGCCTAAACGGGCAGTCGGACATCCCTCTCACAATCCAGGACTGCTGACTCCCAACTGCTTGCCTGCATGCCTTCCTGATTTCCCTTAACCACTTCTGCCTGCCAGCCTGATCACCCCCTAACCACTCCGCTGCCAGCCTGGTTGATGCTTAACTGCTCCCCTGCCAGCCTGTTTGCCCCCAACTTCCCTCCTCTGCCAGCCTGGTCACCCCTAACTGCCCTCTCCTGCAGGGTTGATCACCTCCAACTGCCCTCCCTTGCAAGCCTGGTCCCTCTCAACTGCCCTCCCTTGCAGGCCAGGTGCCTCCCAACTGCCCTCTCCTGCTGGCCATCTTATAGTGGCCATCTTGTGTCCACATGGGGACAGGATCTTTGACCACATGGGGGCAGCTATATTGTGTGTTGCAGTGATGATTAATCTGCATATTACTCTTTTATTAGATAAGATAGAGGCCTGGTACAGGGGTGGGGGCCAGCTGGTTTGCCCTGTAGGGTGTCCTGGATCAGGGTGGGGTTCCCTTGGGGCGTAGGGCGGCCTGAGCGATGGGCCTGTGGTGGTTTGCAGGCCGGCCACGCCCCCTGGCAACCCAAGCAGAGGCCCTGGTATCTGGAATTTATTTTCCTTCTACAATTGAAACTTTGTAGCCTGGGGCGGCAGCCATTTCTGTGGCAGTTAATTCACCTTCTACAATTGAAACTTTGTAGCCTTAAGCGGGTGAGCCCGGCCAGGGTGTGCGGAAAGCTTTGCTTCCCCTGTTGCCGCCAACAACCCTGGCCTGCTCTCTCAAGCTCCATTCTGCTGCCCTTTGTTTGAATTCATTTACCTTCTATAATTGAAACTTTGTAGCTTGAGTGGAGGCTTAGGCCTGCAACGGCTATGGGAAAGCTTGGCTTCCTCTGTTACCTGGGAAACCTTGCTCTCTGTGGCTGTAGCTATCTTGGATTGGGGTTAATTTGCATACTCGCCCTGATTGGCTGGTGGGCGTGGCTTGGCTGGTGGGCGTGGCTTATGTAGCTGAGTGATGGTTAATTTGCATATTACCATTTTATTAGAGAGGATGTGTACTTGGGTTGCTTCCATAGCTTGGCTATTGTAAATAACACTGGAATGAAAATAAGGGTGCACCAAAAGGTTTTGGGTTTGATCCCAGATCAGGGCACACAGCTAAGCTGTGGATTTGATTCTGGTCAGGGTGCATACGGAAGGCAACCAATCGATGTTTCTCTCTCTCCTCCCACTTCCCTCCCTCCCTCTCTCCCCCTTTCTCTTTCCAAAAATCAATAAAAACATATCCTCAGGCAGGATTTATTTTTTTAAAAAGAAAAAGGTGCATAAATTTTAATTAGTTTTTTCAGTTTCTTCAGATATATACCCAGAAGTAAAATCACTAGATCATTAAGTAGGTCCATTATTAATTTTTTGAAAACCCTTCATATTTTTCCATAGTGGCTACACCAATCTGCATTCCCACCAACAGTGCAAGAAGGTTCTCTTTTTTCCATTTCATCACCAATACTTGTTGTTCATTGCTTTATTGATGATGGCCATTCTGACAGGTGTGAGATGATATCTCATTATGGTTAATTTGCATTTCTGATGATTAGAGATGCTGAGTATCTTTTCATATGGCAAATTACCATCTATATCTTCTTGAAGAAGTCTCTATTCATTTTTTAATTGGATTGTTTAATTTTGGGGGGAATGTTTGTCTGTATCACTTCATATAAATGTTGGATATTAACCCATTATAACATCATTAGCTAATATGTTCTCCCATTCAATTGGTTGGTTGTCTTTTCATTTTGTTGATGGTTTTCTTTGCTGTGCAACAGCTTTTTATTTTGATGTAGTCGCATTTGTTTATTTTTGCTTTTGTTTCCCTTGCCCAAGGAGATATATCAGAGAAATTATTGTTAACAGAAATGTTCCAGATTTCACTGCATATGTTTTCTTCTAGTTTTATGGTTTCAAATCTTACATTTAAGTCTTCAATCTATTTTTATTCTTGTATATGGTGTAAGAAGGTGATCTAGTTTCGGGTTTTTGCATGTATCTATCCAATTTTCATAATACCATTTATTGGTCTGTCTTTACCCATGGTGTTTTTGCTTACTTTGTCAAATATTAATTGACCATATAGACACGGGTATATTTCTTTTTTTAATATATATTTTTTGTTGGTAATGTTACTGATGTCTCCCCTTAACCCCTCTTACCCTCCTCCTCCTAGCCTCTAGCCACCCCTCCAGGTGTTCAACACCCTATTTCCCATGTCCATAGTTTATCTCTTCTCATCACCCATCCCCACATGGAGGTATATCAGTCTGTTCCTTGCCTCCATGCTTCGGGTCTTATTTTATTGCCCCGACCCGCGGGGCAACAACGCAGACACCAGAGACGAACCTAAGAGAATGAGACAAACAAGGGATGCAGAGAATGGAGGCAAGACAAATGGGTTTCTGATCAAGCCTCAAATTTTTATTCTTACAGCGGTGCCTTATATCCAAGTCAGGGAGTGGGAGGTGGGGTGCGGGGAGTGAACTGTGGACCTATCAGTGCTTGCCAGCAGGGGCTGCAGGCAGGGGAGGGAGTATGAGGAAGTTCTAGAAGGGGAGATGTCTAGGAGGGATAGGGGCTGAGCGGATCATGTGGACTTAGATAATTTGGCTAAGGTCGTAAAGGGTGTTGACTAAAGATAAAGGATGGGGCGGTTGAAGGGCAGCTATGCGAAGAATGCTTTGTCCTCAGGCATGAGGAAGTAAGCCAATGGTGAGGACTAAGTTTCCATGAGGTTCTGTTTCATTAGCTTACTAAAATAATGTTAGAATTAATTTGTCATTGACTCTTGGCTCCTGACATTTTATTGGTCAGTTCATTTTGTTAATTAGATTCCACAAATAAGTGAGATCATGTGATATTTGTCTTTCTCAGATTGGCTTATTACACTTAGCATGATGTTCTCCAGGTCCATCCATGCTGTCCCAAAGGTAAGAGATCCCTCTTTTATACAGCTGCATAGTATTCCATTGTTAGACAAGGATATATTTCTGAGCACTCTATTCTGTTCCATTGATCTCTATGTCTTCTCTTTGCTTAATTTTTTGGGATAGTTTGAGAAGGATAGCTGTTAGTTCTTCTTTGATATTTGGTAAAATTTACGTGTGAAGCCATCCAATCCAATACTTTTGTTTGTCCAAAATTTGTTGATAACTGCATCAATTTCATTTGTTGTAATTGGTCTGTTGTAATTGCTCTGTTCAGATTTTCTGTTTCTTCTTGATTCAATTTTGCAAGATTTTATATTTCTACGAATTTCTCCATGTGTTCCAGATTGCCCAATTTTTTGGCATAGAATTGTTCATGTTTTTTGTACACCTTTGTATTTTTATAGTGACGGTACTTTTCCCCTTTGATTTCTTTTTTTTTAAATATATTTTATTGATTTTTTACAGAGAGGAAGGGAGAGGGATAGAGAGCTAGAAACATCGATGAGAGAGAAACATCGATCAGCTGCCTCCTGCACACCTCCTACCGGGGATGTGCCCACAACCAATGTACATGCCCTTGACCGGAACTGAACCTGGGACGCTTCAGTCCGCAGACCGATGCTCTATCCACTGAGCCAAACCGGTTTCGGCTCCCCTTTGATTTCTGATTGTATTTTATTTAGGTCCTCTCTCTTTTTTTCTTAATGAGCTTGGTTAAATGGTTATCAATCTTCTCTTATTCTTTTAAGTAATCTCTTTCAAAATTAATATATGAATGTTATATTCAAGTTTTTTGAAACAGTACCTCATATTAGTCTATAGTTTTATTTTAAGTTTGATGAAAGTATTCTGTACCTCATCAGGATTTGGTCTTTTTTTTTCTTCATCCTCACCAGGGGATATTTTTTTCGATTGCTTTTTCAGAGAGAGTGGAAGGGAAGGAGAGAGAAACATCGATGTGAGAAACACATCAACTGGTTGCCTCCTACATGCACCCCAACTGGGGGCAGGGAGCAAACCCGTAACCCAGGTATATGCCCTTTGCTGGAAACCAAACCTGTGACACTTTGGTGCACAGGTTGACACTCTAACCACTAAGCAAACTGGCCAGGGCAGGATTTGTTCTTTATCATAAGTGGTTCTTTCACAAATTTCTTAATTTATATTGTATCATTGATCTACTTGAACTTCCTTACTTTCTTAAGCCAATTTTGATAATGTAGCATTCTCCTTGAAAATAAAAATTTTCTGTATGATTTTAACAGAGTGGAGTTGGTGGTGGGACAAGGTGAAAAAGGTAAAGGGATTGAGAAGTACAGATTGGTAGTTAGAAAATACTCAAGTGGGAGGTAAAGTACAGCATGGGATATATAGTCAATAGTGTTGTTTTGACTATGTGGGGTACTGGTTGGGTACTAGCAATGTTAGGGGGAACAATTTGATTGGCCACTGTGCTGTGCACGTGAAACTGATGTGGGATAGTGTTGAATATATATCACAATTGAAAAAAGTTTAAAATTAAAAACAATTAATTAATTAAAAATTCAAAAAAAATTTATATCATTAGGAGTAAAAAGGGGGATATAAGTATAATGAGTAAAATATTTTGGTTATTACAAGAAATGTTGAAGGGTCTTCTTTAAGAAGAAGAAGAAAAAATAGCTATAAATAATAAAATGGCGGAGGAACCAAGATGGCGGCAAAGTTAAACAACTAAACTGCCGCCTCGCACAACAATTTCAAAAATACAACTAAAAGACAAAACGTCTACCACCCAGAACCACGGGAAAGCTGGCTGAATGGTAGATTTACAACTAAGAAGGAAAAAGAAAGGAGAACAAACTCGGAAAAGCTGAGGTACGGAGGCTCGCATAGCGGGCTGGTGGCGGGCAACGGAGCACGCGGCTTTTTTCAACCCGAAGGGAGACAAGCTCCCAATCACTCTGAAACCCAGTTTCTGGGGACATGCGGGAGACCCAGACACCTACAGGGAGAAGCTGGACTCTAGGCCATCAGGTCGGAAAGTGAGAGTGACTTTCTTGCAGAGGTGTGCCCAGCAATCAGTGTTTACTGCACTGGAGCGTGGGACGCGGGGACTGGGAAACACAGAAAGGCAGAGGAGGCTGACAGCAGCCATCGCCAGTTTGCCATGCCCTAGCCTAGTGACACCCTGAGACCCCGCCCCGCCCTGAAACCCCGCCCCGCACATTCTACAAACCCGCCCAGGCTCCACACAGCGGCTTTTGCATATAAATGGCCTGCCTTGTGGCAGCTTAACCAAATCAACTGAAGCTCCAGTCAGACTGCTCCAAAACCACTCAAGCAAAGAGGAGAAAACTAGTTCTTGCTGTAGCTCCTGCTGGGGGGCCTCAGACAGTAGCTGACCTGCACCCCATTGGAGATCCAGAAACTAGGGCATCTAGTGGTCGGTGTGAAGTGACACCAGATTTCAACCACTCTCATAAGGGACACATTCAAGAGGCAGACTCAGTGAGCGCCAAAGCCCTCCTGGAACAAGTCCTGCCCCATAAACGTGTCTCTAGCACAGCAATTCCTCCTTTATAGACACAGCGGGTCCTCACAGCCAATTGGCCTGGAGGAAAATTCCTCCCAGTGACACGAACAACAATCAAGACTTAACTACAACAAGGCTGTACACCCAGTCCACTAAGGGGTGCACCAAGAGCGTCCACCTCAGGTAACTGGGAGGCTGAGCCGTTAAACCAATAGGACACCTAGTACACAAAGCTACCCTAACCAACTAAGGGAAGCAGCAAAAATGAGGAGGCAAGGAAACAGATACCAAATGAGAGAAATGGAGGAGAACAAACGAATGGACATAGAGTTCAAAACCACGGTTATAAGGTTCTTCAAGAATTTCATGGAAAAGGCTGATAAATTTAATGAGACCCTCGAGGATATGAAAAAGGAGCAACTAGAAATGAAACATACACTAACTGAAATAAAAAATATTATACAGAGACCCAACAGCAAACTAGAGGAACGCAAGAATCAAGTCAAAGATTTGGAATACAAAGAGGAAAAGGACACGCCTCCAGAAAAACAAGAAGAGAAGAGAATTCAGAAAGTAGAAGATAGTGTAAGAAGCCTCTGGGACAACTTCAAGCGTACCAACATCAGAATTATGGGGGTGCCAGAAGATGAGAGAGAGCAAGACACTGAAAACCTATTTGAAGAAATAATGACCAAAAACTTCCCCCACCTGGTGAAAGAAATAGACTTACAAGTCCAGGAAGTGCACAGAACCCCAAATAAAAGGAATCCAAAGAGGACCACACCAAGACACATCATAATTAAAATGCCAAGGGCAAAGACAAAGAGAGAATCTTACAAGCAGCAAGAGAAAAACAGTTAGTTACCTACAAGGGAGCACCCATACGACTGTCAGCTGATTTCTCAACAGAAACTATGCAGGCCAGACGGGAATGGCAAGAAATATTCAAAGTGATGAATAGCAAGAACCTACAACCAAGACTACTCTACCCAGCAAAGTTATCATTCAGAATTGAAGGGCAGATAAAGAGCTTCACAGTTAAGAAAAAGCTAAAGGAGTTCATCACCACCAAACCAGTATTATATGAAATGCTGAAAGGTATTCTTTAAAAAGAGGAAAAAGAAGAAAAAAGTAAAGATAAAAAGTATGTTCAACAAATACATACCTATCAACAAGTGAATCTAAAAGTCAAGTGAATTAAAAATCTGAAGAACAGAATAAACTGGTGAACATAATAAAATCAGGGGCATAGAATCTGTGTGGATTGATCATTCTCAGGGGGAAAGGGGTGTCTGTGTGGGGAGTACGGGAAGAGACTGGACAAAATCATACACCTATGGATGAGGACAGCGTGGGGGAGGTAAGGTCAGAGGAGGGGTGGGAACCGGGTGGAGGGGTGATATGGGGGGGGGGAATGAGAAACAATTGTAATAATCTGAACAATAAAGATTTATTTAAAAAAAGAATAAAATGGCAATAAATATGTACTTATCAATAATCAATTTAAATGTAAATGGCTTAAATGCTCCAATCAAAACACATAGGGTAGCAAAACAGATAAGAAAATAAGACCCATATACATGCTGTCTTCAAGAAACCCAACACACAACGAAAGACATACACAGACTGAAAGTAAAGGGATGGAAATAGATAGTTTATGCAAGTGGAAATGAAAAATAGACTAGGGTAGCAATACCTATTATATCAGACAAAATAGCTTTAAAACAAAGGCTATAATAAGAGATGAAGAAGGACACTACATAAAGATAAAGGTAACAGTTCAACAAGAGGATATAAGCCTTGTAAAATTTATGTACCTAACATAGGAGCACCTAAATATATAAAGCAAATCTTGATGGACATAAAAGGAGAGATCAACAGTAATACAGTCATAATACAGGATTTGAAAACATCTTTGACATCAATGAATAGATCCCAGACAGAAAATCAACAAGGAAACAGCAGCCTTAACTAACACACTAGACGAGATGGATTTAATTGATATTTTCAGAGCATTTCACCCAAAAAGCATCATAATATATATTCTTTACAGGTGCACATAATAGAACATTTTCTAGGACAGACCACATGTTAGGACACGAAAAAGTCTATAAATTTGAGATGATTGAGTTCAATCAAGGATCTTCTCTGAGTATAATGGCATGAAACTAGAAAACAATCACAAGAAAAAACCTGAAAAATACACAAAAACATGGAGGCTAAATAACATGTTACTAAACAATGAATGAGTTAACAATGAGATCAAGAAAGTAATCCAAAGAAACCTTGAGACATTAAAATAGGAACACCACAACACAAAATTTATAGGACATAGCATAAGCAGTTGTAAGTGAGAAATTCATAGCATTAAAGGCCTACCTCAAGAAGCAAGAAAAATCTGAAATAAACAATCTAACTTTACACCTAAAGGAAGTAAAGAAAGAACAATACCCACAGTGAGTGGAAGAAAGAAAATCATAATGATCACTGTGGAAATGAATAAAATAAGGTCTAAAAAATCAATACAAAAGATCAATGAAACCAAAAACTGGTTCTTTAAAAAGATAAACAAGAATGACAAACCTTTAACCAGACTCATAAGAAAAATAGAGGGAGGAATTCCCAGATGGCTGCAGAGTAGCCATAGGCTCCATCCGCTTGCTCCCAATATCAGACTGGACTTGCTGCTATAACTGCAGACCATTTGGCTTGAAAAACCAGCTGAACTGCAGTTGATCTTAAGTATTGTAGGCAGGGAATGCAGAGAGGGTGAGCCAACGTACCCAACTGCGAGGCTGGGAAGCCTGAGAGAAAGTGCGTCAGTGGAGCCCCTACTCCCTGGGAGCATGGGGTCTCAGCCCCACACAGGGATACCCAAAACAGAAAAACAGAGAAGAGAAGTGGAGCACACATGGCATCAGGCTTTGGTAATCAGTGGGGATTTGATCCACCTGGGAATCTCAGACTTCATCATCCCAGAGCAATTTCTTTGTTACAACAGCAGCCTGGGAAGTTCGCTCCAATCTGTGTCTGTGGAAGATACCAGTAGCAAAGCTCAAGGCCAGTAGAGGGGTTTGATTGGTACACTCAGCAGTTAATATGAGGAGCCCTTTATTCTCTGGAATAACTTTGGGTAGACAGTCAGAAGGGGACTGAGAAGTGTGGCTTGGGAAAGAGGATCGATCTTGCCCAACTCAAGTGCGTGGGTGGCAACACTTCCCTTACTTGCAGAATGGCTGGGTCTTCCCCATCCTGCTGTGACCCAAGACAAAAGGGAATGGCTATGGGCTGGAAATTTGCACAAGCACAGCTAGGACTGATAGTGTGGAGGACTGGGAAATTTGGCCCAGTCAGAGCCTGGGCAGAGGACCCACCCAGCCAGGGCTGGATAGGCTAAAAAGCTAGAGTGCCAAGTGGGGTTGTTTTTTATCCTCTCCTACTTGGTGTGGTGACTAGGGGTTGTCAGGAAGCCAAGCAGAGCTAAGGCATTGCAAATGTGTCTCCAGGGAAGAGAGATGGACATGTCCTGGGCCCTTTGGCTAGATTATGGGGAAAAAGATCTGATCTCCCCAGTGAGTTCAGCCCGTGTAGCCCTGGGAAGGAGTGGAAGTGCACACCTCGCCCTTCTACAAGCTATGGGTACCATCCCAAATTCAAGTCTGTTTAAACCACCTGGCCAGGTCCAGGATACCCTTACAGAGCCCAGTTCCATGGTGGAAGGAAGAGCAGCTGCAATCAGGGAAATTCAAGATGGGAGACCCCAGGCAGACCCAGCCTCTGGGCTATGGAGGCCATGCCCAGCAGACTACTTGGGGTTCTCTCTGGCTGTGCTTCTGGAAGGTTGCTAAGGGACAGGCGGGGACAGCAACTGACTGCCAGGGCTGACTAGCAGACCCTGAGTGATGGATGAATGATTACTCTGATATAGGTTCACTGTGAAAGAGAGGGCTAAGGGACTGCCGGGCTAAAGGATCCAGACAGCCTCATTTGCCTGCCTCTTCAGGCTTTTATTGTAACAGCAGTTTGGGATAAAGTTTATCTTTTAGATACAATCAGTAGGGTAAGTAATCTTTGGAGGACACATGTGCTGCAGTGTCCTTTAAGCAAGGACACCTAAAGATTAAGCATAAGGATTCCAATAAACACCTGAGGGTCTGCATGTGCATGGACGTGTTTGGAAAGGTCAAGGAACAATTAGGGGAGCCATCTTCAGCCAACTCCCCTAAGTCAGAATTCCAATAAACAGGGGCAGGCCACCTTCAGCCAACCCCCCCAGGTCGGAATTTCCTCCTTACACTTTCCAACCAAGTCTTCTGTGCTCCCCTACAACTGACGCAGAAAAAACATTTTAAAAAATCCAACACCCATTTTTGATAAAAACTCAGCAAAGTGGGAATAGAGGGATCATACCTCAACATAATAAAGGCCATATATGATAAACCTACAGCCAAAATCATATTCAAATGGCAAAGACTAAAACCATTTCCCTTAAGATCAGGAACAAGATAGGGATGCCTACTTTCACCACACCTGTTCAACATAGTACTGGAAGTCCTAGCCACAGCAATCAGACATGAAGAAAAAAATATAAGACATCCAAAATGGAAAGGGGGAAGTAAAAATATCATTATTCATAGATGACATGATATTGTACATAGAAAACCCTTAAAACTCCACCAAAAAATACTACTAGATTTAATATATGAATTCAGCAAAGAGGCAGGATAACAAAATTGACATCCAAGAATCAATGGCATTATTACACAGCAATAATGAATTATGAGAAAGAAAAATAAAAATAAAAACACACGCACACATGCACACACAAAACAATCCCATTTACTACTGCAACAACAACAATAAAGGGGATAACTAAAAATAAACTTAACCAAAGAGGAAAAAGACCTGTACTTGGAAAACTGCAGGACATTGAAAAAAATAAATAGAGGAAGATAAAAACAAGAGGAAGCATATGCTGCGTTTATAGATAGGAAGATTAACATCATTAAAGTGTCCATACTACCCAAAGCAATGTATAGATTCAACACAATTCTTGTTAAAATAACAATGGCATATTTCACAGATCTAGAAAAAGCATTCCAAAATTTAATATGGAACCAAAAAAAGATCCCAAATAGACTCAGCAATCTTGAAAAAGAAGAACAAAGTTTGAGGGATCACGATACTAATATCAAACTATACTACAAAACCATTATCATCAAAATAACCTGGTACTGGCACAATAACAGGCACATAGAATAATGGAATAGAACAGAGACCACAGAAATCAACCCATGCCATTATGGTCAATTAATATCTGACAAAGGAGGCAAGAGCATACAATGGAGTAAAGAAAATCTATTCAACAAATGGTGTTGGAAAAATTGGACAGGTACATGCAAAAAAATAAAAATAAAACTAGACCAACAATTTATACCATATACAAAAATAAACTCAAAATGGATAAAATACTTGAATTAAATTGTGAAACCATGAAGATCCTAGAAGAAAACATAAGCAATAAAATCTCAGACATCTCACGTAGCATTATTTTCACCAATAGATACATCTTCTAGGGCAGTGGTCGGCAAACTCATTAGTCAACAGAGCCAAATATCAACAGTACGATTGAAATTTCTTTTGAGAGCCAAATTTTTTAAACTTAAACTTCTTCTAACACCACTTCTTCAAAATAGACTTGCCCAGGCTGTGGTATTTTGTGGAAGAGCCACACCCAAGGGGCCAAAGAGCCGCATGTGGCTCACGAGCTGCAGTTTGCCGACCACGGTTCTAGGGGAAGAGAAAAAAAGGAAAAAGTAAACAAATGGGAGTATATCAAACTAAAAAGCATCTGCAGAGCAAAAGAAACCCATCAACAAAATGAAAAGGGAACCCATTGTATGAGAGAACATATTCACCAATGATACATTGGATAAGGGGTTAATTTCCAAAATATATAAAGGACTCATACAACTCAATACCAGGAAGAAAAATAATCCAATTGAAAAATGGGCAAAGGACCTGAATAGACACTTCTCCAAAGAGTACATACAGATGGCCAAGAGACATATGAAAAAAATCCTCAACATCACTAACCATAACCCGGGTAACAGACAGAGACTTAGCCAACAGCAGCTACCCTCTCACTGCAACAAGAATTGTTTGAGTTGTCTTGAACCCATGGTGAGGGGAAGTGGATTTTTGATATCCAAATCCAGCCTACCACCAGGAATGCTCAGGGCCTACTCAAGAAGGCAAATAATCCTTTCGAATAATATTTACAGGGTAAAATAAGTTTGTTGTTAGAGTAATAAAGTTGACGGTGAAATAGTAGTCAAGTTTTCAGGCTAATTTAAATTGGCTAATTGAAGCAAGCAAATATTCTAGAAAAATTAATAGTACTGGACAAAAAAACAGTTCTTAAAGTGTTAACTAAAATTTTTATTGATAGTTCATCTCATGATAAAATTGCATAACAGGTAATGAACCTAAAGCAGTCATATTATAGTGCAAAAAATAAAATTTAAAAGCTATCAAGACTACATTAAAAATTTTTCAAAAGCTTCCTATTATTTAAATCAAAAAAAGGGGGGATCATAGAAGAATATCATGTAAGGAAAAATATCCTGTAAGTAAATTACATCTAGAAAATTTGTACTTTAGAAAAATAATTGTAATGCTAAAAGCAAGACACCCATGAAAAACACACATGGTGTCAAAACAAGCCAGAGGAAAATCATTTGGGCAAAAAATGAAAAAGGATCCCAAGTCAAATTTATAGGAAATATTCCTTTATTAACTTTTGGTCGAGAATATGTTTGTATATTTTCAGAAAAAAACTCCGAGACCATGTGGATTCCGGCAACAGAGAGGAATCGACAGGATTACTCCAGCCATGAAGACAGAAAAGAAGCAGTCCAGAGATGGAAGACGCTGACGACGCCTTGCCATACTAGCAGTCAGCAGCTGTGCTTCACTGCAGGTTGCCCAGGACCAAACCAGAGAGGGTCAGACCTGCATTACCACCATTTGTCCACCATCCAGAACTGAAATATCATTGCTGACATGTGCACATAAGGAACTGTTTGACATTGAAATTGGGTCACAAAAGAACTGGTGGCCCAGAAAGAAACTAACTACAGACTGATTCATTTGCCTTTCAGCATAACCATTATTGCTTGTCTCATTTTTGGTTCTTATAAGTGTATTTCTAGTAGCACATGATCTCACTCATCTAGGGGAAATGATGAACAACATGGACTGATGAACAAGAACAGACCCAGAAACAAGGAGGAATGGATCAGACTGTCGGGCCTCAGAGGGAGGGTAGGGGAGGGTGGGGATTTAGGGGAGAGATCAACCAAAAGACTTGTTTGCATGCATATGAGCCTAACCAGTGGTTAAGGACAACAAGGGGGTGGGGGCATGCGTCGGGAGGGGTGTGGGATGGGAATGGGGGGATGAGGACAAATATGTGATACCTTAATCAATAAAGAAATTAAAAAAGAAGAGAGATACCAAGTAAAACTACAATGAGGTATCATCACCTCAGACCTGCAAGAATGGCTACTATCAATAAATCAACAAACAGAGAGAACCCAAGATGGCGACGTAGGTAAACACACCTAAACTGTGGCCATGCACAACAATTTCAAAACTACAACTAAAAGACAATACATCTATCACCCAGAGGCACAGGAGGGCTGGCTGAGTGGAAGTTCTACAACTAGATGGAAAGAGAGGGGAGCATTCAGTGCACAAACACTGAAAAGCTGAGGTACAGGGACGCACGCGATACGGACTAGCGACGGATCCTGGCTGGCAGCGGGCGCTGCTTTCTTCAACCTGAAGGGGAGACGCGCGAGACCCAAACTCCTACAGGGAGAAGCTGGATTGTCTGCCATCGGGTCAGAAAGTGAGGGTGGCTTGCTTGCAGAGCTGTGCGGAGGAATAATTGTTTGATGTGCTGGGGCGCGAGACACGGGGACGTGGTCGGAGGCATGGGATGGCTGGCTGCCAGCCATTGCTGTTTGCCACGCCCTAGCCTAGTGACGCCCCGAGACCCCGCCCCACACAACCTACAAACACACCCAAGCTCCAAGCAGCGGCTTTTGCATATGAATGGCCTTCACTGTTGCTGCTAACTTGCAAACCGGTTCAGAGAGCTCCATAATCTACAAATCCCAAGCAGGGAGGAGAGGACTGTAGTTCTTGCTGTAACTCCTGCAGGGTGACCTCAGACAGTAGCTGACCTGCACCCCATTGGAGATCGAGAAGCCAGTGTACCTAGTGGTCAGTGTGAGACACAGGTTTCAACTCCTCACATCCATAAGTGACACATTCAAGAGGCAGACTCGGTGAGCACCAAAGCCCCACTGAAACAAGTCCTGCACCATAAGCGTGTCTCCAGCACAGCAGTTCTTCCATTATAAACACAGCAGGTCCCCACAGCCAATTGGCCTTGGAGGACAATTCCTCCCAGGGAACCTACAACCAAGATTGCTCTACCAAGCAAAGCTATCATTCAGAATTGAAGGTCAGACAAAGAGCTTCACAGACAAGAAAAAGCTAAAGGAGTTCATCACCACCAAACCAGGATTACATGAAATGCTGAAGGGTATTCTTTAAGAAGAGGAAGAAGAAGAAAAAGGTAAAGATAAAAATTATGAACAACAAAAAGACATCAAATACATACCTACCAACAAGTGAATCTAAAAATCAAGTGAATAAAACGTCTGAAGAACAGAATGGACTGGTGAATATAATGGAATCAGGGACATAGAAAGGGAGTGGACTGACAATTCTCAGAGGGAAAGGAGTCTGAGAGGTGTGGGAAGAGATTGGACAAAAGTCTTACACCTATGGATGAAGACAGTACTGGGAGTTAAGGGCATGGGGTGGGATGGGGAATCGGGTGGAGGGGATCTATGGGGGGGGGGGGAGAGGAACACCTGCAATAATCTGAACAATAAAGATTTATTTAAATAAATAAATAAATAAACAAACAACAAATGCTGGCAAGGATGTGGAGGAAAGGAAACCTTTGTGCTCTGCTGGTGGGAATACAGACTGGTGTAACTACAGTAGAAAACAGCATGGAGTTTCCTCAAAAAATTAAAAATGGAACTGCCCTTTGATCCAGCCATCCCACTTCTTGGAATACATCCTAAAAATCCCAAAACACCAATCAGAAAGAATATATGCACCCCTATGTTCATAACAGTGTTATTTACAATAGCTAAGATCTGGAAACAGCCCAAGTGCCCACCAGTAGAGTGGATTAAAAAGCTGTGGTACATTTACACAATGGAATACTATGCATCTGTAAAAAAGAAGGATCTGTTACTCTTTGCAGCAGCATGAATAACCCTGGAGAGTATTATGCTAAACGAAATAAGCCAGTCAGAGAAAGACAATATCACATGATCTAACTTATAGGTGGAATCTAATGACCAAAATAAGCTGACAAACAAAAATAGGTCCAGAGACATGGACACATGGAACAGACTGATAGATCTCATAGGGGAGGAGGGTTGGGGGATGGGAAGAGATTAACCAAAGAATATATATGCATGGTTCATAGATACAGAAAATAGTGTGGTGCAGGCCTAGGGTAGAGTGGGGGTTGGGTGGTGGTGGGCAAATGGGGGGCTAATGAAGGACATCTGTAATACTGTCAACAATAAAAAAAAAAAAAAGAAAAATAGAAAGGACCGAATAAATACAGTCAGAAAAGAAAGAGGAGAAGTAACAGCTGACACCACTGAAATACAAAGGATTCTAAGAAAATATCACGAACAACAAACTGGACAATCTGGAAAAAATGAATAAGGTTCTAGAAACATACAATCTTACAAAACGAAATCAAGAAGAAACAAAATCTGAGCAGATGGATTACAACAACTGAAAGTGAAGCAGTTATGAAAAAAGATTCAAACAAGAGTTTTGTACTGTATGGCTTCAAATTCACAGATGAATTTTACCAAACCTTCAAAGAACTAATATCTGTCCTTCTCAAACTCAACTCTTAAACTATTCAATCAACTGGTATTCATATATATATGAATGAATCACTGCCCTAGGGTATAATTTTAATTACTACTTCCTAAGCTATACAGCATTACTTTGTATTTCTTTGCATTAGAGGTGACTGAGATATCTGAACAGTTTTAGAAAATCCAATTTGCTATTTGAAAAATCTATTTATGTATTTATATATGTACATACCTAATCCATGTCTCACTTATTTATGTAGATACTTGATGCATATTAATGATTTACAGTAAAAATGTGAATTTATTTTTTCTAATCTTAAATAGCCATGTAATCAAATTATGTATTTTATAGTCTGAGAAAATAGTATGCGATTTCTTTAGAATTTTTAAAAGATCACATTTTAAAAAACCTTCTCTTTTAACAAATTTTGGTAACTTTTAAAGAATTAATTCAGTAACTTTCCATCTTAAACTACTGTTGCCAGTATTCTCATAACTCCTAAACTCTGGTTTTCCAATACAGTAAGACTTTCTGCTATAACAGCTGGAGGCTTGCATTACACACACACACACACACACACACACACACACACACACACACAACTACTTGTGGAAAATCCAAGCTATTTAAACACCATAAGCACATGGACTTTTAAAAAATGTTTTAAAATGCAGGAATAGAGCTCACACTTAAGGAACAGAAGATACTGGACATTTTCATATTAATCTAATATACAATAATGTATCAAATGGAACTCATTGATACAGTTCCTTGGAGTGCTCTGGACACTGGGATAGGTTCTTGAGAACCTTAGGACCATTCCATGTATAACATCAAAATTTACTAAAGTAAATGAACACATTTCAGAAAACTATGAAAAAAATTAAGTATCTTTTAAAATTCATTGATTGATTTTATAGAGGAAGGAACAAGGAGAGAGAGAGAGAAACATCAATGATGAGAATCATTAATTGGTTGCCTGCTGCACATCCCACACTGGGGAACCAGCCCACAACCTGGGCATCGAACCATGGAAATCGAACCATTATCTCCCAGTTCATAGGTCAATGCTTAACCACCGAGTCACTCCAGCCGGGCAAGTATCTTTTGTAAAAACCTTGAAGCGTCACCTAAAATATCGAACTATTATTGTACAGTAAATTAATACTAATGCTTGAACCACCACAAAGCCTTATTACTCAAGTTGGTCATTAGACCATCATGATCAGCATCTAAAGATAATTCAAAATTCTATGATACACTTAGAATAGTTTTCAAACAATGTAATGCCAAATATCCTACCTAATAATAGACAAATATGCAAATTGGCCGCACCTTCACTACACCCAAGCCACGCCCACTAGCCAAGCCACGCCCATCAACCAATCAGGACAAGTATGCAAATTACCCCAACAAAGATGGTGGCTAATTTGCATATCAAGACAGCATAGAAAGAAGCCAAGAGCTGCAGAAGGGAGCAAAGCTGCAGAGAAGCAAGCAAGCCGGGGGGAGGAGAAGGGAGGAGCGGAGGCGGGGCGGGGGAGAAGGGAGGAGTGGAGGCGGGGCCAGGGGAGAAGGAAGAAGAGCAGGCGGGCTGGCGGAGAAGGGAGAAAAGCAGGGGGGCTGGCGGAGAAGGCGGGGCAGGGGACAAGGGAGGAGAGCAGGCAGGGTGGGGTAGAGTGCAGCAGGAAACCCTATTGCAGGATTTTTCCTGAAACGGGAACACTAGTTTTTTTATATAAGTAACTAGAGGCCCGGTGCACAAAATTCATGTGTGTGTGTGTGGGGTGATGTGTTCCTCAGCCCAACCTGAACCCTCTCCAATCTGGGACCCTTCGAGGGATCCAACCAGTGGGATAGGGTCTAAATGGACAGTTGGACATCCCTCTCACAATCCAGGATTGCTGGCTCCCAACCGCTCACCTGCCTGCCTGCCTGATTGCCCCTAACCACTCCCCTGCCAGCCTGATCGACGTCTAACTGCTCCCCTGCTAGCCAGATTGCCCTTAACTGTCCTCCCCTGAAAGCCTGGTCACCCCCAGCTGCCCTCCCCTGCTGGCCCGGTCACCCCTAACTGCCCTCCCCTGCCAGCCTGGTTGCCCCTAACTGCCCTCCACTGCTGGCCTGGTAGCCCCCAACTGCCTTCCCCTGCAGGCCTGGTCACCCCCAACGGCCCTCCCCTGCAGGCCTGCTTCCCCTGCAGGTGTGGTCACCCCCAACTGCCTTCCCCAGGAGGCCTGGTTCCCCCCAAATGCCTTCCTCTGCAGGCATGGTCACCCCCAACTGTCCTCCCCTGCAGGCCTTGTCCCTCCCATCTGCCCTCCCCTGCAGGCCGGGTCACCCTCAACTGCCCTTCCCTGCAGGCCTGATCGCCCCTAACTGCCCTCCCCTACAGGCCTAGTCGTCCCCAAATGACCTCCTCTGCCAGCCCGATCATCCCTAACTGCCCTCCCCTGCAGGCCTGGTTCCCCCAACTGTCCTCTCCTGCAGGCCTGATCACCCCCAACTGCCCTCCTCTGCCGGCCCGGTCACCCCTAACTGCCCTCCCTTGCAGGCCTGATCGCCCCCAACTGCCCTCCCTTTTAGGCCTGGTCCCTCCCAACTGCCCTCCCCTGCTGGCCTGATCACCCACAACTGCCCTCCCCTGCTGGCCATCTTGTTGTGGCCATCTTGTGTCCACATTGGGGCGACCATCTTTGACCACATGAGGGCGTCCATCTTGTGTGTTGGAGTGATGGTCAATTTGCATATTATCTCTTTATTAGATAGGATTATATAGGATACTTTAAACTATAAAACAGAGGCAATATTATCTTTAACCTTTAATAATATTTACCCAAATAACTTTCTAGTTTTAAGATAACAACTATAGCCGAAACCGGTTTGGCTCAGTGGATAGAGCGTCGGCCTGCGGACTCAAGGGTCCCAGGTTCGATTCCGGTCAAGGGCATGTACCTTGGTTGTGGGCACATCCCCAGTAGGGGGTGTGCAAGAGGCAGCTGATCGATGTTTCTCTCTCATCGATGTTTCTAACTCTCTATCCCTCTCTCTTCCTCTCTGTAAAAAATCAATAAAATATACTTTTTAAAAAAGATAACAACTATAAATAAAAAATCATTTTAATATGCAGATTTCTTAAAAATTAGAATTTAAAAATGGAAGATTACATTTTTAATCAAATAACTTAAGGGTAATTCAATTATATACCTCACATTAAAATCTACAATAAAAATAATCACAATTTGACCTATCCTACCTTTTATTTTTAACTATTTTAAACTATTTATGTTATATAAAGATTCCATCTTAAAGGTGATATTATTTTGAAAAGATATCCTAGAGAATTATTGCTTTCTAAATAAAATGTTACCTACTAAAAATAACATGATATAAACGAATCTAGACTCTTAAACAACTTACTTTGAATATCATATTGAAGTCTATTTTTCCATTTAGCGAACACAGACACAAGCTATCAAATACTTACAAAAATGGATGCTGTTATATTGAGAGAAGAGGTAGAGAGAGAGAGGTAAAACAAATCTCAGTTTAATTTTTTCATTCAACTTTATTTATCCACAGTTTGCATCGGTATTATACATTTAGGGTTCCATTTACTTTTAAATGCATCAGAAAAATCAATCATGATAGATCTGTGACCAATACAAACATTTCTGAATTCTTCAAAAAATTCCATTAGAAAATTCAATAAACTAGTATTCTGTAAAGATAACTATTAAACAAATGGTAATGCATTTTCACTCTTTATTTCAATTCTAACTTATCCAATATCACTTCTTTCTTGTGTCATACAGTAATAAAATTTAGCAGAAGTAGCTATGTACTGCATTTTTAGGGCCTAATAAAATATTTTAGTTTGATTATTTAACCCTCTTCAAATCACATATCCAATTCAAATAATGACAATCATTCTCAATTCAAAATTGATGAAGTAAATATATAATAACCATAAAATTTACAATTATTAAAAAGTTACTAAAAAAAATACATCAGAGCCTTGATACAATGTGTTCTGGGGTACTAGGCTGTGAAACTGCCTTAGAGGTGGTGCTGCCTTTTGGCACTATAGTAAATAAACTTCCATGAAATGGACTTCAGATGGACCCATTCTATGTGGAATTTTGCTTTGTAGTAAGCTTTGTAGTAAAAAATGCTACTGTGGGGTTCCAGGGTAGTTTCTCTTTAAAGCAAAAATTAATTGATAAGTAAGTGAAATGCAATAAGGACATGGCCTATAATTTCACTAATATTTCAATGACAATGAAACAGAAAAATACTTATAAAACAAAATCTAGATTCCTTAATAAGAAGAATCCTATAGCATAACTATGAAAGCAGTATGAATGATTGCTTTAGCTTTTAATGGTCATTTTATTTGTAGCATTATCAAATTTATACAATAAAAACTAACAACTGAAGCATTCATTTGTCATTTTTTACCTATATTACCCAAGTTTTCACTAGGGAGATTATGTCAATGAAGGTATTTTGGTTTTCTTTTTTTAGACCCAACTGAAATATTTAAATTAATAACTAATTTAATTTTAAACCATATAATTATAAGAACCTTTAATTCTTTAAAAGCTTCAATTTGACACTTGGGGAATGTAAAAAAACACATCTATGTTCTAAAGCTAAATTTTAATTATATGGCTTCATGCCAACTGATTCAAAATATTAAGAGTTGTTTCTAAATCAGCCCTTATTAAACCATTTGGCACAATAGTTTTTGTATTTTCTATATACCCTTTGAAACACCCAGACTAACATTTTTAATAAGTTGCATACATTTTAGGAGGTAACAAGTGCAAATAATCACATATTTAAGATATGATACTTGCTTGACTACTACAAAAGTAATTATACTAAGGTTCTTCTATAGGAAAGTTATTCATTACAGTAATGTTTTTGAAAAATTCCTGCACTATTACCAATGTAAATTTATCCAACTCAAAATTAAACAAAGACTTTATGTAACAGTATACTTATGAAAATATTCATGGAATGGTCTGTTTAATTCAACATCGTGTTAGTTGAGGATCATAACATTTAAAGGATCCACATATGGCCAGATTTTGAATAAAAACATATTCCTCAATTGTTGCTCTCTGAATCTGAATATAACTAAAAGCAGCACACTGATGTAATATTCCTGAAAGTCAAGATATAAACCCAAATTTTGGCAGTTTTATAAAAATGTACTTGATAATTAGTACTTTGCTAGTTCTCAAAAAGCTTACTGCTTTGTGTAACATTTTCAATACAGAAATAAAATACTCTTCAAACAATACATTTTAAAAGATGATTATGTTTTGCAAAATTAAATAGCATAAATTAAGCATATTAATATTGCTTTTTGACAACATGAAATAACCAATTTAAGGAAAATTGCAATGGACTAAATAAAAAAACCACAAATATCACAATGTGAGGCACATTTAAATCCTCACATATTACTGACACTACAAAATCTACTAAAATATTTTAAAGTTTCACTGATTCCATTAATACATAAAAAGAAATTGCAAAAATGTTTAAGACTATAAAAGAGTCATCAATTACACAGGCACTTCACATGTAAACAATCTACAGTACAACTGAAAATATTTTGGCAACAACCTATAATACTAAAAGAATTTAATATAAAGTTGTAATTCTGTATTCTCTACTCATTTTTTTCTAGAAAACTAAGACCAAATATTAAAGAAATTGTATATAAACTAGAATTAGAAGTGTATTAAATAACTCAAATGTAGAATTGCTTAAATCGGTAAAAAACAAAAAAGATTACCTTATCCAGATGTTAAATGGTATGTATGCTACATTAAAAAAGTAAACCTAATGCAATTATTAAATTGAAATCATATTTTAAATTTAGCATCAATTTTATTTTTAATTTAACACAATTTTTTAAACTAAGACTTGATCTAATAATATTATTTTAATTAGATAGTCTTATTTATGAAGTTGAGATATTTGAAATAACTTCAAATAAATGAAACTATACACTTATGATTTTTAGATGTTATATTAAGCCATAGAAAGCTGAGATGCCTTGGTTGTAGGTAATTCAAGAAGAGCCTGAACTGTGACACCAACTTTCACAAGACCTCTTTCTTCCAAAATATGATGAGGCAAACAGAGTCTTTCCTGAAAAACAAAATAAGTGGTATCTGAACATTTGTTTTTAAATAGTGCAGTAGAGCCTAAATTATTCAAAATTGAATTTTTAAAATATGCTTTCTATAAAACTTCAAGCACAGAGCACACAATTCTAATCTAAAATGTGTTTATAAAAGTAGACTTTTATGGTATGGGATTCTATTTTACAGGCTGTATTTGATCTGTTAATCTTATCCACCTGAACAAGTATTTTAAAGTGAGATGATCATGCTAAAATGTTTCCTAAGCTCTTGTGCTGGAGTAGAAAGAACACTACATTTCCAACCAGATGATGGGCCACGTAATCTGAAGTGTTAAAATTTCTTGAGATGCAGTTTCTTTATCCTGAAGATAGAACTGTATGAGAAACAAACAGAACAGTCAGTATGTGGAGGCACTCTATAAACTGTTCAATCCTATACAAAATTGGTCACTCTGGTTCTACCAGTTCTGAGGTTCCATGGTATCTAATATACATAGCACTATGGTACTTTTCTTGGCTTAAGGGTACTTCCCTCCAGGTTCTAGTGATGCTGTGTTGCTTCTTAGTTGCAATAGTCTAGAATTTGAAAAATAACAACTGCCTCCTCTTCTAAGCACATCACATGTGCCATTTGATCTTCACAACTCTATGAGGAAGAAGTTTAGAGATAACTTTGTATTAGGTTTCATTAGCCTTCACTGATCCTCTTCTAACATCCTAATGTTTTCCAAGGGTTCTGTGTTCACCCTCTTCTCATTTTACACTATATCCTCTCCATGGTATTGTCAAAGCCTTATCAAAACTGCAGGGATTAACTGGTTTATATGTATGTATACAACATCAAATGAATTTGGTAGCTATTTTTGAAAAAACAATGCAGTCCACTGCTTCAGTTGGGACACCATTCACCTCAGGAAAACAGTTAGTAATGAACAGAGTGGGTGGCAGACAGACCACCCACTCTGTTCATTACTAACTGTTTAGTAATGGGCCCTATCTAGTTCATAACTGTGTTTTAGTTGGGCGGGAAAGTGTTTTACAAACCTGCAAACACTTCAAAAAAATATTTATTGTTGAGAGTATTACAGATGTCACCCTTTTCCCCCCATTATCCCTCTCCATCCAGTTTCCACCCTACCCCAGGCCTTCCCCACCCTACTGTCTGTGTCCACAGGTAATATGCATATAAGATACTAGAGCCCCAGTGCACAAAATTTGTGCACTGGGGAGGGGGGTGTCCCTCAGCCCGTCCGTGCCCTCTCGCAGTCAGATATGCCTCTCACAATCTGGAGCTCTCACAGTCCAGGAATCCTTGCTCCTTACCACCCACCTGCAGCAGTGCTCCCCCTGTGGGAGTGCACTGACCACCAGGGGGCAGCTCCTGCGTTGAGCATCTGCCCCCTGGTGGTCAGTGCGCATCATAGCGACTGGTCATTCTGCTGTTCCGTCAATTTGCATAGTAGGATTTTATTATATAGGATTTGGTTAAGCTCTTCCCATTCCCTCTCTTCCCCTTCCCTCTGAGATTCATCAGTCTGTTCCATGTTTCCATGCCTCTGGTTCTATTTTACCATCAGTTTATTATTTTGTTCATTTATTTTTAAAAATATTTTTTTTATTGAATTTAGAGAGGAAGGGAGAAGGAGAGAGAGATAGAAACATCAGAGCCTGCAACCCGGGCATGTGCCCTTGACTGGAATTAAACCTGGGACCCTTCAGTCCATAGGCCGACACTCTATCCATTGAACCAACCCAGCTAGGGTAGTTTATTTTGTTCATTTAGATTCCTTATTCATTTATTTTGATTTTTAGATACAATTGTGGATATACACTGAGTGACCAGATTATTATGATCTCTGAATGCATAATAATCTGGCCACTCAGTGTATATCCTATATAATAAAAGGCTAATATGCAAATTGTCCCCTCAACCAGGAGTTTGACCAGCAGGCAGGCCGGCCAACCGACCCTGTCCCCTCCCCCTGGCCAGGCTGGCTGGACCCCACCCATGCACGAATTCATACACCGGGCCTCTAATATATACACACACACTGAGTGGCCAGAATATTATGTGTTCAGAGATCATAATAATCAGGCCACTCAGTGTATATGTATTTATTGCCATTTTATTGTTCATATTTTTTGTCTTCCTCTTCCTCTTCTTAAAGAATACCCTTCAACATTTCATGTAGTACTGGTTTGACCTCCTTTAGCTTTTTCTTATCTGGGAAGCTCTTATCTGACCTTGAATTCTAAATGATAGCTTTGCTGGGTAGAGTAATCTTGGTTGTAGGTCCTTATATCATCACTTTGAATATTTCTTGTCACTCCCTTCTGGCCTGCATAGTTTCTGCTTAGAAATCAGCTGACAGTCATATGGGTGCTCCCTTGTAGGTAACTGCTTTTCACTTCATACTCTATTCTACTGTTGATTTCCTGTAAATTCTTCTTCATTTTGGTTAATTTATCTCCTTCATTTCTGACTGGTTCTTTTTCATTTGTTTGAAATTCTCAATAAGATCCTTGAAAGTCTCACTAAGTCCCTTGAAGCTCTCATTAAGATCCTTGAGCAACCTTATAACCATTGTTTTGAACTCTGCATCCTGTAAGTTGCTTGTTTCCATTTCATTTAGCTCTTTTTCTGGAGATTTCTTCTTTTCTTTAATTTGTGACATGTTTCTTTGTCTCCACATTTTGGCTGCTTCCCTGTGTTTGTTTCTATTTACTAGGTAGAGCTGCTATATCTCCTGGAATTGCAGAGTGGCCTTGTGTAGTAGGTGTCCTGTAGGATCCAGTGGCTCAGTCTTCCCAGTCACCTGAGCTGGGCACTTTAGGTACTCCCCTGTGTGGGCTGTGTGCACAGTCTTGTTGTAGTTGAGATTTGACTGCTGTTGGTGTCACTGGGAGGAATTGACCTCCAGGCCAATTGGCTGTGAGGACCAGTTACAACTACAGTGGAAGAGCTGCTGTGCAGGAGACACTTCTATGGAGCAGGATTTGTTTCAGTGGGGCTTTGGTGCTCACTGAGTCTGTCCCTGGAGTGTGTTGCTTGTGAATGTATAGAGTTATAATCTGGTATGGTCTGAAGCTGTCCACTGGGTACACTGGCTCTGGAGTATCCAGAGAGGTGCAAAGTCAGCCACTGCTCAGGGCCACCCAGCAGGAGATACAGAGCTATCTGCAGATGGCTGCTACTTGTATTGGGCTTCGAAGTGCCCAGGTGCAGCCAAGCTCTGAAGCAGGGCAGGCTGATGGTAGTGCCAGGTCTTGGGCCTGTTATTGATAAGTATGGGGCACACTGACACCAGCTGTTGCTTGTTTGACAGATTTTAGCAAAATATGAAGCCTAAGCCAGGACAGGCTATTCATATGGAAAAGCTGCTGCAAAGAACTTGAGTGGAGCTTCAAATTGGATGGAGTAGGGTCTCAGGGAATCACCAGGGTGGAGCAAACAGTGTGAGCCAGGCTCATGGAAACTCAGATATGGCTTCCAGTCAGCTCTGCAATGGGGGGGGGGCGGGGTGTCACAGCATAGGAACAATGACCCCTGCGAACACCCCTGTCTGGGAGAAAGCTGACCCCAAGTTCTTGCTCTGATGCCAGACAATCCATTTCCTCCACGTATGTCCTTGATACCCCCCCCCACCCCCTCGCCAAGCCATTGCCCCAGTGCTGGAGCCCAGAGCGATCAAGTACAAGTGTGTCAGTGCACTGGCCCTTTAAGAGGAACTGCCTGGGTCTCCACCAAATCACTCAATCACAGTCCCTGCTAGTTTTTACAGCCCCAAGTTATGGGGACTTCTCTTTACAGCTCTGGAACCCTGGGCTTGAGGTCTGGTGTGGGGCTGGGACCCCTTTCTCCTTACGGGAGGCCTCCACAGTCAAGGTATCTCTCCTAATTTAAAAATTGCCACACGTGGGTGTCAGACCAGCCCATTCTGTGCCTCTGCCCCTCCTACCAGTCTCAATGTGCTTTCTTCTTTGCTTTTCTAATTGTAGGACTTCCATTCAGCCAGATTTCAAGTGGTTCTGAATGATGGTTGTTCTGTATTTTAGTTGTCCACTTTTTTAAAAAAAATCCAGTGTTTCTTGAAATACTAGAAACCTTGGCAGGATTGGAACCCTATTCCTGAAAAATAACAACTATATCCTCCATCCTGATTATTTTTAAAAATGTACTTTCTGCCAAGATCTCTGTATTGAGCTCCAGATACAAATGTCAACTTGATACAGTCAAATGGATGTCAACAGACATATCAAAATCAACATGTCCATAACAGAACTACTTCCTCACTAAATTAACTTATTCTTCTATACCTGTGAATAATATACTGTTTAATCTCTCTCAACATAAACCTGAGAACCATAATAGTCTTCTCTTTCTTCTTTACTCCAATAACCATTCACCAAATACTATTGTAATATTCCATTTAACAAGAGTTCTCAAAAACTATATTTTTTATCTCCATTTTCACTGCAGCATTAGTTGCTTTCTTAATATTTTGCTTATTTATTCAAATAACCACTGAAGTATATATTAGAAAAGAAAATAGTTTTCAAAATCAATGACTTTAGCTCCCACCTTTGAAAGTAGAAAAGAGCACATTAAACCAATGGCAAGCAGAAAGAAAGAAATAATGAAGATGAGAGAAAAAAATAAACAGAAAATAATAGGGAAAAAGTCAATAAAACCAAATTCAGAAGATTTTTTAAAATCAATACACCTCTAGCCAGATTAGTCAGAAAAAAAAGAGAACATATACAAATTTCCAATATCAGAAATAAGAAAACAGAGATTCTATAAATACTAAAGTAATAAATAACTTTATAATAAGTTTGGCAAACTAGATGAAATGGAAAAATTCTTTGAAAGACAGAGTATACCAAAGTTCATGCAAGAAGAAATAAAAAACAAAAACAAAATAGCTCTACATCTATTAAAGTAACGAAATTTGATCATAGACCTAAATGTAAAATCTAAGATTATAAAACTTCTAAAAATAAACATAGGGGGAAATCTTTGTGACTTTGATTTATGCAAAGATTTCTTTAGTTTGACACCATGATAAATTTTACATCAAAAATACGTAAAGCTGTTCTTCAAAAGATACTACATAAGAATAAAATGACAAGCCAGCCAGGCCAATGTGGCTCAGTGAATTGAGCATCGTCCCATGCACCAAGAAGTCACTGGTTCGATTCCGGGTTAGGGCATATGCCCTGGTGGTGGGCTCAATCCCCAGTGGGGGGCAGGCAGGAGGCAGATGATCAATGTTTCTCTCTCTCTCTCTCTCTCTCTCTCTCTCTCTCTCTCTGTAATCAATAAAAACATATATATATTTTTTAAAGGCAAGCCAAAGACTGAGATATAATGTTTGTAAATCATACATCTGATAAAAGCCTTTGAAATCTCAAACTCAATAAGAAAACAACCCAATTAAAAAATTGACAAAAGATTAGAATTCTTCATAAAAGAATTCATAAAAATGGCAAATAAACCCTTGCTAGTAGCTAAAGTGTTTAGAAAATGGGAGTTGATTGATTCCTCCATAGCCCACCATTCTTAAGTTGAGGATAGGTGAGGCACTAATACTGCCCTAGATCAAGCGGTAGAGAAAAGACAATGGTACATTAAGAAGAACAGTATTTGTAAGACCTTTTCATTTACCCTCCTTGCCAAATGTGTCTTGAAGGCGTCTGTAATATGTTGGACAGCCTTTTTTTTCATGTAAAAGAAAAGTATCCAAGTTAAGAAGGTGGGTTCTGGAGTTAGACTACCTGGATTCATAGCATGGTTCCAGTGTTTACTAACAGTGTGACCTTGGACAAGTTCCCTAACCTCTCGGTGCCTCACTTGCCTCATTTGAAAACATGCACTCATTCAATAAATGTTCATTGAGAAGTCCTTCCCCAAAAGAGTCTTAAAACAAAAATGGAAAAACAGAAAAATGTATATAATACAATATTATTTGGAAAAAAATCTTCCTAATTTTTTATTTTCCCACTAAGAGATGAACAATACAAAAAAAGAAAGAACTAAAATAAAAATGGTTAAGAATTAAAATAGTAAAACATGTCAACCATAGAGAAGATATAATTAGAAAAGAATATAGTTACAAAATTATATAGCAATTCAACTGGTTCTCTACATATACGTAAATTATATTTATTCACTTGAGAAAAGAGGTTAAAGTGGAATCTACAGACTAGTCTGTTATGAATGATACTCTTGAAAAGAGAGTTTAACAAGCCCAACTCATTATATAAGTGTATCAAATAAACACATTATAAATCTTAAACCTACACAGTTATTATATGTCAGTTATGTCTCAATAAAAATAATTTTAAAAGTTAAATTTTTAAAAGCACAACTAGATTGTGATCTGCTAACAATGTCATGTCCTCTCAAAAGTCAGTCATGTTGACGTTAGGCTTACCAGATTTTCCAAAAAACAATATTTTGCTTATTCATTTTCATTATACATTGGCAATATAGCTTTGTTAACTTTATAGTATTGCAACTATTATGTGAAACATAAGCCAATTCCTACAAATTTCGTCCAGTGATAAATTATCACAGTGTTACTAAGATCTCCAACTAGACATGTTAAATAAAGTTTAAAACATTGTTCACCTTGCCTGGCTGGTGTGGTTCAGTGGTGGAGCAATGACCCATGATCCAAGAGGACACTAGTTCAATTCCCAGTCAGGACACATGCCTGAGTTATGAGCTCAATCCCCAGTAGGGGGTATGCAAGAGGCAGTTGATTAATGTTTCTCACTCATGGATGTTTCTATCTCTCTATCCCTTTCCCTTCCTCTCTCTCTAAAATCAATAAAAACATATTTAACAAATAAAAACGCTGTTCACCTTGAATACAGATCTTCCAATCAGAGTCTGTTATTGTGCAAAGGAGTCCAAATGTCCTCCAGCAGGAAAAAATGATAGCAGCAATAATCAAAACCAAACTGTAATATGGCCACTAAGTTATGTTTATTCAATGATGTGTATGATGTCAATTTTTCCATATATGTAGCTGTTTTCTAAATGACTTTCAAAGCAGCTTTAAAACATTCATTAGAGAGCTGCTATAGTTAAAGCTGGGACTCAGTAGAAGGTACCTATGGAAGGTAATAATTTTCATATTTAAAGAGCATTATTCATTCCTATTGCGAAGAATAAGAACCCCTGTATGCATATAATAAATTAATATTTAAATTATTATTTTGTTAGAAAAATAACAATTACCTGTGAGACACCCAACTTTTTACAAGCATCAAGGAAATTTTCTACATTTCTTCGACATTTTGCCATGCTCAGTTTAGGCTGTAAAGTAAGAAAAATAAAGGTGTATTTTCAGGCATATTTATACAGAAATTAATCAGAATTGACATTATTTAAAGACAGTTTCAAGAGGCTCTATTTTCCTCTAGAAAACTAAAAAATTGTAGACAAATCTTACCACAGCTGGTGATGGCACATGAATACTAGCTACAGAGCGTGGCCTTATATGATTGGCTAAATGGCAAAGAACAACCCCATCCATCAGTGCAGCTCCAATGTCATCAGGCAAAATTACTTTCAACTTGGATTCGAGATTCTACAAAGAAATGGGTATAAATCACAGATATTCTACCTAAATGCCTTATATATTTATATTTACATTACAAATCATTATATAATCCAAAATTTTATAAAGAGCATTGAAAAGAAAACCCATATATAAATTATTAATTTTTCAAGTTAAACCCATTTCTACAGAGCAGATCTGAAAGGTCAATCTGACTTACATTGCGAAGTTGTCGTATTTGCTCTCTTTCTTCCCGTAAATGTTCCATCTTTCTTCTCATTGTAAATCCAGGATCTGCTGCCCCATATTCTTGGCGAGATGAGCGGCTAAAAGCTATAAAAACAGAAATTTCCTAGCTTATTACAAAGCTAATATGAAGGATCAACCATCGGTAGGAAAAGAGGCATGATAAAAAGAATCAATACAGAATTACATAAAATGCTATTACTTATTAATACATTCTAAATAGTTTTTACCGAATATAATTAAGATCTACTTATCTGCATAATTGAAAGCAACAGGGAAGACAAATGTAACGATTTCTACCACCTATATATGTTCTTATTTAAACATACATTTTTAGAAACTTATGATCCAGGTCAAAAATTATTAAACATAAATCAGCCTTTATTATCTTTAAAGAAAAAGGAAATTATTCTTGAAGGTCAATAAAGTTATTCAGGAATAAAAACTATAATTCAATACCTTGCCAAGTAACATGGATCCATTTTCTTTTGGGCTTGCCAAATGCGAAAAGATCCCTTTTTAAAACCACAATATAATGGTGTGCTATAATTTCAAACAGTGTTTGGTCTGCTGGCAGAGTGGTCATTCTAATAGCAGTCACAGTAGAGTAGAAATAAGACTGCAGTATATCTAAGGCAAAAAGCTGAGGTTTCAGGAGCTTGAAGGTAAAGAGGAAGAAAGAAATGGGGAATGGGAATTGGAAAGACAAATAAGGTTAAGAGAAAATTACTTTTAGGAGAGGGGAAAGAATCTATGTGTACTTAAAACTATGGAATCAAATCCCATTTAAGCTTGGAAACTCTAGTTTCACATATAACCAATAAATTTTATATGCAGAATATATATTTACCTGATCTTGGCTTCAAGCCAAAAGGACCATGTGAAAAACCATCAGTTCTATCATATTCCTAAAAACAGAAAACAAATAAAACCTCTTTTCTTTCAAAATAATTAAGGTAGTTATTCATATCCATTCCAATTTTGAAAAGTTTGTTTTTTTTCATGATTAGTGAAGCAGAAAAGGTCAAATGCATTTCAATTCAAATTGATAATTTCACTTTTAAAAGATGTATAAATATTTGCTAATTGACCTGATTACATAAGCCTTTAAATATTTCTCTCTCATAGTATAAGTAAAATTAAAAATAAAATTATTGAAGTGTATAAAATAGATATTACTTTTGAATAAATAACAAATTAATATCTCCCCCCAAATGAAGTAAACATCAATGAAAAGATAAGTGAAATTAGCAACATTTACACAGTATCCACCATGGACTTGAAACTTAGTGGATAATATGAGGCAAATCTACACATTCATACTAACAGGAGTTGCAGAATGATAGATGATAAATTATTATGTCTTCTATTAGAATGTACATTGCTTCAAAGTGCTTTCACAGTTACTGCTCGGAAAGAACTGTGGCATACTTTTAAAAATCTGAACTTGGAGTCAGAAAGCTTAAGCTAAGTCTTAAGCAAAACATTTAATTTCTGTGACTGTTTCTTCATCTTTAAAATGGGGTGTTGTGAACATTAACTGAGATAACTAAAAGAAAGCACTTTGTAAATGTAAAGTGGTAAGATAAGGTCATTTTAGGAGCATCTTATTTAATCTGTGCAACAACTGTGAAGTAGATAGAGTCTGGGTTTCAGTCACTACTCTACCATTTATTGACTGGAGTCTTTGGGCAAAGTTATCAGTCTCTTCAGCTGTAAAATGATGAGGCTAATACCCAGCTCATGGGATTGCTCTTAGGTTCAAATGTAGAGGCAAGCCTTTGTTAGTAGTAAAGTACTATACCAATATAACTTTTATCATTTTCCTTTCACACATGAAATTGAAGAAACCAAAATTCTGCTGAATCTGTGGATTTTATGATTAACATGTGATATACAGTTCAAGCTGAATGTCAGTTGAACTTGCTCACAAACCTCACAGTTTGCCTTCATTCTTTTGGTTAAAATATTATGACTATCATTCTTTTTTAAAAAAAATATATTTTATTGATTTTTTACAGAGAGGAAGAGAGAGGGATAGAGAGTTAGAAACATCGATGAGAGAGAAACATCGATCAGCTGCCTCTTGCACACCCCCTACTGGGGATGTGCCTGCAACCAAGGTACATGCCCTTGACCGGAATCGAACCTGGGACCCTTGAGTCCACAGGCCGACGCTCTATCCACTGAGCCAAACCGGTTTCGGCTGACTATCATTCTTTTGGTTGAAATATTATGAATTCCCAGACAAAATTTTATTTATCCAAATGCAAGCAAAATGTATTATATAAACAATATAATTTACTTGAGAAAACTGGCACTAATACTCTCTCTGTGAACATCGATCATGAAATCACAAAGCAATCAGGCAAATAAGTAGTCAATTATATGCTTACATGTGTTATAACTGAAAGTAAAAGACTTACAAAAGCATATGACAAAGACTAATTTTAGGATATCCTAATTTAAATTGTTTCCCAAAACAATGTAAACCATTTTACCTATCATATAAATAATTTAGAAACATGTTTATAAAACTAATGTCCAAGTCTATTTAAAAGTTTTACAATTCAACTCATCCAAAACAACAAATAATCCTAGCTTTAAAAAAATATTTAACACTAACTATATAAAAAAAATACTACCTAATTAACCAAAGTTATATGGTGAATTTGGATCATCCAAACATTTAGACAAAGTCCTGAATTCACCAAATAAGTGCATGATCATTTATTTACTAATGCCAAAACATGTTTAGAATACTAAATAAAGTAATCTGAAGTAGAAGAGATACTTTTGGAATTTTAAAAACTTGTATCTTGTTGTAAAGCAATAGGTTTAACTAAATTAGAATCAACCATTCAAACCACTTGGTTGAGATCTCACAAACTTTCATCTTTCCATTCTCCCCATGCAACTCCAGTCTATGATGTTAGGAAATGTGTATCCTCCTGTCGATAGGAACAACCCACTGCAGGGATGTTTCTCGTGGAAAAAGGAAGTTTCTCTTGCATTGCTTTCAGACCTAATTGGCTATGAGAAAAACCAAAGGTCATTGCACAATGCTGAAGTACTTTGCAAATTTAAAACTTTAAAGCCGTTTCTATAATTTATTTCAAAATATGGTTAATTATACAAAATAAAAATTTTATATATCGAATGCTTTTCTCTGATCCATAAGCATTTCCCAATGAGTAACTTGTTATATTTATTATGAATATTTGTACAAAAATATGGTGGTGTTCTTAGAATTCTTTATAGGCTATGTTTGTACAAATAAACCTAGATGCCTTTCTAAATTATAGGTGAATAAATTACATTGTAAGAAAAAAAAAAGGTGAGGTTAGAAAGAAGAGACAAGAAAGAAACCTATGTACACATATAAAAACAGAACTTGTACCTCAGATGATACTGGAGATTGTGGTGACATGTTAGCATTATCACTGTCTTGCTAAAATATAAAAATAAAAAGATGAAAAATGAAATTAAAACATGAATGATAATTTAGACATATAAAAAGAAAACTGAAAATTGTTTTGATCAACTGCTAAAGAAAATCTGGAAAATACGGTTTACCACCTTACTACTCAAAATGTGGTCTCTGAACCAGCAGCATCAGCATCCTCTGAGAACTTGTTAGAAAGGCAGAATCTCAGGCCTCACCCAAGAACTACTTAATTAGAACCTGTATTTCAATAAGCTCCCAGGTCATTCATAAGCACTTTAAAGTTTTAGAAGTGCTATCCACTCACATAATATTTTCCTATAAATTTATTTCCTTTATATATCACAAAAAATCTTTTCATATTTCTTAGAAAAGATCCATATGTTAAGATAAATTTCTGATGGAAAATGGCATTAATATGTTACAATCTGAGGCAAGTGCACAAAGACATGCAAAAATTCCATCACCCCAAATAAAAACATTTACCTGGGAAAGTATGTGTAGGTAATATAGGCTTAGAAATAATTACAAAGAATTTAAATGCATAAAATAATATTAAGTAGCCCATGTTTTTTGCATGACTACTACCAACCAAATACAAAAATCTTAACATTTAATCTTGAATATGCACACCACACAGGACATTTATTCACCATTCAACAAATTATTACTAACTACTTACTATACACTGAGTGAACAGATTATTATGATCTCTGAACGCATAATAATCTGGCCACTCAGTGTATATCCTATATAATAAAAGGCTAATATGCAAATTGTCCCTTCGACCAGGAGTTCGACCAGCAGGCAGGCTGGCCAACCGCCCATGTCCCCTCCCCCTGGCCAGGCTGGCCAGACCTCACCCATGCACGAATTCATGCACTGGGCCTCTAATACACACACACACACACACACACACACACACACACACACTGAGTGGCCAGATTATTATGCATTCAGAGATCATAATAATCTGGCCACTCAGTGTATATCAGGTACTGTGCTAGACATTAGGAAAGACATTAGGAATACAGAAATTTAGTAAAATCATCCACTCAAGATCTCTCAGTCTAGAGGGAAAATAGATTCAGTCATACAGGTAACACAACCTTCTCAGTAAAACAAAAGAGCTTTGAATGGCATATTATGAGGCACACATAAGGGGCAATTGGAGAGATGATGGCGGTGGTTGAGATAGGCAAATTTCCTGAGTAACAATAAGAACTGAGTAGGTGTTTACCAGAAAAAGAAAAGAATAGCATTCCAAGATGAGAGAACAAAACAAAGGCACAGAAGCAATGAATGAAGATTGCAGAAAGCTTTTGAGCAGTTCCCTATTTCTGGAGAGTAAGGTGAAAGGAGGGCAAATTGGGATTTGAGGCTGATATAAGCAGGGGCTTGACTAAGGTCTTAGAATTTACCCTCTAAGTGATGGGGATACACTGAAACTTTCTAAGCAAGGGAATGGCCTGATCATATTTGTGTTCTTTGAAACCATCATTGTGGCTGCAGGGAGAAAGGACTAGAGCAAGGGACAGGTGAGCAAGGATGCTACTGCAGTAGTAAAGGCAAGAAATGATGGGGGCCTGTGCCAGGACAGAAAGAGCAGATGTGCAGGTGGGGGTTGTATTCAAAAGATTTCAGTATCAAAAAAAAGTATGTCTTGATAACTGATTAGATATTGAGGCAGGCAGGACAAAGTGGATAAAAAATATAAAGGGACAGGGAGAACAGCTAAGCTGAATCACTAGAGTTCAGAGTTCAGCAAACGTTTTCTGCGTGATTCCATTTCATAAAATTAAAGGAGTTTTCAGAAGCCCTGCCAAGAACCAACATAAAATTAACTATCAATACCTCCAAACAAACTACACAAAGCTTAAGTATCAATGAGACTATCATCTGAAAAATTCTAGGCTGCTGCATAGCTTAAAATGGTGAGGTAAAAAAATTTATAGTAATGCACAAACTGTATCTAAGTTTAAATGTAAAATAGAACACAAAATTTGTGGAAAGAGATTAATAATTTCCAAACAAATCTCAACTGACCACTAGGTTGATTTAGGAAAATGTAAAAATTTGGAATTCCTAAATTTCAATTTCAAGACAAATGTTAGAATTCTAAAATTGAACTATTGGAATTACAGAAATTATTGGACATACAGATATTATATGATTAAATTAATACTTATATGATGATGCTCAGTTTTTATTGCTTGAAAAAACCTAGGCATTAAATCAATAAGAAAGACATTGAAAGATAGATTACATTTTACTCTGATTGTGCCAACTACATATGAAAAGTAAACATTTCAAAAACTTGGTAATATTACCCTCTTTTCTCACCTCATCATTTTCATTGCCACTTGAACTCTTCCTTGATGATTTATACTGAAAAATATTTAAAACACATACTGTAATTTTTACTAGTAAATTATATGAGGTTTATTCATATTTTGCTATTTTTATTAAATTATGTTATATTAAGTTTAATTACATAACCAGTTTAAGTGGTCCTACTACTTACTGATAGCTAACACATACAGTACTTTCTATGTGCAAGGCATTGTTTTAAGTATTTTACGTATATCAAGTAACAATTCCTCCCTAAACTGATCCATTTTTCATTCCTTCCATTTTTCAACCTGAGGGTTGCCTTAAATCCTCCTTTTTCTGAATCTACTATATTTAATATGTCATCATGTCACTTGTTTTTATCTCAGACTTACTTCTGAATTCTCACAACTATCACCCTATTCTAGGCCCCCATTATCTCATATTTAGTCTGTAATCTCACCATTTGAAAATATCATCTATTATTAAGAAACCTACTGATTTCAGGTAAAAAAAAGACAACACCACCACTACATTAAATGTATATATTGACTATATAATAGTAATAGTGATAATAGCTAACACTATGCCAGCACTTACTATATACCAGGCACTAATTGAAATGTCTTACATGTCAGACACTGATTGATGTATGTCACATTTATTAACCCATTTAATTTTCATAACAACTCTGAGGTAAATACTATTACCTTCATTTTAAACTTAGGCATAGAGGTGATATGGTCAATACCAAAAAATGCTAGTATGTGAAAAGTGCTTCTTAGAATCAAGGATATACAGTATGACAACCACTACTGTGTTCTTACTTCTAATTCACCACCACAAATAATCTTGCAAATCAGTGCAGATTAACCTTCTCCAAACACCACTTGTAACTCATGACTCTTCTGTTGGAAAACATACTAACTTCTGGATTATGTCCAAATTACTTTGCCTGGCATTCAAGGTTGTATTTAATGGCCCCATTTCCTTATGCAGCTTTATCTTCCATAATTCTTCAAAAAATAAATAACCCATCTGGTAGCTCAACTACTAATTGGGGGCTGAGAAATATTAAAGGTTACAAATACAAACCTCCTCTGTCTCCACTGTCTCTCCTGTGATTTCTATCAGGGTACTTGTTCTTTCCAGCTGATCCCAGACATAGCTACAATATGCTTTCAATCCATTGTTCCAGGCTGCCACTGAATGGAGTCTGCAATGTGTGAATAAATCCATTTGCTATCCCAAGGTATGATCCCCACTTATGTCACTTATTCTTGGTTTTATTCTACTCCAACAAAAAAATGACATTTGGATAGCAGACAACAGGACTCCAAGATGGCATCAGTCACACTGGCAAAGAAGAAAGCTATGGATGTCAAAATAAGGGAGCTGCCAAGCTGGAAACTGATGCAGGATTTTACCCCTAAAGGCACTGTTGGAGTGTTTCTAAGAGGTTACTATCAATTGGTATTACAAGTATGTCAATGTGAATAAAAAGAGCATTACTGTGGTTTCTATCGTGCTGGCAGCTTAGGTACTTTTCCACTACTCCCTTTCTTTTAAATATATTTTATTGATTTTTTACAGAGAGGAAGGGATAGAGATAGAGAGCTAGAAACATCGATCAGCTGCCTCCTGCACACCTCCTACTGGGGATGTGCCTGCAACCAAGGTACATGCCCTTGACCGAAATCGAACCTGGGACCTTTCAGTCTGCAGGCAGATACTCTACCCACTGAGCCAAACCATTTAGGGCACTACTGCCTTTCCTACAAGGAGCTCAACAGTGAGCATCTACTCAAGTATCACAGAAGAAGGCCCAGTGTGGAGGGCAGAGTCTGCATTCCTGACCATGGCTTTCTTTGCTAGGCACCCCTGATCTTTGCTAAATGCTTTCATATTCTAATTGAGAATTAACATCCAATAATAGATGACTAATACAAAACAAAACAAAGGGACATTTGAGTGAATAAAGCTAATATTTATTAAGTGTATTGGTATACTCTGTGGCAAGTGCTACTCTAAGCACTTTACATTGCATCATTCAATAGTTACAACAATTCTGTAAAGAAAGATACTATTCTAGAAGCCCCGGTTCTTAACCACTATGCTATATGCTCCCATCTTTAAATCCTGAATAATTAGTAGAAATTTACCAGAAATGAAAGGGCTAATGGGATTCCCAGAAAAAGAAAAGCACAAAGAAATAAAAAAGTTCAGCCTCTGCAGAAAACAAAGTAATGTGACTAATGAGGGAAGTGAATTGTGACAGGAAATAAAACTTAAAGAAGTAGGTAAGTATGGCCCATGAAATTTTTAAGTTGTCCAAACTTTATGTTATTAATAATGGGGAGCCAATAAAGAAATTTAAGTCGGGAAACTCTCAAAAGCTGTGAAACTAAAGAAAGGGGGGTCATTAAGAAGTTATTCCATCTAACTATTTTTTTAAAGAAGTTATTGTAATTACCCAGACACACACAAAAAAATGAGGATTTCAACAAAAGCCAGGGTAACTGAGATGGAGAAGAGGTGATGAATTGGAAAAAAAGATGTTCAATTAACATCCTGGTGACCAATTAGGTGAGGGAATGAGAGAGGAAAAGACAAGTAGGACTGAGGTGTAAAGTTTAGACAATAAAGCAGATACCACTACCATTAACAAAAATAAATAAAGCCCTCCGGCATGGCTCAGTGGTTGAGCGTTGACCTATGAACCAGGAGGTTAAGGTTCATTCCCGGCCAGGGCACATGCCCAGGTTGCAGGCTCGATCCCCAGTGTGGGGCATGCAGGATGCAGTCAATCAATGTTTCCCTCTCATCATTGATGTTTCTATCTCTCTCCCACTTCCTTCCTCTCTATAATCAATAAAAATACATTTAAAAAAAAAGAATAGAAAGGAGCAGACCTGGCTGGTGTGGCTCAGTTAGTTGGGCATAGTCGCATGCACTGAAAAGTTGTGGGTTAGATTCCCCATCAGGGCACATGTCCAGGTTGCAGGCTTGATCCCATAGCGGATATGAAGGAGGTAGCCAGTCGAAGTTTTGGTTTCTCTCTCTCTCCCTCTCCTTCTCCCTCTTCCTCTCCTTCTCCTTCTCCCTTACTCTCTCTCTAAAAGTCAATAAAAATATTTTTTATTTTTTAAAAAATAGAATAGAAAGGAGGAGCAAGTTCCATGGTGAAGGGCCAGGTAGGCGAGACATATTGAATGTGAAATACGAGTAGGGCACCAAGACAATTAGAAACACAGGTTTGGAGACCAGAAGAAGTTCAGACCCAGATGAATATAAGAGACATCTGGAGTCAGAGAGTTTTCAGAGTAATAAAAAAAGAATGAGACCTTAAAGAGAAAGCAGAAGAAAACTTAGATAAGAACATAAAAAAGAAAACAGACAAATCAGGGAAGAAAAATGTGAGGTACAAATCAAGAAAGGAGTTTCAAAAAGAAAGATGTGGTCATCTCTGTCAAACACTACACTGGATTTTTCCTTTAGTAGGTTTATGTGAAGAGATATGGCAAGAGCTGAAAGGGGAATCTGGGATAATGGTAAAGATCTGAGCTTATTTATAAGACGGAAGGTAAAGAGGTAAAAAAGACATAGAAAAACGAGTGGATAATTGATAATTGAAAGAAACAGGATTATACAGTCAATAAATAATAAGTCTTGTATTAATGTTACTTAACTACTATTCTAATTAAAAATGCCTGTTATACATGAAAACTTAGAAAGATGCTACTAAGTTTTTATTACTGTATATATTTAAAGGTCCAAAAACATAATATAAACATAGCTTTGAAAATATTCTATAAGGCCAAATTTTTATTAATTCTACTCAGTTGTCCTCAGTTAATATTAGTCTGAATAACTAAAGTTTTATTATAGCCAAACTTAAAAACCACAATAAAGGCCTGTTCAGAAACAGAAAGGTTAGTTCATCTTTGAAGCTTACATTAATTTCACAGGCAAGACAGTAAGTGTGCACAAACTCTGACTCAGAATAAAGCAGGTTATTTCACAAGCCCACTTGGCTTCCTTATTCCATTATAACAGTAACTATGATCATAAATAAATACATAAATATATATATCCTATCTAATAAGAGTAATATGCAAATTGACCATCACTCCAACACACAAGATGGCTGCCCACATGTGGTCAAAGATGGCTGCCCCCATGTGGACACAAGATGGCCAGCAGGGGAGGGCAGTTGGGAGGGACCAGGCCTGCAAGGGAGGGCAGTTGGGGGCGATCAAGCCTGCAAGGAGGGCAGTTAGGGGTGACCAGGCCAGCAGAGGAGGGAAGTTGGGGGGGACCAGGCCTGCAGGGGAGGGCAGTTAGGAGTGACCAGGCCTACAGGGGAGGGCAGTTAGGGGCAAACAGGCTGGCAGGGAAGCAGTTAGGCATCAATCAGGCTGGCAGGGGAGTGGTTAGGGGTTGATCAGGCTGGCAAGCAGAAGCAGTTAGGGGTAATCAGGAAGGCAGGCAGGCGAGCAGTTGGGAGCCAGCAGTCCTGGATTGTGAGAGGGATGTCCGACTGCCCGTTTAGGCCCGATCCTACCAAGGGGGTCCCATATTGGAGGGGGTGCAAGCTGGGCTGAGGGACACACACCCCATGCACGAATTTCATGCACTGGGCCTCTAATATATATATATATATATATATATATATATATATATATATATATATATATATACTTACCTTGGAGGTTAGTCTTTAAATTAAAATATTGTACTGTATTTATGAAATTAGATGTATTTTATGAGTCACTATAATGTTGAGAGTGGGGAAAGACATGTAATGAGAATAGAGCCACAGTTGTCTAATAATTAATTACTCACCTCACTAACTACAGATAAGTTTTCTTACCCTCCCCTTTCCATGTTACACTTGTAGCTCGCACCTGCACATAGCTACCTTCTCCATAGTGTGTATATAACCAGCCAACTGGCAAGGTGGGTGGGGGGGGGGGGTCAAAGCAGAATTTCCAGGGTGACTTCGCCTGCTCTCCCATACTGCTGGCATTATTGGAATAAACGCTCATATATGATTCAACCCTGTCTCTGCTTAATTGGCTCAAGTAGTGACAGGTAGCCCAGACCCTTAGGTTGTCCGGTTACATATATGTGGCGACTCTGTTGGGACCCCCAGTGGGATTTCTTCCGAGGTGAGTACTGGAGATCCTGCTGGCTGCGGGGACTGGTGGGTTCCTGGGGCTAAAATTGGGACATTTTTTACTTGCAGCACTATCAGGAATTTTCCTGTGGAGTCCACTGTCAGCTCCAGCAATCCTTGTCCTCCCACCTAAGTTGAATCAAGCGTTTTTGTATGACAGGAGGAGGAATCAAGTGTGTTTATATGGCATGAGAAGTATTGTTGCTTCTTGTCTGGGCTTCTTTGTAAGGAAGCATATAGTGCATAAGGCATGTATTTACTGGGCGAGCCTGATCAGGTCCTGGTGACAAGAGACCTCCAGCGGTCCTTGTCTGGTCTCCGAGCCCTTAGTCTGATCTACTCTGGGAGGAGACATTGCTCTGCTTCGGTGTTTCATTTTGTTTTTTAAACGCAGGGCATTCTGAGGTTTCTGTGGCTGGACAAAGAGTATGGTCTGAAGCTCTTGTCTGTGGCTGTGAGTGCCTGTAAATATTGAACATAGAATGTCTCTGTTGGTGGTTGCTTTGTGTCTCTTTGTTGTCTAATTTAATTTAAAGATGGGGCACATTCCACTTGGCTGGGGGCTCCAGTAGCTGAACCCATGGCAGGGATAGCAGGAACTTCCCAGCAGCTGCCAAGAGTTCTTGATCTCAGGGACACTCCCTGCTCTCCCCTCTCAAGGCATCGGCCGCCAGTAAGAGTTCTTGTCTTTCTGTAATATAACTTTGGTTACAGATGTTATTTTCTTTCTTATCTTTTGGGGACTTGGTTTGCACTTCACTGTTTTATGAACATTGGGAATCCTGTCTCTGCTGTTTGGGCTTTGTGCCACTCAGACCTTGTGAAGGTCATTTGCTCTGCAGGTTGGTATGAGATAAGATTCTAAGGCTAGTGTCCCAGTCCCTTCTTTTGAGAATACTCATTTATTTACTTTAGAGGTTGTTTTTGTTTGTTTTAAAGGGTGATAAGATCTCTTCTTATATGCAAGATATCATGTTGTTACATCATAAGGATTCTACTCAGGAAAAAATAAATAAGTATATGGGAAATAAATCTTTTAAACCCCCCTCCCACTCACCTTTTCTCCAGCCTCCTAAAAGTTTTCAAGGTCATGTTATCCTTGTTACAAAATTTGCCAAGAAAATGTCTTGGGTAATAATTGGCTTTAAAATCGCAGAGTTGTTAAGACATAATGAATAGATATAACTAAAATGAAGGGTTTTAATAAAGCGTTACAATATAATTATATTTATCTAAACATAGTTTTCCAAAGTCTTTAGTAACTTAGATAGCTTAAAACTTTAGAGTCTTGCTGAGTTAAATATTAAAAAATTATTAAATATCTAGATATTTTGAAATAACAAGATACTGAAATATTAATTGATCTGAGTTTGCCTACTTTGGGCTTCTTATTGCAGAGAAGCTGGAGAATGGATTTAAATGTATTAATGAATATATCTTACATTTTTATTTGAAATATGTCTCTTAAAATGTGAATGTATTGTTAATTTGAGAAATGTTAATTACTTACTTGTCATGTAAAAATTGTTTCTAAAAGTTAAGAATTCTAAAATAATTGGAAAGAAGTTATATAGTTTTGATAATAGAAGGAATGAGGTATGGAGATGCATTTTAAAGGAAAAAAAGAAAGTAGGTTATTCTAAAACTGGTTATTTCTAAATGGGTACAAAGGTTTGTAAAAATCATAAAAGGGCTGTGAGAAGAAATCTTAAAAGGAAATTATAGGTATACTAAATAGTAAATCTAATTAGATAAATACATCTAAAGTAAACTAATACAGTATTGGTTTGGTTCTTTTCCAGTATGTTAAAAGGGAAGGATACCATGTGAATTGCATTGTAATTAAATCTATAACTGTGTCATTTAAAAATATTTTTGTCATTTACAAACAGTCATTGTTTTACTCTGATACATTTACAAAAATGTTACATCTTCTGAAAGATCCATGGAAAGGAATCTGATTTATTTTAAGCTACAAATCTCGGAGAATAAACTTTCAGATCAGCCCCTCGAACTGGATGACAATTATTAAAACTCTATAGAGTATCTGGATTTATATAAATACTGGCAAGAAAAATCAGGAAAAAAAGAATATGACTATAGGACTGAATGAATTAAAAATAATTATAGTTTTTATAATTTTTGAAAGTATTATTGATTTTTAACCTTCTTATTTTCCAGACATAAGGAAACTTGTTACTTTTCTTAAAGTATAATTTCTTTAATAAATTATACTTTCATAAGCAATATTGAGGCATTTATATTTTTCTCCATACCTGATTTGGAAACTCTTAATGAGTATTATTGTTCTCATGGCAATATGTTTGTTTGCATAAACCCAATAAGATCTGTTTTCTTCATAACAGGACATAAGGAAGTTTCCAAATGTGGTTTTATTAACCAACACTTTGCTGGACTGTCATGTCTGAGAGAGACATCCCAGGACTCTGGATGTCACCAGAAAGCGCTAAGGAATGAAGACTGACTTTGAAGCCGATAAGCCCCTTAGATAAATAGCCTGGTACCTTGCTTGGTCACATGGTTCATGGCAATCTTTCCAGGTAAGGAACAAAGATTACTTTCCTGAGAGACAGCAAGAAGAAACCTCAAGACACTTGTGGGGACCTCAAAAACTTGAGGAATTTACCCAACCCTATCGGTATTGCAGGCAAAGCCTGATGGCAACTGTGTGGCCTGGCTTCTTTGCCCTGAGAGTTAACTTTCTTGTCAGATCCAGCAAAGCAGATTTTAAAAGCCTATATAATCAATTGCCATTCCTGTTGTGTTTATGCAAACAATCAGGCCAAACTGGAACTCAACTTAATACAGGAACTCAACTTAATACAGTAAATAAATTAGTCTTGATTTGGCTTTTTGATGAAAATAAGGGTAATCTGAGGGAGAAAAATTGTGTTTCAATGGAAACCATAATACCCAATTGTAGGTAATGAACTCCAATGCAGTTAACGGTCTTCAAAGTTTTTTTTTAGGTTGTGCCTGTGTATGCCATACAGACCTCAGCACCTGATGACATCACCAGAGATGTTCTAACTGCAATCTATCAGATTGTCACTGTGTGATTTCATTCCGGCAGAAGCCTTACATCTGGAAATCTCAACTGATTTATGATTTACTGTATCCATTAACCCTTATGTTTTGTGTTCTGTTTTATAGAATGTACTAGCGTTCCCGTTGCAGGAAAAATCCTGCAATAGGGTTTCCTGCTGCACTCTACCCTGCCCCGCCTGCTCTCCACCCTTGTCCCCCACCCTGCCTTCTCCGCCAGCCCCCCTGCTTTTCTCCCTTCTCCGCCAGCCCACCCGCTCTCCTTCCTTCTCCCCCGGCCCCGCCTCCGCTCCTCCCTTTTCCTCCCCCCGGCTTGCTTGCTTCTCCGCAGATTTGCTCCCTTCTGCAGCTCTTGGCTTCTTTCTATGCTGTCTTGATATGCAAATTAGCCGCCATCTTTGTTGGGGTAATTTGCATACTCGCCCTGATTGGTTGGTGGGCGTGGCTTGGGTGTAGCGAAGGTGCGGTCAATTTGCATATTTGTCTATTATTAGGTAGGATGCTTATGTCCCTGCTTAACTAATTGATTACTCAAACAGTATGGGCCTCACTGTAGAAGCCATTTGCATCACTGTGTCCTAAAAATAAGACTCAATGGTTTGGACTCATAATTAAGTCAATGAAACATGAATGGTCTATCGGCTTCACTTAAAATCGCTTTCCCCTTTTTGACTCCCTTCTTCACTTGTCAGACAGGGAGGACTTCAGGACTCCACCCCCCATCAGCAGGAAGTAGTCAAGAGACCCGACGCCTCTTTTCCCTGAAAGAATTCAGAGCCAAAATCCATAAGGGGAAAATTTAATAGGCCAGGACTGATATAGTTCAACAACAAGACATTTTCCATATAAAACTAATCTCATAGATATGAGATGATAACACTAACAGGGGGAAATGAGAGTGGGGAAGGACATGTAATGAGAATAGAGCCACTGTTGTCTAGTAATTATTCACCTCACTAACTATAGATAAAAGTTCTTACAGACCCTGGGAAAATGGAGGACAAAACAAGGCAGTAAAAAGATAAGATGCCTCAATGGGTCCATTACTCAGAAAAGAAATACATTTTTGAGCACAGACCAAGGACAGGACACGCTTTGATTTGGTTGCTGCACCTGGACCTTGACCCCCTCCAGGAGTTTTTCTCAGGAACGCTGACCATTCTCTGGTCCCAGGAAGGGGCTGAGCTGTTTGTAACATCACAGAAGATGCCACCTTGTTATCAGACTCTGAGCTCCTGAAGGCCAGACTGCAGACTCTACCTTCCCCTTTCCATGTTACACTTGTAGCTCGCACCTGCACATAGCTATTTTCTCCCTCGTGTGTACATAATCAGCTAACTGGCAAGGGGGGGGGGGTGTCAGAGCAGATTTTGTGGATAACCTACTGCTCTCCCATACTGCTGGCATTATTGGAATAAACGCTCATATATGATTCAACCCTGTCTCTGCTAAATTGGCTCAAGTGGTGACAAGCAGCCGGGACCTCTTGGTTGTCTGGTTACAACAATAGTAATGAGATACATTTGAAGGCAAATATATATGGCATTTCAATAAATCAAATATCCTTAAAAGTAATTAAGTATAGTCTAATGTTCTTTAACTTTTTTGCTTTGAAAGTCAATTGTCAAATACATTCAGAAAATTCATGTGCTATCATTTTTATAAGAAATTAAAGCTACTCATTTACATGAAAAATAATTTATAAATAAGAGGTTAGATTCTCATATTTTATTGTGTATCTTATTAAAACAATATGAATACATTTCTGTAAAAGATTTTAAAATAAAGTAATGTCTTTCTTAGATTAGCTTTACTTTGAGAAATGCAGTGATTTTATTTTGGCAACATGGACATTAAATTTTATTTACTAGAGTAGTACATGACAGTGGCCAGGGAGTCTGAAAGAGTTAATGTGACACTCCTACAGTGAGTTACTTATATAATCTGACCAAATTTAACTTCTTGCTCACATAATCTGGCCAATATGTTGAAACATTTTTTACTTAGTTTCAGGGGCTTCTGTAAAAAACATACTACTCAAAATTACTCTTGGCAACTAGAAGTGATAACTGAGCGACACATACACACACACACACACACACACACACACACACACACACTTTTAATAAATATACTGAATAACAGCACCATAAATAATTTACCATGTAATACAAAGAAATCCCATGGTTCAGTCATTTATATGTGTTAAGCAAAAATTGCACAAAGCTCTCTATGTTTTATAACACAGCAAAGCAAAAGAAACCATGCCTAAGTGATAATTTGATATAAATCTCTAGAGTAGCATATTTTAATATTTAATGAACTATAAATCCAGATTTATTTCAGTAGTTTATCTTATGAATAACCCTTAGAATTATCAGAAGGTAATTAAGAGAACTTTTATTTTTGAAAGAAAGACACTTCATCGAAATCGATACTTTTTATTAGATTATTACAGTTTAATGCTTCAATGATATTTTAATCATGAAAATACTGGACATTCTGAGTAATGGTTTATACTTAACTTAGAGAGTAGTATCTCAACTTTATAATTATTTTTACATTTTAGGAAATAATAGTTCAATTTTGTTCAAGTGTCCTAACACTGACATCTTCTGACTACTGAGCAGAACTACAGATCTCCTCAAAATATTTCCCAGTGACTGAAGCTTATCTTTGTATCTATCCATCATTAAGTATGGAAGAAATTAGCATTTGTTGAATAATGATTATGTAATGGACACTTCAAAGATTATTTCATTTGATCTCTTAGCAACTTATAAAATAGCAATATTATAGGAGGTATGTTTAAGCCATAAAAAATAAAATACTTATCAGCAAATGATGCTATTAATCAAATTATTGTTTAAAAGGTCACCTCTTATCTATAATTAGTGAGGTGAATAAAGTCTATTAAGACCTTATTGAGAAGTTCACCTGTAAAATATTTTTAAAACAATAAAATGCATTGATTTGAAAGTGTTCATTTGCTATTAGGCTATCTACATTAAGTAAACAGGCAGCATAGCATACACTATGGGTTCAAATCATGACTTAGATGCTTATTAGCTAAGTAACCGGAACATCGCCTCTCTGTGTCTTAATTTCCCCATCTGTAAAATAAAACTGATAATTGTCTTATTTAATAGGGTTGTTATGAAGATTACATAAATCGATATTTTTAAAATACTTAGTTCTGGCACTTAAGTGTTTTGATAAATAGACTTTGTATGCATGTATTATACCAGTAGATTAAATAAATATAGTAAAATCTCTTTTATTAGTTAGAAATACTAAAATTTGCCCCACATCATCAGTCATTCATTAAGTCTTATCTATTACATTTTATTGAATCCTCTGTTCAAAGCTCCATAAACTAAAAGAGAGGACTTTAAAATAAATGCCAATATATAAATATAACTACAGATCTGTAAAAGGTTGAGATAAATAGATTTCACCATTACTGACCAGGGTTCTGCTTAGAATGTCTTTCCCTCTTCCCTACGTATTATTTCTTCATTATCTCTCATATTGACCAGGTAACATGAAGCTCATTAAAAATATTCAGCAATTATTTGCTGAAGGATGAAATTTATCACAGACTTTCTAAGACATATAACATTTTTGTTTTGGTCATATGATACTACTTCCAAATATATGTTATAATCCCATATAAAGAAACAAATCAATGTGCATAAAGACCTACTGGTAGCAAACAGAGAAAAACATGAAATATATTCCTATTTATTAGTGAGACAAACTTCAAGTGACCTATAATTTAGCTTAGAACTATGTATTCTGATAAAATTATTATTATTATGTTAAAAATATATTTGTATTGATTCCAGATAGGAAGGGAGAGTCAGAGAAAGATAGAAACATCAATGATGAGCAAATCATTGATCGGTTGCCTTCTGTACACCCCCTACTAGGAATTGAGTCCACAACCCGGCATGTGCCCTGACCGGGAATTGAACCTTGACCTCCTGGTTTATAGGTCAATGATCAACCACTGAGCCACACCGGCTGGGCAATTATTATTATTATTAAATAAAAATTAGGCTTTGGGAAACATAAAAGGTAAACAAAGACAACATAATTTGTTATTCATGGGTGAGAAACTTGTTTGAACTGTTCATTTGAGTCAGAAATTTCAATAATGGATTCTAACTTGAACTAAAGATTATAACAATTCCTATGACTGGCATCTGCAAATTAGCAAACCTAAACCAAAAATAGATAATATGACAATATTTACAAATGTCTATCATTAACACTATGCTAACTAAAAATTTGGGATAATGAAGATGGTCTGAGCTTTTAATTTAGTTAAAGGACCACCTTAAGAAATCTACTAATGTAATAAGAAGAAAAGAAAATGGCAGGGGAAATACTGCTAATCATTTTTTAGAACCACATAAATAGCATGTATTTACATAGAAACAATTAAATGCTAATTGCAAATACATGACGACTATTTATTGAAACAAATCCAATAACTGACCTTCTTGGGGCAATTCTTTTAAAACATTACTACCTATTGCTACAACCAGCAGTGTAGCAAACATTACATCTTTCTTGTAAAGAATTTGGCAAACCACAATTCAGATTGATCTACTCATTCTTAATTATTTTTAATTACTAAAATATCATGGATATAACTGGATGATGTTATCTGTATCACATACATGTAGGAAATTAAGATAAAATAACACATTTACTATATTGTAACTAGAGTTATAGTCTACCTTATTAGCATAAAACAAAACTGATAAAATCAAAACTAATTATAAAGTAAATTTTACAACTTTAATAAAGTACCTTGAAATATTCTTTTCTAATCTGTTTGCTCCGCCTCCTTTCTTCACTCTGCCAGATTATAGGTTGAGATTCTGGCCACTGTTGTTCATCTGTTTGATCCTTCTGATTTTCTAAGGGCTGCAATAAGATAATTGCTTTTAACTAAATAAATGAGAACAAAATAATAGATATTATAATAATTTAATTTCCTCTTACCTGCCATGTGAGTGGTGATAATGGTGAATTAACTTCATCTGCTGAGACACTAAAAAATTAAAGATGCCTTAATATGTTAAAATATTTAGAATTACCCTTAGGTATACATTATGAATATGATATTATACACAGGATCTTAGTCAAAAGGCTGAGAAGCAATGAACATGATTTTATAAAATTGTCTTTTTCTTTTCTACCAGAAATCTGAAGAATTTACTCATGCCAATGTTTTGAACTAATAATATAAAACTTAAAGTTGACAAAAACACATTTACTTCCCCAATCAATTATAAACCTTAAAAATAAAACATCAAAATGGTCCTATTTAATGTCACCCTAAGCACAGGACAACGCTAAGGACTTTTCAGAGGCCAAAAGAAATATAACATCTAGAGACATAAAAAGAACATATAATATTTATTATATCAAAATTATTACCCAAAACTACAAAAAAGAAAACCAAGTAATTTTTTTTGCTTATTGAATTACTGATTATGAGCCTATAACATTTCATTCTGATACATAGGGCAATGGTAGACATTCTTTTTACCTAGTTTATTTGTGAAGGTAAACTTTATGCAATTGCTAGATAGCAGATTTGAACAAGGAGTTCCTTCAGAAAAACACAAACAAATGCCTACTAGTATTATTCAACACTGTTATGAAACTTCTGTACAGTACAGTAAGAAAAGAACATTTAAAAATTAGAAACAAATTTCCAAAATTTATAGAAAATGTATTGCCTAAGGGGGAAAAAACAAAAACAAAAAGTCTATTATTAACAGAAGTTATAGAAAAATATATAAAAGTTAAGAGCTTTCCTATATGTTAATTATAACAAGTTATAATATATATTAGAAAACACCTCATTTGTAAAAGAAAGGAAAAGTAGAAGATACCTAGGGAAAAAACTTAACTAAACATGCACAAGGCCCACATGGAAAAACTACAATTGTCTAGTAAGGAACTTGAGTGACTGGAAAGTTCTTGGACAGAAAGATTAAATATTATAGATATAACCTTTCCTTCAAACTGATAGCTGAATAAACTATAATAATAATTTTTAAAAATGCAAGAAGTATTTTTGGGCTTGTTTTGGAAATTTGATAAAAGAGTTACACAGTTAATTTAGAAGAATGGATGACCAAGAAAAGTTATATAATAAAGGGACTTATCTACTAGGAAATTACATATATTCTATTAAGTTACAGAAATACATTAGTACTAGTTTTAACATCTATAGATTTTTCAGTGGAACAGGCATAGAGGACCACAACTAGAACAACTTATGATAAAAATGAAATTTAAAAGCATTGTGGAAATGATAGATTATGTAACAAATAGTGATAAGACAACTGGTTAACCAATGATAAAATACAGAAAGAAAAAAGAAAAGGGGGAAGGAGAAAAGGGAGTGAGAAAAAGAAGAGAAGGGAGGGAGAAAGGAAAAAACTAGATTTCTAACATCCTATCAAATACCAAAATCAATGGACTGAAAGATTTATATATAACTAAAGATAAAATCACATAAATATCTGAAAAAATTTTAAATGTTGGAATGGAGAAGGCATATGGGAAAAACAATCAAAACTAAATACTGACAAATTACAAAAAATGTAAAAATTAGATTTTGCATTTATTTGGCCAGCATAGAATCAACTGTGAACAGATTTATACTCTGACTGAAAACAATAAAAGAACAGACAAAATATATATAAAATTATACTTTGCAAGATATTAAATATCAGGCCAAGAAAGACATCTATCCCTTAAACATTGGTAACAAACAAGAAAATCCTTACAATTAACTTAGACTGTTGCAGGAAAGAGAATTTCCAGGCCACAGGCCAAAGTGGGAGAACCAAGGTGGGGCCCATGGGGCTCCCTGAATTGAGGAAGCAAAGCTAGGAGCCAGGGAGAAAAAGGTAGATGGAGTTAACTGGACAAAGTAACAAAGACAAGAACAATACACAGAGAAAAAACTTAAGAGCTCTACAGAGGCATCTAAACTTGGGTATGAAAAATCATCTAACCCTTGAACTGAATTCTGAAAGCCTAAGTAAAAAAGGGAAGAAGAAAGGGCAATCCCAGCAGAGAGACCAGGATACAAAACAGATGTGAAACTGTGCTAGAATAAAGAAAAGAGTGTTGTCTGGCCGGTGTGGCTCCATGGTTGAACATCAACCTATGAACCAGTAGGTCACGGTTAGATTCCAGGTCAGGGAACATGCTTGGGTTGCAGGCTCGATCCCCAGTAGGGGGCATGAAGGAGGCAGCCAATCAATAATCAATTGATGTTTCTATCTCTCTCTTCCTCCCCCTTCTTCTCTGAAACCAATAAAAATATATTTTAAAAATAAAAATAAGAGTATTATTGTTACTAACTGCAGAGGTGCCAGTGGAAGAGTTCATGAGATGAGGCTCTGAAGGTAGGCAGAAACTCACTTCAATCTGGGTTAAGCCAAACACTTTAAGCTTTATCCTAAAAGTTAGAAAGAACCATTAGAAAATAATAAATGGGAGTCGTATAATCAGATTTGTGTCTAAGAACCATCACTCTTATATCAGTGCAGAATATAGATTTAAAGGTGGGCAAAACTGAAGGTAGGAGGTATGTTGGGAGCTGTTGCAGTAATCCAGGTGGGAAAAGGTAGGGCCTGAACCAACACAATTGCAATGGAGAGGCTGAAATAGACGCTGGTAATGTTAAGAAGCTATAATTTTCTGTGACTGGACAGGGAGGGGTGCATAAGAGAGATGAATATCTAATGATTCCAAAGTTGCTGACTTGAGTGACTATATAGTGGTACATTCACTCAGGCACAATATATAGGAGAAAAATAGGTATGGGGGAAAATAAGTAAAACTTGGACTGTGAAGTAGCTAGGAAAAGACATCAGTGGTATGAGTAGATCTGAAGGAAACAAAGTATTCTTTTCTTCTTTAAAAAAATATATTTGTATTGATTTCAGAGAGGAAGGAAGGGGGAGAGAGAGATAGAAATATCAATGATGAGAGAGAATCATTGATTGGCTGCCTCCTGCACGCCCCCTAGTGGGGATGAGCCCGCAACCTGAGCATGTGCCCTTAACCAGGAATAGAGCCTGGGACCCTTCAGTCCATAGGCCAATGCTCTATCCAGTGAGCCAAACTGGCTAGGGCCAAAGTATTCTTATTACCATGTTAACAAGAGTGTGGTTAAAACCACACTAGGGATTCTTGAACCGGAAAACTGGGTTTGAAACCTCACTGTACCACTTATTAGCTGTGTGACCTTGAACAAGTTATGATAATTTCTGAGTCTCAGTCTTATAAAATGGGGAGGACAACAGTAACAAAGTCATAGAGTTATTGATGAGGATTGAGTGAGATAATGCATTTAAAGCACTCAGAAGAGTTATGCATATAACAAGCATTCAATAAATGTTAATTCTCTCAATGTATACATCTATACCCACTCACAGCCTTGGTCCTTTCCACTCCCATAGGAATGACTCTGGAGTTGAGTCTAATGTAGATTTTCAAACCACCAAAAAGAATAAATAGAAACTTTGAAGGTGTTTAGTTCTCTGGAATTAATATATGTGGACTTAGAATATGTATTCATATAGAAGAACTCAGTAAAACCCAATTGCAAAGAAAAAAAGTAAATAATAACATAGAGAATAAACACAATCAATGATGAAGAAACACATTATTCCTGGCAGTAGTAGTAATACACTAAATGTTTGCTGAATTAATAAATGAATAAATGATTCTATCATCAAGACAAAATGCATGTATGAGCACAAAAGGAGATCAAATCAGCATTTTTTCAATTTGCTTATACCAAAAGTAAATTTAACTCATGCTGTAACACTTTTCCTCTTTAAACTATCTAGTTATATTAAATCAATATCATTTATTTAATTAAAATCCACATACAGGAACATCACTGTCAGAGCATCAAGTCTCATAAAATATTAAATATAAGGACTAAAAAAATTTTATACCTCTTTTCGCATTCCACATTTTCTTTTGGCTTGTTTCTTGTAACAGAAGTTGAATGATTAAGAATCCTAGAATTAAAATTAACACATTAGTCCAGCTGGTGTGGCTCAGTGGTTGAGCGTCAACCTATGAACCAGGAGGTCACAGTTTGACTCCCAGCCCGGGCACATGTCTGGGTTGCGGGCTTGATCCCCAGTGTGGGACGTGCAGGAGGTAGCCAATCAATTATTTTCTCTCATCATTGATGTTTCTGTCTCTCTCTGTCCCCTCCTCTCCAAAATCAATAAAAATATATTTTAAAAAGTTAACACATTAATTCCAAAACATATTAAAGAGAATAGTATATCATACCTAATAACAGACAAACATGTAAATTGACTGTACCTCTGCTATGCCCACAGCCAATCAGAGTGAGTATGCAAATTAACCCAACAAAGATGGTGGTTAATTTGCATACGTAGATGCCCAGCAGCCTGGGTCCCGGGAACTTTCTTGGCACCCAGATCACTCCGAGGTAGGCCCTGTGTGGGTCCTGAGCAACCTGGGAAGGGCCTGAGTCAGTGGGCTCCTGGGCAGGGGTGGAGCCTGTGATCAGAGGTAGCTGGGGGATACCTGCCCAGGCCCCGAGGCTTTAGGCTTTGGCAGGGGTGGGGCCAGCGATCGGAGGGAGTTGGGGGGCCCCTGCCCAGGCCCCGAGGCTTTAGGCCTTGGCTGGGGCGGAGCCGGTGATCAGAGGTGATTGGATTGGAGTGAACTACAGAGGAAACACCTTTTCTGACCGCTCATTGGCTAAGCTCCCTGTATGCCACTGGTAATATTCTTAGTAGCTTGGGTATAAGAATCAAAAAAGGCGATCTAGGTTTTTTCCACCACACTCCTGGAGAAATAACAAAGGTCTGCTGTTAGAGGGCTAAGAAATGTCATATCCTGCCCTAGCCAGTTTGGCTCAGTGGATAATGCCTAGGCCTGCCGACCGCAGGGTCCAGGTTGGATTTTGATCAAGGGCATGTACCTAGGTTGCAGGCTCCTCCCTGGCTGGGGCCCAGGTCAGGGCTCATGCAGGAGGCAACCAATCAAAGTGTCCCTCTCACACTGATGTTTTTCTCTGTCTCTCCCTCTCTCTCTCTTCTACACTCTCTAAAAATCAATGGAAACATATCCTCAGGTGAGGAGTAAAAAAAAAAAGAAAGAAATGTCATATCTTATGAAAGACACATCTTGAAAATGCCTAAAGAAAGTTGTCATTTTTTCATGGTGAAGGAACTGGAGTCCGTGTTGATGAAAACACATTGGTGGCTACGGTGACTGGCAGTGGCTGCAGCAACGGGGTGATGGGGCTGGTGCCTTCCCCTGATCAGCCCACTCATCTCCCACAAAGGGAGGCCAGACTGTGGCTTAGGCCCGCTCCCTTCAGGGAGCGGGCCTAAGCCGTCAGTAGGACATCCCCTGAGGGCTCCCAGTATGTGAGAGGGGGCAGGCTAGGCTGAGGGACACCCCCCCCCCAGTGCACGAATTTCATGCACCGGGCCCCTAGTACATAATATAAAAGATCTCCATAATAAACTGCATCTGTTCCATGAAATTTTTTTGCTAGGAAACAATATTTAAATATTATTTAGATCAGATGCCCAATAAGTGCACTGACTATTATGAAGGAATGAAGCTCACCAACTCTTCCATGCATCTTCTTTTATAAACCCATTTTCAAGGCTTGGATATCTTCTAGGCATGCTACTAGTGCCCTGTGCATATCTAACTTTTGGCTTAGACAGACAATAAAGAGTGCAGATTGTTTAGGTACCATTAAGACTGAATTAGTTTTCCCAGCACAGTAAATTATAGGGTTATGTTGATGTAATACATCATCATTTTGCCAAAAGCCAAAAAAACCTTAATTCTAAATACAAAACCAGTACTACAGTTAAATTATCTGGGGGGAAGAAACCCACAAGTTAATCACATTTTTAACAACCAGATGAAACAGTATTCAAAGAAAACCAAAAAAAAAAATAAATAAAGAATGATAAACTATTGTAGGAGAGAACTATTTGTCCATAATTTTATATAATTCTAAGTATTAATTTCAAAGTCAAAAGTAATGAATTATTATCTTTCTTTAGTATAAATAATCTAAGAGTTCTTAATATTTACTTATTATAGATATAAATGTAGCTAAATTTTCTATTTTAAAGTTTAGTTTTATAAGGAATAAAATCTGCCTTTTATTCAAAACTAGAGGCCCGGTGCATGCGTACACCAGTGGGGTCCCTTGGCGTGGCCTGTGGGGATCGGGCCGAAACCGGCAGTCCAACATCCCCCAAGGGGTTCCAGATTGCGAGAAGGCACAGGCCAGGCCAAGGGACCCCACTGGTGCACAAATCTGTGCCCTGGGCCTCTAGTACACATGTAAAATCTGTGGTTAATCTCTTCCCACCCTCCCCGCTCCCTCCTTCCCTCTGAGATTCATCAGTCTATTCCATGTTTCCATGCCTGTGCATTGAGCATCTGCCCCCTGGTGGTCAGTGTGCATCATACCTACCAGTTGAAACGTCGAATGGTTGCTTAGGCTTTTATATATACTAGAGGTCCGGTGCACGACATTCATGCACTGCCCAGCCTGCACCCTTTCGAAGTCTGGGACCCCCGGGGGATGTCCTCGGGGAGCACTACTCAGGTAGAAGCCGGGCTCGCTGGTCCTTAGCATTGCAGCGGAGGTGGGAGAGGCTCCCGCCACCACCACTGCACTCGCCAGCCGTGAGCTTGGCTTCTGGCTGAGTGGCACTCCCCCTGTGGGAGTGCACTGACCACCAGGGGGCAGGTCCTGACTTGAGTGTCTGCCCCCTGGTCGTCAGTGTGTGTCATAGCGACTGGTCATATTAGGGTTTTATTATATAGGATAGATAAAATCTTCAGACATCAACTATAAAAACACTATAGATAGAAAAGAATTTCAAATCAAACCTACATATTGACTACTAAAATATATAATGAAATAAATATAAATTGGTAATTACAGAAAGATGGTTAACATAAAGAATCCAATTTCCATTACTCCAGATTCCTCACTAGCCTTGAATCTAGTAGAGTTTCACTAGGAAGAGTCACAGTGAGGTGCAAAGAATATGCACCATAGGCAAAGCAGTGTAGCTTGGTACCAAACAATTTTGAGATTTAATGATACATTTATTCTTCTTTGTATGGGCATACATTAAAATTATGCTGAACCCCCAAATGCAGAAGGATTGAGGTAATAAAATATCTAAGATTATTAGGAAAAAATACATGTTTAAATAGTGACTTTTAAAAAGGAGACGTAGCAGTGTGTATGTACTATGTGGGGTGGGTGGGAATGTCAGAATTATTCCAGGGAGTGGGTCAAACTACAATGCCCTTCACAACAGTAAATTCTGAATTCTCCCCGACACCACACTCACTAGCATTTTGATAATTGATGTGTATGAGTTATATTGGAGCAGAAAGGGAAAAAAGTTGAAATCCACTTACCTACAAAACATATTTTATGTACTTAAGAATTCTCCTAAGTAAAATTTTGCTATGTACATTAATTTTTAATCTTTTACTCTGTGATACTCAAAGTAAAAATAAGCACCTGTTTTATTTATTCTGGATTAATACATTTCCCTAATCCAGTTACCGATACTGTATTTTAAGTACAAGACTATACAATTCAGTTGCATCAACCTGGTCCTTTAATACGTAAGGCTTCCACAAACTGCAGATACCTTGATGCACACGTCCTGCTTTTCTAGCCCTCTGGAAGTTTTCACTGAATGATGCTCTATAACATAAAGGCTTCCATCTGTATTTACATTTCATGTACATCAACCAAACCAAAAGATGGGAGAAGAAAGATGTTTTGGGAGAGGACAGGGAAGTCATTAGTAAAGCGAGCAGAAAGAAAGAATGGATAGATTTCAAGGGTTGAGAGAACTACCTGATTAGTTATAATGAACTAGAGGTTAACATGATGCTTCTCAAACTGAAATGTTCATATGATCAGAAAAAAATCATATGAAACAGGTAATGTACATAATTTCTATAATTCTAAGACAAAATAATAAACTTCTCAAAATCTGATTTTGCTTTCCATGATTGTTAATTATACTTTAATATAATTTTTCATAATTACTTTTTTATTTATTCACATTACATAATACTCAGAAGCACATCTTTTCACAATAGGTAAAAATTCTCAGGAAACACTTAAAAGCAAATAAAATAATTATTAAAAAGAAAGACATAATAGAAACTACTATAGAAGAGAGTAAGTTAGCAGGAATGAACATGAAATGGGAATCAGTCAACTCAAGCCATTCATTGCAAAAGCCTGCATATATTGTAACCCTTTCTTTAAGGATGATAACCAAACAAATTTTAAGAAGCCAGCTAAACATCTGCTTATAAATCCATGTAATAAAAAAATCAGTATAAGGAAAAGAGCAATAGCCTCGCCTCTAATACTAACATACAAAAGTAGAGTTGGTGAATATGTGAAGAATTGGCTAAATAATTTACAGAGTAATAATATTAAGACAATAGTTATTTTTAATTTCTGAAATTATAGTGAAGGTAAAACTATGACTTGCAGAATTGCTATTTTAATATAGACAAGATCACTGATTCAGGGGAATTTCAATTCACTCAAATACAAGTAGAAATAATCCAATATTTTGACAAGAAAGATAAAGATTAGCTTTTGAAAATTCAACAATAAACTGTCAGTACAAAGTAGCTTAATCTATGCATCTTAGACAAAGAGGGGGAAGTCTTCTAAATAACTAGGCTTCAGACTTTGAACATTTATGAGTTATCTACTTGATATTTTATTTGCTGATCTCTTTTCTCACTCCTTTTGATTAATAATTCTGCACAATATCTTCTTGTTACTTTCCTAGGATAGTTAAATCCACCAAGTACTAGTATAAACTTTTTTAATCAAAGATATTGATAAAAATAGTATGAACTAATAAACAAGTGGCAAGCTGCTTTAAGAAAATAATCACTGAACTAACATAAGAAGTTTTTTACTTGCTTCTATTTGGAGGACATACATGGCTTCTTTGAGCTGAGAGCTAACACTGCATTTACCTTCCATTAGTAGCTAGGTAAAGAACAGTTCAGTAGTGGCCTGACCCGTGTGGTTCAGTTGGTTGGGCGTTGTACTGAAAAGCTGCTGGTTTGATTACTAGACAGGGCATATGCCCAGGTTGCAGGCTTGGTCCCCAGTAGAGGGTATTCAAGAGGCAGCCAATACTGTAGATGTTTCTCTCTCTCCCTGTCCCTTTTTCTCTCTCTAAAAATCAATTAAAAAATTTAAAAAACAAAAAAATAAAAATAATAAAAAAATAACAGTGAAGTAGTATACAGTCAAAGAAGGAATTCTAGGTGGTACTTTGTGATATGCAAGGGTAATCTTACCCCAGATAAATTCCTTTAAATCAAGACAAACAACAAACAAACAAAAATATTCTAAGGAATGTGTGAAAACCTAAAAATAAATGTTTCTACTGCTGGTTACAATGTTAATTAGCATTTTAGATTCATTAATAAAGTTGGAATCTAAAACACAACACAGTGTGAAAAGGAAAAATCTACAAATTACATCAAATCCTCTAAGGCAGTGGTTCTCAACCTTTCTAATGCCCCGACCCTTTAATAGAGTTCCTCATGTTGTGGTGACCCCCAACCATAAAATTATTTTCGTTGCTACTTAATAACTGTAATTTTGCTACTGTTATGAATCGTAATGTAAGTATTTGTGTTTTCCGATGGTCTTAGGCGACCCTGCTAGCGGTTCTCAGGGTCCCACAGGTTGAGAACCGGTGCTGTAGAGCCTAAGACCATCGGAAAACACAGATATTTACATTACGAGTCATTAACAGTAGCAAAATTACAGTTATGAAGTAGCAACGAAAATAATTTTATGGTTGGGGGTCACCACAACATGAGGAACTGTATTAAAGGGTCACGGCATTAGAAAGGTTGAGAACCACTGCTCTAAGGAATATATCCTTTTGCAAGATTAATTTTGATTTTTTGAACTCACTCAAATTCAAGCATTGTAACACTATAAATAAAAATTTATAATTATCTACATTTAGGACAGGTGAGCAATAAAAATGTATTTTAGAAGGGAAGAAATCATTTAATGGCAAAAATACTAAATTTGGCATAAAAATATTCTGAGATCAGTTAAAGTTCAGCAATGAATAGAACTGGCTAGGGATATAATTTAAATTGTCTATAGATTATAAACTTTTAAAAAATATTAATGATGATAGCATTCTTTTTATTTTTATTGATTTCAGAGAGGATGGGAGAGGGAGAGTGAGATAGAAACATCAATGAGAGAGAATCATCTATTGGCTGCCTCCTGAACCCCTCCTACTGGGGATCATGCCTGCAACCAAGGCATGTGCCCTGACTGGGAATCGAACTGTGACCTCCAGGTTCATAGGTCAATGCTCAACCACTGAGCATCACTGGTCAGATGGTAGGGGCTGTTTTGAACTAATTACCAAACTATCACAAAAACAAGACCTATGAAACATTATTTATGTTGTATCTAGGCTACAAAAATTAATTCAAGTCACAGGGATACATGAAAAACTAAGCTACACTAATAAAATAGAAATATGCAAATTACCATCACTCCACTACACCCAACAGCCAATCAGAGTGAGTATGCAAATTAAACTGAAAAGCTGGCGGCAGCCCCGCCCCCCAGCCGCTCTGGGCCTGTGGGAGTCGAAGAAGTCAGGCGCCAGCTCCAGAGGCTCGCTGCAGCCAGGGAGACCAAGAAGCCCCCTGCCCCGTGATCCCAGGCCACAGCCAGCCTGAGAAGCCTCACATCCGCCTGCCCCACATCCTAGGGGAGACTGAGAAACCGGGCCCTAGCACCTGAGGCTGGGTGCAGCCAGGAGATGAAGTAGCTGCCTGCCCCTTGATCCCAGGCTACAGCCAGCTGGAGAAGCCGCCCGCTCCATGGCCGCCCTCCCCATGTCCGCCCGCCCCACGTCCTGGGGGAGACGGAGAAACCGGGCCCCAGTACCTGAGGCTGGCTGCAGCCCGTGAGATGAAGAAGCTGCCTGCCCTGTGATCCCAAGCCGCAGCCAGCAGCAGAAACCTCACGTCCGCTTGCCCCATGTCCTGGGGGAGACTGAGAAACCAGGCCTCAGCCCCTGAGGCTGGGTGCGGCCCAGGAGACGAAGAAGCCGCCTGCCCTGTGATCCCAGACTGCAGCCAGCTGGAGAAGCCACCCACCCCACGTCCTGGGGAGACAAGAAACCGGGTGCAAGTGCCTGAGGCTGGCTGCAGCCCAGGAGATGAAGAAGCCGCTTGCCCTGTGATCCCAGGTCACAGCCAGCCGGAGAAGTCGCCCCCACTGCATCCGAGGGAAGATGGAGAAGCGGCCCACCTGTGATCCAGGCACCAGCACCTGCGGCTGGCTACAGCCTGGTAGACAGAGAAGCCGCCCACCCCGCAGTCCCAGGCACCAGTACCTGCGGCTGGCTGTGGCCTGGGAGACAGAGAAGCCGCCCACCCCGTGGTCCTGGGCACCAGCACTTGCGGCTGCAGCCCAGGCAAAGCCACCTGACTTCCATCCCCTGAGGCTGCAGCCAGCCTGGGCGCCTATGGCTGACCAGAGGGAGGGAAGCCCGGATTCCAGGTGCCTGTGGTCGGCTGGAGGAGGGAATCCTGGGTCTCGGGTGCGGGGTGGTTAGGGGTAATCAAGCCAGCAGGGGAGCAGTTAGAGACGATCAGGCTGACAGGCAGAAGCAGTTAGGGGCAATCAGGCAGGCAGGAGAGCGGTTAGGAGCCAGCAGTTCTGGATTGTGAGAGGGATGTCCGACTGCCAGTTATCTCACAAGGGGTCCCAGATTGGAGAGGGTGCAGGCTGGGCTGAGGGACACCCTCCCTGCCGCCCTCCTCCCCCCATGCACAAATTTCGTGCACCGGGCCTCTAGTATTACAATAACAGAAAATTGAAAAGATAGAAATGTTATATATTACAATGTTAAAATCTAAAATCATATGTTTAAATGCAATTCTTAACACAATGAGAGAAATGGATATTGTTGTGTGTTCTTGTAAAATCAATATTCTCTGCCAATAATGATAAATATAATTCTTTCACCTGCCACGTAGAGGAAATAGAAACTCAACTATTTTTTAAAGCTACACAGAGTGGGAGTGAACCATGGGAGCAAATAATACTTGAATTATATTAGATGGGCAGAAACATACACAGCCACCTAAATAGCTAATTTTTAAAAAAAGGCTCATTAGAGTCCGGCTGATGTCACTCAGTGGTTGAGCATCAACCCATAAGCCAGGAGGTTACTGGTTCGATTCCCAGTCAGGTCGCATGCCCGGGTTGTGGGCTTGATCACCAGTGGGGTTGAAGAGGAGGCAGCCAATCGATTTTCTCTCTCATAGATGTTTCTCTCTCTCTCTCCCTTCCTCTGTTGAACGTCAATAAAAACATTATTTTTTAAAGGCTCATTAGAAATGAATCATAGAAGATGATGAGAAAATAAACTTCATAGAAAAGGGTGACAGAAAATTATTGTAGAAGAAAAATGTGAACTGGAAATAAGGATACATTAGATATAGAAGGGATAAAGATGAGTGATATTTTCTAATATAGTTTTTAATTCTATAAATGTAGTAGCTGTGCAAAAAAAGATGCTAGTAACTATTAAAAATAGTGGAACCTAAAACCACACATTTGTCATTCAATAAGTTTTAATAGTAATTATTTTTCAAAGCATATTTAAGCAAATGCCAGTATACTTAAATTTTAAATGTCCCAAAACATGGTCATGTGATCCATACACATTTGTTGTTTTCAATAAGTGAAGTAAATTATCTACATTTATTAGTTATCAATGTTAAATGTATAAAAATTATTCTTTTAATTTTCTCAAAACAAAAAACATTTCAGATCTTTTTTATTTTAGGTTGGACTGAGCAACAACATTCACATCAAAAACAAGCATATTATCACAAGGTTTATAATTCTTTGATAACTCCTATTAGGTCTTCCCTATAGACACTAATGCTCCTTTTAAAAAATATTTATTCAATTTATTTAAAGTAAAAAGGCAGTCCACATCTTCATCCATACCTCAAATAAATAATCTTTATTATTTCAAAACTATAAATGTAGTACTCTCAGTATATGAAAAAGGTAATAATAGCTGACCCTCAGCAGCATTCAACTTTTCCCACCACAAAGAGATAGGAGTCTACTAGAAACCCAGTGCCCTCTTAAAGGTCCAGCACAAAAAGGACACAGCCACTTAAGAGTAAGGTCCATCACAGAAAGATCCAGCTCCAGAGGAAGGAAGGCAGCTTGGAGTGGACTAGAATCATGTGAGGAGATTGTATTGTGTGGCACCAGAGAGAGAAGGCTGAAGGGACAACTACCAGGGTCCTGTGATGAGTCCCACTCCCACACCTCAAACACTATCTTTCTTGGGTCAACACTCCCCTCCATACAGCATCAGCCTGGGGGGATGTAATTGCCCCATCCTCCAAACTCCCTATTGCACTGCACTACTGACCTCACACTCTGGAGAAATCAGCTGCCTGGGCCCCTTGTGCAGATGTCCAGGCAGACTCAGGTTGTGTCAAAGATTAAGCTGTGTGGTTCTGGGGCGGGGGTCATTCCCTGTTCCTGCAAATCTCACCAGCACAGCATCCGACAGGGGACCCACTAGACACACCCTCCTGATTCCAGACAGCCCCGCCATACTAAGCTCCAGTTCTGAAGGAGATCCAGGCAGAATCCTGGACAAACATTTCCATGGCTCTAGAGAAGGGGCCATTTTCCCCTCACATATCGGACCTGCACCACCATTCTTATGCATGGCCCTCCCTTTACATGTCCAAATCTTGATCTGATAAACTCTGCTAGCCTCATCCTGATGACTACCTGAGAATCCATCCCACCACAAAGGTATGTGGGCATCTAATAGTGGAAACTGGCAATGGAGTAGTACCCTGGGACTTTTGCTGAGTGACCTCAGACCCAGCACTGACACCAGGTTTTAATTTGTATCAACCTGGTAAAC